>NC_056733.1:1001807983-1001942983 GCF_019279795.1 Protopterus annectens | reverse complement strand
AGGAAGATGGTCCAGCTGTCTTTAATAATAACTGTTTCCATCTGCCCTTCCGCTATGCTGTTGGACATAATTTCCACATTTTCACAGTTCTATGCCGCTGTTTGTTACTGCCTCATCTACTTTCAGATATTATGTCAGATGATCTAGCCCTTAATCACCATTTTGTTGACTTTTGCAATGAAAGCTTCTAATTCATAAACAAGTTACTAAAATGTGTTAAGGCAGTGGTCAGAAAAAATGCCTTTCTTCCAAAAGCATCACTGGATCTCACCATGAATACAGTAATGGTATCTATGTTTTACTGTTGTATATTTTATTAATATGTGCACACTGGATTCTCTTTGTCCATATCTTTATCACTAGCTACTGGAGCTGGACATTTCAATCGCCTTTCCATCTCAGGGGAATCTACGTAGTGCAACTGGGAAATATATTTAAAGCAGTGTTCTATGATGAGACAACATGGGTTGGAGGCGCTTTAGGTCACCACTTTCCTTCACTTTTTTCGTTTTATTTATTAGAATGCCTAGGCTTAAGCACCTTTCAAAAAGAGACAAAGAAAAGCAACAAAGCCGTTTGGTAGTTGAAACAACAGGGCATTGTTTGGAAGAATATGTAGCTGAATAATTAAAAAAGTTGAGGAAAACAGTATTTGAGTGGATTTAAGCAGCTTCTACTGACAAGGTGGTACTTAATAAGTCTTCAGCATTAGGGCCTGCTACTTCTTTCCCTATATCGGGGAGGGTAGTTAATTATGCATGACTGGACCTATGTAAGCAAATGACTGTTTAAACAGATCCAGGGTGGAACCAGCAGCTACATCCATGCATGATGATCTGAGATGCTCCAATTGTGCAGTGGGGTGTGTGGGGTGGGATGGGGCAGGAATTAGATTGTGTAGGGTTCATCAGATCAGTACTGAGAACTTAAAGAGGGATTTGTCAGAGACTGGCAGCCACTGCACATCCACTTGCACAGGAGAAATGTGGCTGGAGTAAAAAACAGTAGCTAAAAGCTTGGCTTCAGAATTATTTTTATATTACATTTGAAGCAAAGAAGCAAAGAAGCAAATGAGGCCAGAAGCAAAACTGAAGCTCTAGCACAAAAAATATCAACAAAGAACAAAGCAAAATGGGAGTTTAAAAACACAAGATTTAGTCCACGTGACACAAAAAACAAGCAAAGCTTTGACCTCAGCTCTTTCTTAATATAATGCATTACTGTTAAACCAGATCCCCTTACCTAAGCATGAGTAAAAGGCCTTAGATATAATAATCTAGATTTAAGGATACAAGGTGCATTATACCTATCAACCTCTTAGTGCAAAACGCTGGACAGAGCCTAAAATAATGGGGGGGGGGGGGGGCAAAGGCCCCAAATCAGGAAAGGTTTTAATATTGTCTTATAAAATTAGAAAGTTGCTAGAATGACAAGGTTTGTGATAGCATGCATGGATTTTTCTGAAGGCTATGAAGTCTGAAACTCAATCACATATTATTATTTGTGACTTCAACCATTAATAATTACCAGAAACTCATAAATTTTATAATGAACAGACCAAAAATATGAGACACAAATCTGTACAGTCTGCGAAAATCAAGGGAGTTGAGAGGTGCCTGGGCATGGATCACCTTCTCTATGTCTGATGACTGAATTTAGTGCTTGATATGAGTATTTATTTTATTTATTTATTTTACATTTGTTGACCGGGATAGTCCGACTGGATGCATGTCCATTTTCAGCAGAGGCCCAGGGAGAAAAGCTCCAATGGTAAGCAGATACAGCATTACATAATACCAGCATTACATATTACAGACTATTTACAGAGATTACATAAGTAAGCAAGTTAAACAAGTTCCACAGGTTACAGTTAATCCTGAGCACAAGTCAGGATTAAATTAAATTACAGAGTAAACTGGTTAACAGATTTTTACACATTCTAGAGTAGTATTTGTTAAGATGCAAATAAGTTATCTTAAAACAGGTGAAGCCTGATCTTTAAGAGTTAGTCTGTCATTAAAGAATCCTGCCCCGATCATGCAAACAAACCATAAATTCCAGTCTCATCCACCTTTAAATGAGGAGGGAAGAGAATGTGTTATAGCTGAATAATACAATGGACCAACATCAGTTCTAGCTTTAGTATGGTGGTTTTCAGTTAACTGTCACTCAGTAAGAACAACATTAAAGCAATCACATTAAAACATACTTCTGAACAGTAAAGCCTGGCACAGACTGCTGAAAGGAGGAGAAATATAGCTGGGTGTCATTCACGTAATACTAATTTATTTTATTTATTATTTATTTTATTTTACATTTGTTAACCGGGAAATTCCGAATGGACCAGGTCCATTTTCAGCGGAGGCCTGGGAAGAAAAGCTCCAGCATCAAGTTATACAAATACAGTACATCCAGCATAATACACAAAACAGGTTACATCATGTATACTGTGCATAGTAATATAACAAGAAATTAATAAAACACTCCAGGTAAATGTAGATGTAGAAAATAGGTAAAAAGACAATGTTAGTTATACATTGGTGAGAGAAGAACTATATAAAGTAAGATTCTACAGTTAAAAGTACCCTTTCAGATGACCAAGCCTACAGGGGATCAGAGCTCAAGCGTGTGATCAGAGAGGAGTTAATAGCAGTGTGGGTAGGCTTATGTGATACAAGGGCATAACCAGGTACTAAGATATGATTTGAGGGAGTTTTTGAATATGGAAGTGGAGAGGGCAGTGAACACGGATAGGGAAAGAGAGTTCCAATTTCTGGCAACGGTGTGGGAGTAGAGCGCTTTTCCTGCATTATTGTTAGCCTTGGGGATGGAGAGGAGAGATTTTTTGTTAGATCTTAGGTACCGGTTTGCAGTGCAGACAGTAAATAGGTTGGATAATGAGGGGGTTTTTTCAGGATATTTGAGAATATTGTAGGCTGTGCCCAGCTGGTGATAGTTAAGTAGCTGTGGTAGCTCAAGCCATTTTAGTTCTTTTAGTGCAGTACAGTGATGGGTTCAATAGGTGTAGTTAGTAGCAAACGTGGCTATTTTATTGTACATGATTCTAGTTTGTCTAGGTCACATTGTCTGATTTGGGTAAAGATTGGTGCTGCGTATAATAGAGTTGAGAGGAGGTGGCTTTGTGCAAGAGTGACTCTTGCTTTTTGTGAGAGAAAGGACTTGCGCCTGTACAGAGATCCTAGCTTTTTGTGTACTAGTTTTATGGTATGTGAGATGTGAACATCAAAGTGGAGATTATTGTCTATTTCAATGCCCAGCAGTTTGGTGTGGTTAGAAGGGGAGATGGTGGTGCCATCCTTAGATGTTATGGTAAAAGAGAGGGGGGGGGTTGATCTGTTAGGGGTAAATAGTAGCAGTTTTGTCTTTTTGGGATTTAGAATTAGTTGGATAACTGGTATCCATTTTTCTACTGAGTTAAAGGTATCTTGAGTGAGTGTATATAAGGGGGTGAGAGATGAGGCGGAGCAGATCAGTATGATTATATCCACTTCACGTGACTTCCCAAAGTCGCAGCATTAGACTGTGAAAAGTAAGGGCTCAAGAAGCAACCATGAACTACCTCAAGACTAAGTCCATTATCCCTGGAAACATTGGTAACAGAAAACACTCAGTGAGTGTGACCAGAAAAAATCATATCAATTGAGAACTGAGAGAGTTAGACTACAGTGGATCTAAAGCCATTCAGCTAGCATGTCATGATCCATGGTGTCGAGAGCCACTGAGAGGGCAAGAAGGACCAAGAGTAACTACACCTGTCAATCCTTCAACAAAAGAGGGTCACATACACCTCTCAGTCCTTCAACACAAGGATCACAACACCTGTCAATCCTTCAACAAAAGGAGGTGACATACTCCTGTCAGTCCTTCAACAAAAGGAGGTCACATACAGCTGTCAGTCCTTCAACAAAAGGAGGTCACATACACCTGTCAGTCTTTCAAAAAAAGGAGGTCACATACACCTGTCAGTCCAATAACACAAGGATCGCTTACACCTGTCAATCCTTCAATAAAAGGAGGTCATATATACCTTTAAGTCCTTCAACACAAGGATTGCTTACACCTGTCAATCCTTCAATAAAAGGAGGTCACATACACCTGTCAGTTCTTCAACACATGGATCACCTACACCTGTCAATCCTTCAACAAAAGGAGATCACATACACTTCATAGGTTCACAGGTTCATAGGTAAGTACTAGGCTATCTGCCCATGGGCATTTATAAGCCTAGCCACAGAGTGATGGCTTTTGCCTCCACATTAGATTAGTAACCTGGGCCTCTGTCAACAGGGCTCCTGAAGTGATCCCAGGGTAGAACTTACGATTACCCATCCACTCATCAAGATTTCTCTTGAAAAGGGTCAGAGAGGAGCTCTGTCGAATATGGATTGGGATTCTATTACAGAGTGAGGGGAGTCGCTGGAACAGGAATCTATCCCTCCAGCATGTCCTGTTTATTGTTGTACATAGGTTCAAGTCACTAGAACGAGTGATTCTGAGGGATCTCGTTTTATTGAGGTGAAGCATGTCCATTAGTTCAGGGTTTGACATGGCCCTATAGGTCAGACATAGGTCACCTCAGAGAAGATGGTAAGCGACTGAGAAGACTGGAGCTTTTTTAGTCGTACTTCATAGAGTAATTGTTTAAGGCCCTTAATCCTCTTAGTGAGGTACTTCTGTGGTCTTTCTAGTTGTTGCAGGTGTCTAGTGAGGTACATCCCAAATGGGGCATTGTACTCTATTATGGGCCTAATGAGTGAGGAGTAAAGGGGCACAATCACCTCCTTGGATCTGGATGAGAAACCCTTTGTGATCAGGTGTGCCACATAGAAGGATTTCCTGACCATTTTGGCTATGTGGTTATCAAAGGAGAGCATGCTATCTACTTGGGTACCAGGTCCCTAATTACTTCTTCTGTACTTAGTGGATTCCCATCTATGTGGTAGTTTGTAGGTACTTTGTTTTTCCCAAATGGGATTACTATGCATTTTTTGCCATTTAGCTTGAGGCCGTGACTTTGACACCAGGTGTTTGTCTCTGTGAGACCCTTTTGCAGGATGTCTGTGTCAGCTGGAGAGTCAATTATTGCACCCAATTTACAGTCATCTGCGAACTTGGTTAGCCACAGTCCCTCCACCTTTGCCTGTACTTCGGAGAAATATATACTGAACAGGAGGTGTCCCAGGACTGAGCGCTGTGGGACTCCGCTTGTGACTGGTTTAGAGTCAGACATGGCACCTGCCACTCTTACCATGTGGGTTCTGTCTGTGAGCCAATTGCCAACCCATCTCATGACATAGGGGTTAATATTTAAGCTGGTGAGTTTGTCTATGATTCCTGAGTGTGGGATGGTGCCAAACGCCTTAGCGAGGTCCAGATATGCTGTGTGGACCGCCTTCCCTTCATCTATGGCCTTGGTGACTGTTTTGAAGAAGTCGACCAAGTTCAGAAGACAAGATCAGCCTTTAACAAAGCCGAACTGGGTGGAGTCCAGTGTCTGGAGGTTCCCAATGTCCCTGTTAATGAGCTCCATGATAATGCGTTCCATGGCTTTGCAGACCTAGCTAGTCAAGCCTATAGGGCGATAGTTCCCAGGGTCAGTTGTGGCACCACCTTTGTGGAGTGGTACGACTGTTGCTGTATGCCATTCTTTGGGTACATAGCCTGTAGAGAGGCTGAGTTTGAATAGTGATTTGAGATGGGGGTTTAGTTCATTTTGAAGCTCGTGTAAAACACAACCTGGGATAGCATCTGGTCCCATTGATGCTGTGTTTTTGGCCTTTGCAAGGGCTGTCTTTACTTGTGTGTCTGAGATATCTGGAGCGCACATTCTTCTGGGATGGGTGCTAGCCCCTTTGGTGGAGAGGGAGGGGTGAAGTTTGCACTGAACATGTCAGCCAGGATGCTGGCAATGTTGGTTGGTTCAGTGTATTTATGGCCATTATGCACTAGCTCTGAGCATATCTGAGAGTTTGCCCCTAGACTCTTGACATAGTTAAAGAAGGCCTTGTGGTTATCCTTAGAGTCATTGGCTATTTTTCTTTCGAAGTTGGCCTTGGATGATTTAATGAGGGAGCGCAGTTTTTTACTGATGTTAATCAGAGATGCCTTCTTATTTTGGGATTTTGTTCTATCTTGCAGGAGTTTCCTCCTTCTGTTGTAAAGTTTATTTATGGCCGGGGTCCACCAGACTGGCCTCCTCTTTTTTGAGGAGTTGGTCTTGGTTTTACTTGGGATGGCTCGGTCCATGCATTCTTGAAGGTGTTCATAGAATGCATTTGTAAAGGATTCTGCGATGGGTCATCATTTACCATTTGATTGGGAGCTTTGAAACTTCCCACCTCAGTCTTGAGGAGTGTGAAGTTGGCTTTAGAGAAGTTTTTTACCTTGATTTCCTTGACTGGGGGGGGGGGGTCGGGATGTGGATGTCCAGTGTGATTAGTTTGTGATCTGATCTTACCAATGACAAGTTTACCTCAGGTATGGAACATAGGCTCCCCATGTTGGTGATGACCAGGTCCAGTATGTTGTCACCTCTTGTGGGAGTGGTGACCAGCTGTTCAAGGGTGTTTGAGTTTATAAACTCAAGGAAGCATTGGGCTAGGGCGTTTGAGCTTGAGTAGTTTTCCCAGTCAATGTTTGGATAGTTGAAGTCACCCAGTAGCATGGTGTTGGGTAGAATCTTCATACTTTCTAATGTTCTCAGGAATGCTGCATGAGCGTCCTGAGACAAGGTGGGAGATCTGTAGCAAACTATAAATTGAACAGTCAATTTACCCGCTGTCAATTGCACTTGGATGGTCTCAGATTCCGAGTGCTATGCTACTAACCTGGAGATGTGGGTGTTCTTGATGAATATGGACACACCCCCTCCTTTTGTGTTTCGGTCCTGGTTTTGGGACCTAAAGGTATGGTAGGAGTTATAGCCTGGTAGTGCTGGGGTGCTCTCTGGAGCCTTGAACCAGGTTTCTGTCACTGCACATATGTCGATTCTTCCATACTAAGGAGAGCCTTGAGTGCATGCATTTTGAGGTTTAGACTTCTGGCGTTGAGCAGCATTACCCTCAGTTTTTGTTTATTATTGTTGTTTATGGAGGCGGGTTTGTCTTTTGAGCCTTGCCTAAAAAAGGCAGTACTGGGGCGGCAAGAGTCTTGGCCAGTATTTGAAAGCCCAGGGGTGACTCCTTCAACAAAAGGAGGTCACATACTCCTGTCAGTCCTTCAACAAAAGGAGGTCACATATGCCTGTAAGTCCTTCAACAAAGGGAGGTCACATACACCTGTAAGTCCTTCAACAAAAGGAGGTCACATACACCTGTAAGTTCTTCAAGAAAAGGAGGTCCCATACACCTGTCACTCCTTCACTAAAAGGAAGTCACTGACAGCCTGTCTGAGGGCAGTGTCAGTGCTGTCTCTAGAATCTAAACCAGACTGACAAAAATGCAAAATAGGAATACATCTGTTCATAGACTAGTCTCTCTGTTACCTCACTTAACAAAGGGGAGTGGATCAAAATACGTTGTTTGTGAATAGCAAAATGTTTGTCCTGTTAACATCTACATCTGGGTGGCATGTAAGTGGTCCCATTTCTATCTCTCTGGTCCATTTTTTTCACTGTTACTTTCCTATGCTTGTCATTTCTAACAATTAAAACTTACTGTTTCACAGAATGAGGCTTGTATATCCCCTCCCTCCTGTTAACTTAAATATACTAACCTCAAGAGTATATTTATTTATTTATTTATTTATTTATTTATCCCTTGTTTTACAAGGTTGCAGCATCTCAGAGAAAATTGGATTCTCCAAGGCTGTCTCTACAGATCACATCCTTGGGATTTCACATTATAATGTCTGTTACAAACATCACACAATTAAGTCTAGCATCTTTTCTGAACATTTACTGGTGCTGTTGGAGGAAAAGTATATTCATTCAGCTGCACATATTCTTGGTTATGTCTCTCACTTGAAGAACTGGATGTTTCCGTTTCTAAGAATATGTTAGACCTGATCCTTGCATCTGCTCATGGGAGTGACACAGATGCTGAGGTTAAGGATGACACTTTCAGTGCTTATCTGCTGTTTTTGCATTTTGGTGTTCTAACAAGATCTATGAAGCACAAAGGTTCTGATTTTTTTAAGGTTCATTTGTGATTACTAGGCTAACAACCCCAGCTGGACCTTTTTTAGCCTATCCTGCTTCCCTAGGTAAGAATCAAACCCTGTACCTTGTGTCTGTAACATAAACACCTTAACAATGATGCCAAACCTCAACTCATACCTGTTTGCTAACCATGTAGACCAGCTCAACACACAGTCCCTTTTAGGGGATGACTGAGAGCAATATCTATCTGGTTAAGTGACTTGCTCTGGATCATACAGTAAGCAAACAAAGGCTGAGGGAATCAAACCCTGCACCTTCAGAAGTCCAGCTCACAACCCTAACCTTTGCACCAACTGCCAGGCAAACATGTCCAAATATGTGATCCACATGCCCTAGAGCATTAACATACATTTACACAGCATTACAATACAGTCAAGAAGTTTGTGCATGTCACATATGCAGAGGTGGGATTTGAACCTACAGCAGTGAACATTATGACAAGTAACAGCCAAACATGTAACTAATGTGCCACAACTCCAGTATCCAAACAGTGGTTAGAATCAAAGCCTTTTCCTTAAGTCTGTGAAGTGAAGACCATAACCATTATCCCGCCTTCATGTTTTTTTCATATTTAGGAAATATGAAGAAATACAGTACTGACATATTACAATGTGTAAGTCAGATTCTTCTGAACTGATTATCACTCTGTTAGGCACTACAGTATTCCAGTGACATCTTTGCTAAGATCTGTGACAATAAAATCCCAGTTTGGAAGCAAAGAGTTAGATCTTCAAACCTTTCCTTGAATAGTCCAAACTTTAAAGCCATGATATCGCATGGCCTGTGGGCCAGATATCACCAAACAAATTTGCCTGCTGACTTCCAAGAGTTTTATGGTACTGTGATCCAGTTTAAATTCTCTTTACTTTCCTGCAAAATAAACAATTTTCTGGATAAAGCATTCTTTAAAAAATACAGTAGCGCTGATTAGCCACTGAGTCATGACTTTGTATCTACCTTTCCACATTTCATCAAGTTAACAATACCTACATTGCCGTCTACCTCAGACCCCATGTTAAGGGTTCAGTTCAGCAATCTGCTTGTAGTGGTTGTCAACACACCATTACTTTGCTGTCAAAATGCCAGTGTGCACACACTGTCTCAAAATATTCCACAGTACTAATACTACCTTTTTTTGTATTGATCAAGTAGAAAATAAAGTTACCTTAATCTGCAGTCTACCCAAATCTACTTTGTCACAACTCTCTGTAAACTTGAAGACAATATTTCATCTATTGAAATGTGGATAAATTATTAACAACTACTTCTAAACCCTAAAAGAACAAAATTACTGCTCTTTACCCAATATACATCTTTACTAAAACAACACTATTCACCATTGCCTCTGCCAACAACACAATGATATAACAAGTAAACCATCCAAAGTTACTGGGTATCATCATAGATGACCAGATAAAATTTGACCACCATGAATCACGTGTTTTAATAAAAATCATCAAAAACTAGGTTCTTCATACAGAGTAAAAGGCTACCTCACTGACATAGCTAGAAGATGTGTAACCTTTACTTTCTTACTGCCATCTCTCCTCTATGCTGTGCTAAGCTTCAATAAATGTCAAATCTTGCAACTATCCAAACTTGAACAATGTTATAATAAAATAGCCAAATTTGCAGTAACTATAACAGAACACACCTCTGCCTGGCTCTCAGAGAATTAAACTGGTTAGAACTGTCACATCACCTAGCTCTTTCTCAGCTAACTAAAATACACAGACTTCTCTATAAACTAGAACATCTCCCAGTCTTCAACAACTTAATACCTTATGTCTGTACTAACTGTTACATCCAGGACAGAAAAGCATCACTGTTCGGGAAACAGGACTTTCTGGGTTGTACCATTGCATAAAGAAGTGCCTTGACTGCTCTCAGTTACCATTATATTGTGTTCCTGTCTCTCCACTCAACCATTCTGTTGAAACATATAAATACTGAGCTTCTCCAATGCCAAAAACGATCTTGCCTCTAGTATGGCTTGCATACCCCTGGTGAAGTATAATGTGGATGAGGTTGCATTTGTCCAAGTAAAACTCCACAAGCTGCAATGCACGGATTGCAATTTTCAGTAAGAATATCTGCTGACATACAGCTGTGGCGGCTCTAACTCAGAGTATGGGAAGCTTTTCAGTTTTCTCTGTGGTTGTGCAGCCATGGATTTAGTATTTTAAGTAAGGGGGTTAGAATGGGGCTTCATCCCCTCTGGGAGGTGCAGAGGGCTTGCCCCCTGCAATATTTCTTTTAATTGCTTTTTCACTCTTTTGAGGCTTTAACTGGTGTATTTTGTCTGGTTATAGTCTCGTTCAGACATTGCTCAGTGATTCATTGCAGAACCATCTAGTACACAACATGGAGTCAAACCTTGTCATGACATAGACACAGCTCTGACTGTTTCTACTGAGTATCTCTGTATGCAGCTGAACTATAGCAAGGTTGTCAAGGCTACTTTTCTTAGGCCCCTCCAATGTATTTGAAACAATCAGCCATTATTATCTTTTTGAATTTCTGGCCTTATGTGGGCCAACCTTAGAGCTATTAGATGTCTAACAAGCTGCATCCTTGCCTATGACAATGGGTTTCTGTAGGGCTCGGTGCTGGGCCCTATCTTATTAAAGGGGTGGCAGTGCATTGGTTTCATGCATAACCGAGCTTCGTCAGATGTGTATGTGGGTTGCCAAGATAGACTAATTTATGGTTAAATCAACCTTTCTATTTTCAACACAGTTTGGTCGAAATATATGCAAGACTGACTGTCCCTGAGGCAGGGTGATATGTACTTTCCTGTGCAGTCCTGGAGTTAGTATATATAATTAGCAGTGGATGTTGGGGGTGCAGCCCCTCATACCTCAGAGCATGCACAGTAGTGTGTCAATGTGTTAAGCACATTTACTAGTAATAGTAGTGCACACACACACACACACACACACACACACACACACACACACACACACACACACACACACACACACACACACGCACACATGCGCATGGGTGTGTGTGTGTGTGTGTCTGTGTGTGTGTGTGTAAATATATAAAACAGATGCTTGTACTGAGGTGCAGTAGTTTTCCAGCCTTAAGGGGCAAAATGTCTCCTACCTTTAAGGGGGTCTACTTTAAGCTCTCGAAAGCCGTAAACCCAAATCCGAATCATGCGACACGGAAAGAGCAAACCCCAAATGCGTCGAATGAACAAAACCGTGAAAGGGAAATTATCGAAATTGCATAGTGGGCCCATCTGCAATACAGCTCCGTAAGGTAAGTGTGCGATAGTTACAGATCTTAGGGTTAGGGAAGGGTTAAGGTAAGTGCATAGGTAGTGTATGTAAAGTTTTGTGTAGGTAATGTATGTAAGGTTTAGTGTAGGGTTTTGTTAAGTGTATGTGTGTGGAATATTTAGTTTGTTTGGGTATAGCTCCATAGGGGAAGTGTGCGGTAGTTACGGACCTTAGGGTTAGGGAGGAGGTAAGGATAGTGCATAGACAGTTGTGTATGTGGGGTTAGTGTAATGTTAGCAGTAGGATTTTGGTGCTTTAATTTAGGGTTAGTAGTAGGGATTTGGTTAGTGTATGTATGTGTTTTTTTTATTGTGTTTGGGAAGGTAGTGTGTTGCGGGTTGTGGGTTGGCCGACTATGATGGTTCGATTTACATTTCCGCGCTTTAGTACATTTGGCATATTTGCGGTTCACTCTTTATGTGTCGTACAATTCGGATTCGGGTTTTTTGTGTTTTGAGGGTTTAAAGTAGACCCCTTTAAGGAAAAATACATTAAACCAGAGGGAAAACCAGGACTTCGTGAGCAAAGAAGTTGGATGGGACTCCTTAGAGTCAAGAAAAAAGAAACATGAAATGTAGACAAGCTCTGTAAGACTTCAGAGTAATTAAGCACTTGTAACTTGTTTAAATATCAATACCACCTTTTCACCCACCCCTTTACCTTTCTTTTAAACTATCCATAGCCCAACCCCTGTTGCAACATCACACCAATCAAACCATTCCTCACCTAATGTAATACAACCTTCCTATATTTCACTGACACTCCTACCAAACACTCTTAACCAAATCACTCACCTCCCCTCACTAAACAAATCACCTATTAACACAACTATCTTCTCAAGCTAAAGATTCCTAACACATCCAATGTTAACCTCATTTTTCTCACAGCTTTATTTATCTTAGCACAGTTAACATCTTACCATCTAAACTTAGATGGACTCTTAATCTCAAATATATCATACAATACACAACACACTCTCATCTATAGGTTCATAGGTTCATAGGTTCATACTAGGCTATCTGCCCAAGGGCATTTATAAGCCTAGCCCATAGTTATGTGGCTTTCGCCACCCCTTTAGTTTGAATAAAAACTATGCCTATCATTTTGCTGTGCCTCTGTCAAGCAGTGACACTGAAGTAATCCCTGGGGTATATCTGCAATCTCCCATCCATTGGTCAAGATTCCTCTTGAACAAGGCCAGAGAGGTGCTCTGCCTCACATGTACCGGGATTTTGTTCCACAGCATAGGGAGTCTCTGGGTGATGAATCTGTCCCTCCAGCACGCTCTATTTATAACCGTGTCAAGGTTTAAGTCTCCGCCTTGTGGTTCTGAGGGATCTAGATTTTTGAGGTGAAGCATATTCATCAAATCTGGGTTTGACATGGCCTTATATGTCAGGCACAGGTCACCTCTGAGCAAGCGGTATGAGACTGAATAGAGCTGGAGTTCTTTCAGTCGGGCAGCATAAGACATATTTTTGAGACCCTTTATCCTTTTGGTGAGGAACTTTTGGGGCCTTTCAAGCTGCAGCAGGTGTCTGGTCAGATACATTCGAACGGGCATTGTACTCAATCATAGGTCTAATGAGTGATGAGTACAGGGGGACGATGACCTCCCTTGATCTAGATGTGAATCCCTTCATGATCAGGTGGGTGATATAGAAGGTTTTCCTAACTACTTTAGCAACATGAGTATCAAACGAAAGGCTACTGTCAACCTGGGTCCCCAGATCTCTGATGACTTTTTCTGTGCTCAGTGGATTGCCACCTATATGGTAGCTAGGGGTAACCTTGTTTTTCCCGAAGGGTATGACTATGCATTTTTGGCGTTTAACTTCAGGCCATGGCTCTGGCACCAGTTATCCATTTCTGTGAGGCCCTTCTGGAGGATATCTGTGTCAGATGTGTTTTCGACTATGGCGCCCAGTTTGTAGTCATCTGCAAACTTTGTCAGCCATAACCCTCCTGTGTTTGCTTGTACTTCAGAAAAGTAGATGCCGAACAAGAGTGGACCCAGGACTGAGCCCTGTGGGACACCACTTGTGACAGGCTTTGAGTCTGACATGGCTCCAGCAACTCTGGGTTCTGTCACTTAGCCAGTTTGCAACCCATCTTGTGATGTATGGGTTTACATTCAAGCTGATGAGTTTTTCGATGATACCTGAGTATGGTATTGTGTCGAAGGCCTTTGCCAGGTCGAGGTAGGCTGTATGGACTGCCTTTCCCTCATCAATGGCCTTGGTGACTGTCTCGAAAAAGTCAACCAAGTTTAAGAGGCAGGATCTGCCTTTGACAAAGCCAAACTGGGTTGGATCCAAAGTCTGCAAGTTCCCTATGTCTTTATTTATGAGTTCCATTATGATCCTCTCCATGGATTTGCAGATAAGGCTTGTCAAGCTAATGGGGCGGTAATTTCCAGGGTCTGTGGAGGCACCGCCCTTATGAAGTGGGACCACAGTCGCCGTGCGCCACTCCTTGGGTACGTATCCTGAGGTGAGGCTAAGATTAAACAGCTGTCCTAACTGTGGGTTTAATTTCTCGTTGAGTTCATGAAGCACACAGCCGGGGACACCATCCGTCCCATGGATGCTGTGTTTTTGCCTTAGTGAGGGCATTTCTCACCTGGGCGTTGGAGGTGTTTGGGGGGCTACAATTCTCTGGAATAGATATCTCTCGTTTGGGGGGGGGGGAGAAGTTTGCACTGAACCTGTCAGCCAGTATGTTGGCAATGTGTGTAGGTTCAGTAATTTTCACATCATTTTGAACTAATTCTGAGCATATCTGGGAGTTTCCTCCTAGGTTTCTAACATAGCTAAAGAAGGCCTTATGATTCTCTTTAGAGTCCTTGGCGATTTTTCTCTCAAAATTTGCCTTGGATGATTTTATGAGAGCTCTTAGTTTTTACTTATAATGATCAAAGGTGTCTTACCTTTCAAGGATTTTGCTCTATCTTGTAGTAGCTTCCTCCTTTGTTGTAGAGCTTGTTTATGGCTGGGGTCCACCAGACTGGACGCTTGCCTTTGGTACAGAGAGTCTTAGTTTTGTTTGGGATTGCCTGATCCATGCAGTCCTGTAGGTGCTGGTAGAAGGCATTTGTAAGTGATTCAGCGGTTTGAGTAATGTTTACCACTGGCTCAGGGGCCTTAAAGGAGACCACACTAGTTTTTAGAAGTGTGAAATCGGCTTTTGAGAAGTTTTTCACTGTGGTCTTTTTTGTTTCAGGTGGGGGCGGGATGAGGACCTCCAGCGAGATTAGTTTATGATCTGATCTCACCAGTGAGGGGTATACTTCCGGTGTTGAACATTTTGATCCCATGTTCGTGATGATGAGATCAAGTATGTTTTCTCTAACTCCCTCAATCTGCACACACTCACACATACATCTACTCAAACAAAACTGCAATCTATCTAACCAAAATATTCAGAAAAGCCAAACAAACAAAAAGAATGAACAAAAATGTCTAACTTCCCATCACCAACCCTATCTTAAGCTAAAACTGTCTGGTGACATCCAACAAAATCCAGGTCCTTCAACCATTTCCAGTCAACCCACTAGCCCCATCTCCCCTGCTCTCAGGCCAGGCAGCAACTCTAAACTAAGTCTCTACCACTTAAGCATATAAAGTATAAGCAACAAACTGCCCGAAACACACATGAAGAAGGCCTACCAGTCCCTAGACATTGTAGCCCTTGCAGAAACCAGGTTAAAGTAACTATAAAAAATGAACAAATCCTACCACCCGGCTATAACAGTCACAGGTGAGATAGAACCACAAAAGGAATAGGAGTAGCTGTAATACATAAAAATAGTAAAAACGCTGAACTACTAGCTACCTCATTGCAAATAAATTCCCCACATGTCCATAATCATAATTGGCCTTTATATCCCACCTGGCAACAATATAGCCACTGTAGAGGATATCCTGTTCTAGTCCCCCCCCACACACCTAATACAAAGAAGTATTATAATGGGAGACACAAACATTGATTAGCTCACACTATCCTCAAGCAACCGCAAAAATTCAATACATCTACGTAGATTCTCACAGGTCATTTATAACACAAGTAGATCTAATAAATCCACAACAAGAGAATCTACATGAGAATGGATGCTCACGATTATGCTCACGTCTATAGCCTTTTATGGAGCACTACTAAATGTATTAAGCAATCACCTTCTCATCTTTGCCATCAGGCAATGTTAACATGCCCCACTAAACCACCAATACAGACATTCTGGAAACCTCTCCAGTTTTAAAAAGAAAGCCCTCTCTAATACCCTCCAAGCCTGCAAGTGGAACCTACTAAAAGCTTATCACTTGGTGAGGCCCTATCCTGTTTAATATCACTTCCTCTCTAATACCCACGAAGACTTCAAATGGAACCTACTAAAAGCTTATCACTTGACGAGGCCCTATCCCATTTACTATCACTTCCTCTCTAATACCCGCCAAGACTACAAATGGAACCTACTAAAAGCTTATCACTTGACAAGGCCCTATCCCATTTACTATCACTTCCTCTCTAATACCCGCCAAGACTACAAATGGAACCTACTAAAAGCTTATCACTTGATGAGGCCCTATCCTGTTTAATATCACTTCCTCTCTAATACCCACCAATACTACAAATTGAACCTACTAATAGCTTATCACTTGACAAGGCCCTATCCCATTTAATATCACTTTCCTAAGCATTCTAGAGCAGCAGACTTCAATTAGAACCAAAAGAGTGAAACCTAGCCCAACCCCTGTAGCTAAACAGAAACACCAAACTGTTCAGGAACAACAAGGAGAAAGCATGGGCAACATGGCTATTCAATAAACTCCACGAAATCACAAATAATATACATACCTAAGAAATATATCAAAGAATCTTACCAAAAAGACTAGAAAAAATACTATACCACTCATAACACACATGCAGACAAAACCCTAAAATATTCTGGTCAGCCATGAATAAAATATTAAAGCCAAAAAAAAAATCTCCCAAACCCACCTCAACTGTCTCTAAATCCAGTGAGCCTATAGCCACCCAGTTCAATCAACACCTCACATCAAAACAGTAATCTCACTATTAAGAGAAGTAACTAATACAACCTACATTTAATCACAGAGTTCTACAATTAGTTGTCTACTATACTAGTCCCCAAAACCCACTTTCACCATGAACCCAACCCCCACATCTGTCATTAAGAAATATTTAAGCAAACTAAAACCCACAACCCTAGCTCCGTACCAGCTCCCTACTAACTATCTTAAAAAAGAAGCTGATACAGTCGCCTAGCTCATACAGTATATATGTATATATACATAGATAGATAGTGTTTTATATATATATATATATATATATATATATATATATAGAGAGAGAGAGAGAGAGAGAGTAGCGTTGTCACCTCACAGTAAGACGTTGTCCTGTTCGATTCTCAGCGAAAGCGTCTTCTGTCTGGAGATATGCGTGGAAGGTTGTACGTCAGGGCTGGCAACTCGGTATGTAAAAATCTGCTGCCAATCATTAGCGGACTGCAGTTCCACTGTGGCGACCCCTAACCGGGAAAAGCTGAAAGATACAACAATATATATATATATATATATATATATATATATATATATATATATATATATATATGTGTGTGTATATATATATTTATTGATTAACTGGTCAGGATTGGAAAGCCATATCACAGAACTATGGAAAAAGTGCTATGTAATCACCCTTCATATAGGATGCCAATCCATAAAATTCAGAAATTACTGGCTAATCACAGTTCTTTCTCCTTTATCCAAAAGTCTAGAAAAATGCATGCACAGTCAACTAATGGCATATGCCACAGAACACAGCACACTCTCCCCAATGCAGCATGGTTTCCACCCCAACCACAGTACCACCTCTGCTTTACTGAACTACACTGAAACGGTCAACCAGTACAGAAATTCTGGCCAGATTGCCTCTGTTGTGTATCAAGAATTGTCTAAGGCCTTTAATACCACCTGCCACCAGAAACTACTGTCAAGACTTTCCAGGTTAGTCACCTTCAATCACATGGTTACAAAGATAAATATTAAATATACAGCAAAGTGTTAAATGGGAACAAGAATATTCCACCTTCCTGCCAGTGCCACTGGACCCCCCCCCACCATGCTCCATACTGGATCCTCTACTATTCAGCCTTTTCATCAACAACCTGCACATCACTGCCACCCAGTCCACAATAATTTGAAATCCTGATAACTCTAGTATAATATGCTCTACGAAATCCCTTACAGATGTTCTAGTAGCAACTCAAATGCCTATCTATCGAATCTTGGCTCGTTGACTAACATCTTCTTAAGTCTCAACAAAACCAAGCTGATGCTGTTCACCCCCAACCAACCAGCCTCCTTAATCTCCCAATTTTCAATAACTTTAAAAAATAACACCAAAGTAGAAATTGTGTCTCATACCTAGCTTCTTGGGATAACAACAGACATTCAGTTAGAAGTCTATCACCCAAAAAAAAATAGAAACTAGGATCTTGTTGATCTACCTGTCTTCTAGCAGCTGACTCTATGCCTCCCCACTGTTTACTAACCTTATTTCTACCCTAACCTCGAAACTTGAACATACCTTGAAACTAGAACAGTGCTAAAATAAAATTGCTAAATTCGCCATCAGTCAGCCATATAAAACCCACCTGCTCTGCAACACATGCATTGGCTAGAACTACCCGATATTCTAATTCATACGCAACTACTAACAATACACATAATACTATACTCCCATGACAAAAAACAGCCTAATTCACCTTATCTGACCATATCAACCATACAGAAAAGTACACTCCTTTTGACAAAATATTTCTCACCATATCCAAGAGTAATAGTACAGCAAGACACTTGCATTACTCCAGTAGCATCTCAAAAAATAGAATGCCCTCCCTCACCACCTAAGTGCAGTTAACATCTCAATAGCCTTTAAAGTGGAACTAAGGAACCATCTAACTAAGACCTGGCTTTGTTCATGCCTATCCTCCAGATAAAACATGCTTATTCTCCCACCACCCTACCAGTATCCTCTCCTAGTCACTCCACCTCACTTCACTACCCCCTTCTCTTACTACCTCGTCTCCACTTCACCTCACTATCCACCCATTCCCCACACCTCCACCAAACCCTCTCTGCTCATTTTTCAGCCTTCCCCTTACTCCTTGCCCCCACCTTACCTCTTCCCTACTCACTGATAATGCTGTATGTCTATCATAGGTCACCTTCCCTGGCATTATCTCATTCATCCCGGAGCTTGACTGAAGAAGATGTGGATCGGATCATGAGGAAGTATTCTTCTTCTTTCGCCTTTTCCTAGTTAGGGGTCGCCAGTCCACTCATGATTGGCAGTAGAGTTTTACAGTGTCGAGTTGCCAGCCCAGCACAAAAACTTCCACAGAAGGCACACACACACACTCACACCTAGGGCCAATTTAGAGTGTCCAATCCACCTACAGCATGTCTTGGAATGTGGGAGGAAACTGGAGCACCCGGAGGAAACCCACGCAACCACAGGGAGGACATACAGACTCCACACAGAAGGCACCCCAGCCGAGAATCGAACCAGAGAACCTCTTGCTGTGAGGCAACAATGCTAACCACTGCACCACCATGGCCGCCTATCATGAGGAAGTGTATACTAGGCTAATAACCACCAGGGCCTTTATAAGCCTAGCCGCACAAAACATCCTGAGCAATCCTACCACAGGTTCTTGTTTCATAGGTATATACTAAAGCAATGACCACCAGGGTCTTTATAAGCCTAGTCACACAAAATTCCTGAGCAGTCCTACCAACCAGTAATGTAAAAAAAAAAATCCTGAACCACCTTGTTTTATGTGCTACTGATGTATAATTTCCATGGTAACACCAAAGGTAATGTAGTAATAGCTATGATCTGATGTTGCCAATTTTCATTTTATTCTCAACTGTTGGGTTTGGATGATCGGATCTGATTCTTGGATCTGACTCGGCCATTACTAAAGCTTATGGTAACCTAAAAGCTCTTGAGCTCCTCCCTTACCCATAATGCACCAACCCCTAACGTACCTCTGATCTCGTTTGCTGCTTTTCATAAAAGGACGTGGTCAGCCATAGCTCTTGTGCATCATCATTAAGTTCTTCAGATAAGGTCGCTTTTTCTATCAAAACTTTATATACTGCCTTTTTCTATTATTCCCTCACCCTTGTACATATAATATATCTGTAAATACCATCCATATCTATTCCCTTTTTTAGATTCATAGATAGGTACTAGGCTATTGGCCCAAGGGCCTACGTAAGCCTAGTCAACGAGGTTCCCTGGCTTAAGACACCCAAGAAAGTTAATTTCCTGTGCCCCTGCTGAGCAGATCCACAGAAGTGATCCTTGGGGTGTATTTCCTATTTCCCATCCACTCATCAAGATTTTTCTTGAAGAGTGCTAATGAGGAACTTTGCTTGACATAGATGGGTAGCTTGTTCCAGAGTATAGGAAGTCTCTGGGACAGGAATATATCCCTCCAGCATGTCCTGTTTATTGGGGGTGACAAGGTTTAGGTCCCTAGAACGTGTAGCTTAGAGGGATTGGTATTTCTTTAGGTGTAGCATGTCCAACATATCTGGGTTTAACGTAGCTTTATATGTTAGGCAGAGATATCCTCTGAGTAGGCAATATGCTACAGAGTAAAACTGGAGTTTTTGAGACGGTCAGTGTAGGGCATCTGTTTGAGGCCAGTAATCCTCTTTGTGAGGTACTTCTGTGGCCTTTCCAGCTGCTGCAGATGTCTTGTGAAGTACATTGCAAAAGGGGCATTGAACTCTATAATGGATCTAATGAGTGCCGTGTAGAGGGGAACAATGACCTCTTTTTTTCCTGGATGAGAACCCTTTTGTGGTGAGGTGTGCCACATAGAAGGATTTCCTGACTACTGTGGCAATGTGATTGACAAAGGAGAGACTACTGTCCACCTGGGTCCCAAGGTCTCTTATCACACATTCGGCATTAAGTAGACTGCCATTTATGTGGCAGTTCATGGATACAGAGTTTTTACCAAAGGGGATGACAATGCACTTTTTGGCATTGAGCTTGAGGTCATGCCTCTAACACCAGGCATCTGTCTCAGTGAGGGCCTTCTGTAGGATGTCCACATCATTTGGGAACTCGACTATGGTGCCTAGTTTGCAGTCATCTGAGAACTTCATTAGCCAGAAGCCTTCTGTGTTAGCCTGTACTTCAGAGAAGTAGATACCAAACAGGAGAGGTCCCAGGACTGAACGCTGTGATACTCCACTTGTCACTGGTTTGAAGTCAGATTTGGAGTCTGCATCTTTTACAGTGTGGGTTCTGTCAGTGAGCCAGTTGACAACCCATCTTGTGACAAAGGTATTTATACCTAGTTTACTGAGTTTAGCTATAATTCCAGAATGGGGGATGGTATCGAAAGCCTTGGCGAGGTCAAGATAGGCTGTGTGAACCATATTACCCTTGTCTACAGCTTTGGTGACTGCCTCAAAGAAGTCGATCAGATTCAGAAGGCATGATCTGCCTTTCACAAACCCGAACTGGGTGGGGTCCAGAGTTTGGAGGTTACCAATGTCTTTGTTTATGAGTTCCATGATGATACGGTGCATGGCCTTGCAGACCAGGCTCGTCAGGCTAATAGGGCGATAATTCCCAGGATCAGTGGTGGCTCCCCCTTTGTGGAGTGGGTTAACTGTTGCTGTGCGCATTCAGTGGGCATAAAGCCTGATGTGAGAATATGATTGAACATTTTCCTTTACACGTTAGTTTATTTTTAATTACCATTGTTGGTAATTCCTTTTCTTTCTTTCTTTCCTGCAAAAAAAAAAAAGCTTTCCAATCTGTTTTCCTCCTTCTTGTTGCAAGAATGGCTGAGAAGGGCCCTTCTGGCTACAAAAAGTGTTACAAGTATGAGCACAAGTTGCCTGTTTCAGATGCCCACAATCTTTGTGTTTATCGTTTATGTCCACAGCACCTACTTGAAGACTGTTCTATCTGTCACAGTTTTAATTACCATGCCTTAGTGGACAGGAAAAACAAATTAACATTGACAGGTTTGTTGCCTTCTTTTGTAGAAGCTGTTACAGGGGCTCAGTTCCCCCAAGCTTAAGTCCAAGGAGTCAAAATTTCCTCTTGCTTCTACTTCCTTGGCTCCATTTCCTGAGCCTTCCAGGAAGATAACTAAATCAGATTCGAGGGGGTCTCAAACCTCTTCCCTCCCAGATCTGAAGAAAAAGAGGTTGTCGGATGTTACATCCTTGGATCTGACCTAGAAACCATCGGATCTGATTACTCCACATCCTATTGTCTTGCCTAAGACCCAATTTTCCCAATCGGTTGAACCTTGCTGGCTGCCTTCCCCCTTTATGGAAAGGTGTCATACAAAGTCACCTTCCCTGGCATTGTCTTATTCATCCAGGAGTTTGACTGAAGAAGATGTGGATTGGATGATGAGGAAGTTTCTCTTGGCACAGATCCAGATGGGTGTGTTACCACCTCCTACCATTCTGGGACAAGAGGCCTGTCCATCAACCACTTCACCACCACAGACTCCTTGTCTGATTCCTTTGGTTGCTTTGAGTCTGTGGATCTGAGTCTTCCAGGTCCATCAGGCTTGGATCCAAAGATAGCCTTATTATTGGATCCGAAGCTAACTCTGCGTGCCCCAGCTCTGACATCTTCTAATCTGGAGGACTCTCAGAGCCAAAGCCCCCTTGTTGGTTCCAAGGTGCTGGGATTGATTCTGAAGATATTGGTGCCATTTCTGAACCTTGGAGACTCTGCACTGGACAACTTGACTCTGACTTCCTCCTCATTGAGACTGCTTTCGGGACAGGAGAGGGCAGCAGCCCAGAAGACTCCCTCCTTGGTGCTGAGGTCTTCTCTTTCTCCGGGGTGATCGGCCTTCAAGATTGTGAAGGGAGTATTCTCTACTCCAATAGGACTGATAGATCCACCCCCTTCAGATCTACAATCCAGCTTCCAGATGTTTCTGCCATTGGAGCCTCATCATTCAATGCCAGAGGGACAGCCAGCTTGAGAACTGGAGGTTGGCATAATGGTTAAGGTGTTTACTTAACAGACACAAGGTGCAGGGTTTGATTTTTCACTTGTTGTAATTAGCTAGGCTTAAAATGGCCCACAAGGGTAGTTAGTCTAGTACTAATCTATGAACCTAAATCCCACTCACTAGATATCTATAGAGGTAGCATTATCAAACTGTAGATCATAAAGCACAGATTTAATTCTATAAATAATTTTCCCTCATCAGGCCAATAATAGACTACAATTCTCTCTTTGGTATGTTCCTTTCCAAACACCTGCAGCAATTGGAAAGACCACAAAGGTTCCTTACAAAGAATATTCAGGGTCTTCATGATCTGTCTTATGCGGACAGACAGAAATCATTGTCACTTTACTCAGTGTTGTACATACTGCTTAGAGGTGACCAGTGCCTTGCATATAGAGCAATCTCTGCCTCAGCATTAATGGAAATGCTGCACATTCACAATTCAAATGGCAGATGGGTCACTCACTCAAAGGACCTTAACCAGTGACATCAACAGACCCTGCTGGAGAACCAGATTTGTCTCACAGAGGTTGCCCACTTTTGGAACAAGTTTCCTATTCATGTTAAACAAACCTGTCATTGGCCCTATTTAAGCAAAATTTGGACAATTGGATGGGTAACTGCAAATTCACTCCGGGGTTCCACCTGTGTCCCTCTTGGATAAGGGCAATCAGGTGCTGATTTTAGTGTCTGCTTGAACCAGACAAACTTGGGAACATGGGTTGAACATGGCTAGGCTTGTAAGGGCCCTTAGGAGTTAACCTAGTAAACTCCTATGATCCTATGATCCTATGACCTCCAGTCTACCCAGCAGGGTTTCACACTTTCTTCTGACACACCCCCGGAGCACCCCACAGAGGAAGTCCGTAGGAAGAAAAAGTGCAAGAGGAGGCAGCTGGACTCTCCACAAGAATCAGACACTGAGGATACAGACTTCAATGAAGGTGAAGGATCCCAACGATCACCTCCAGAAGCCACCTCATTTGGAAACAAAGAAGTGGTTGGACCCCAGCAACCCTTCACCTGAGGAGATGGTATTTCTGGAGGCCTTTGGAGCTGGCCCATCTACGTCCTGGGTTACTCCACCTGCTGAAGAGCTCATTGATTTGGTCTCTCAGCTGGAGTAGAAGGAGCCTGATGCAGTTGAACCAATACCCAAAATGCCAAATAGGATTCTAGCTCCAGCTGCGGGGAAGGAATTTTAGTCTAAAGGGGTGCCCATGGATGCCATAGTCATGGTGCGGCCACCAAGATGGACCTTGCTAAACAGAGTTCCTCTGTTTATCCCCCTAACAGGGAGTCTAGGGTGATGGACAGGTTTGAGAAGCATGTGTATGCTTCAGCAACCTTTACTCTTAGGTCACAGAATTATTTGGCACATTTTACTAGGTTACAAAGGGATTTCATCAAAGAACCTTCAACTTCCCTTTCAGGGACCATTTCTGCTGAAGTCCAATCATCTGTAGCTTTTCAGTTGGCTACCCTCCAGTCTATCTCATATTAATCTGTGAGTCTCATTTTGCATGCAGCCAATGGCACCTCAAGAGTAGCATGTTCAGGCATGTCAATTAGGAGGCATGCCTGGATGCGCTTATGTGATTTTGCGAAGCCCTTCAAGTCTTCATTTGTCAATGCTCCTTTTGACAACACTTCTATGTTTGGTCCCAAAGTGAAGGACACATTATCCAGGTGTGAAAAGGATGGAAAGACCCTGTCTGCAGTAGGCGTACATTTTTAACCCCCTCATAGATTCATAAGTTCATAGGTAGGTACTAGGCTATTGGCCCTAGGGCCTGTATAAGCCTAGCCAAAAAGGTGCCCTGGCTTTTGCCACCCAAGAAAATTATTTTCCTGTGCCTCTGTCGAGCAGAGCCAAAGAAGTGATCCCCGGGGAGAATTTCCTATTTCCCATCCAAGCATCAAGATTTTTCTTGAAGAGTGCTAATGAGGAGCTTTGCTTGATATAGATAGGTAGTTTGTTCCAGAGTATGGAAAGTCTCTGGGACAGAAATCTATCCCTCCAGCATGTTCTGTTTATTGTGGTGACAAGGTTTAGGTCCCTAGAGCATGTAACTTGGAGGGATTGGGATTTATTTAAGTGGAGCATGTCCAACAGCTCTGGGTTTGACATAGCTTTGTATGTTAGGCAGAGATCACCTCTGAGTAGGCGATATGTGATGGAGTAAAGCTGGAGTTTTTTGAGATGGTCTGCATAGGGCATCTGTTTGATCCCAGTAATCCTCTCTGTGAGGTATTTCTCCAGCCTTTCCAGTTGTTGTAGATATCTTGTGAAGTACATACCAAAAGGGGCATTGTACTCTATAATGGGTCTAATGAGTGATGAGTAGAGGGAAACACTTGCCTCTTTTTTCCTGGATGAGAAACCTTTTGTGATGAAGTGTGCCACGTCGGATTTCCTGACTACTATGGTGATGTGGTTATCAAAGGAGAGATGTGTTTATATTACCCTATCATATGATTCAAATAGTGAACGCTATTTCATCGTACCTAAAATATCTAAACCACAAAATATCGAACATACAGAACAGTGAATTTCTTCCCAGGGAAAAAATTTGCTGTTCCAAAACACAAACACACAACACAAGCACACCAAAATAAATAAACCATATACATAAACTTAACAAAACCATAACTCTAACCCTACACTACTACCTATCCACTCACCTTAACCCAACCCTAAGCCTAAAGTCCCTAACTAACACACACTCACCATACCCACTCCCTAACCCTAAAGTCCCTAACTACCGCACATTCATCTTACCCACTCCCTAACCCTAAAGTCCCTAACTACCACACACTCACCTTACCTGCTCCCTAACCCTAAAGCCCCTAACTACAGCACACTCACCTTACCCGCTCCCTAACCCTAAAATCCCTAACTATCGCACAATCACCTTACCCGCTCCCTAACCTTAATGTCCCTGTCAGACACTCATCTTACCCCGATCCATTCCCACACTTGCCTTAACCCGGTCCGTAACCTCCATTCGCATACTTACCTTACCCCTTTCCGTAAGCTTCCCACCACAGTAGAGCAAATAGCAAAGCCATGGAATAGACAACCGAAATCTTACCCTAGGTAAGATTTTAAAGTTCTGTGGCTTCGCTATTTTGAGTTTTCAACAAAAATGGATCGATATTATAGCAGTCAATGTTTAAAAACTTCGATACTATAATATAGACCAGGAGAGATTACTGTCCACCTTTGTCCCAAGGTCTCTTATCACACTTTCAGTGTTAAGTAGACTACTGCCTATGTGGTAGTTCATGGGTACACAGTTTTTACCAAAAAGGATGACAATGCACTTTTTGGCATTGAGCTTGAGGCCATGGCTTTGACACCAGGCATCTGTCTCAGTGAGGCCCTTTTGTAGGATGTTCACATCGTTAGGAGTTTCGATTATGGCTCCTAGTTTGCAGACATCTGTGAACTTCATTAGCCAATGACCTTCTGTATTAGCCTATTCTTCAGAGAAGTAGATACCAAACAGGAGAGTCCCCAGGACTGAACCCTGTGGTACTCCACTTGTCACTGTTCTGAAGTCAGATTTGGAGTCTGCTACTTTCACAGTGTGGGTTCTATCAGTGAGCCAGTTGGCAACCCATCTTGTGACTTAGGGATTTATACCTAGTTTAGTGAGTTTATCTATAATTCCAGAGTGGGGGATGGTGCAGAATGTCTTGGGGAGATCTAGATAGGTTGTGTGAACCATCTTAATCTCATCTATGGCTTTGGAGACTGCTTCAAAGAAGTCTATCAGGTTTAGGAATATGATCTGCCTTTTACAAACCCAAACTGGGTGGGGTCTTGAGTTTGGAGATTACCAATGTATTTGTTTATAAGTTCCATGATGATATATTCCATGGCCTTGCAGACCAGGCTCATCAGGCTAATGGGGCAGTAGTTCCCAGGGTCCGTCGTGGCTCCCCCCTTGTGGAGTGGGATAACCATCGCGGTGCACCATTCAGTGGGCACAAAGCCCGAGTTGAGGCTAAGATTGAATATGGTACTTAGGTATGGTGCCAGTTCATTCTGTAGCTCATGTAGAACACAGCCTGGGATATTGTCAGGTCCCATGGATGCTGTGTTCTTTTCTTTGGAGAGTGTGTTTTTTACCTGTGCAGCCATGATTACAGGAACTTTGCATTCTTCCGGTATAGAGATGGGCCCTCTAGGGGGTGAGAGTGGGGTAAAGTTAGCACTGAACCTATCTGCCAGGATGTTGGCAATATCAGTTGGTTCTGTATATTTAGTGCCATTGTGCTGTAACTCAGAGCAGATCTGAGTGTTGCCATTGAGATTCTTGACATAGCTATAGAATGCTTTGTGGTTGTCTTTAGAATCAGTGGCAATCTTGCTTTCATAACTAGCTTTGGAGGATCTTATAAGGGATCTCAGCTTCTTACTGAGGCTGACCAGGGAGTTCCTCCAATCATGGGATTTTACTATTTTTTGCAGCAGTTTCTTTCTTCTGTTGTAGAGTTTGTTCATGGCAGGAGACCACCAGATTTGATTGTTTTTTGGAGGATATAATCTTGGTTCTATTAGGGATAGCATGATCCCTGCAGTCAAAGATCCTTTTCCAGGAATCAACAAGGTGTCAAAAGATGTGGTTCAAGAAATCCCAGGGTCCTTTTCAGGATACGCATGAAGAAAGTTCCACTAGTTCAAGAATTCCCAGGGTCCTTTTCAGGATATTAATGGAGAAAGTTCCACTAGTTCAAGAAGTCCCAGGGTCCTTTTCAGGATACGCATGGAGAAAGTTCCACTAGTTCAAGAAGTCCCATGGTCCTTTTCAGGATACACATGGAGAAAGTTCCACTAGTTCAAGAAGTCCCAGGGTCCTTTTCAGGATACACATGGAGAAAGTTCCACTAGTTCAAGAAGTCCCAGGGTCCTTTTCAGGATACACATGGAGAAAGTTCCACTAGTTCAAGAAGTCCCAAGGTCCTTTTCAGGATACACATGGAGAAAGTTCCACTAGGGGGAGAACTCTAATGGTTAACACAACCCCTGTGGCAGAGGAGGTCCACAAAATCATGGGTCCAGAATTTCCTTCCCTGACAGACCCTACTAGCACTTCTGAAAGGAGGCCCGATTGCACACCTCTGGAGGCAGTCAAGGGTCAGTTATCCCTGCACCAGAGAGCCTGGCTAGACATAACCAAAGATACTTGGGTTCAGAGGATTATTTCTAGAAGTTATATAATTCCCTTTTCCCTTCCAACCCCAACTCCACAAAAAATTTCTATGCACTGAAGCTTCCTAGCACTTCAAAATCATCTGATCCAACATCCTCTGACCCAAAGGTTCATTGTTTGGATCCAAAACCTCTGATCATAGCATTTTGGATGCAGTAATTATCTCAGCTAATCCCTTAGCTCAGTTCACGGATCCAAAGTTTTCAGATCTGAAACCTGGTACATAATGCATTCAATGAGCTCACACTCTGGAGTTCATCTTGGATTACCCTACTTAATACTCTCCCTTCATTCAAACTCCCAGAAAGCATTCCATGCCTGAGTCTACCACACCCTCCAGGTCCCCCAGAATTCTTTCAGAAGCGGATGTGGATAGGATGATTTGAAAGTTCCTCAGAGCTCAGATTCAGATGGGGGTCATTTCTGCTCCATCCCTTACTGGATCTGTGAGTCTTCCAACCAATGCTCACACAGTACTGTCTCTTTCTCCAATCTGTCCTTTGGTTTCAGAGCCCCAGGATCTGACAGCTCCAAGAGGTCTGGAGTCAGATCTAAATAGAATCACTTCCTTAACTCTGGCAGCATCCCTGACGAGTTCCACACCTATATTGTTGGATCCTGGAGCTGAAGCATTGGCATCAGGTCTGTGGGGCTGGGGACTACTCCGATGTTATCAGATCCATCCTTGGCCTTCAGAACCTTAGCTCTGGACAGCTCATGTCTGATTCCTCCTTCTGGCATGGATCCAGTAGGAGTTGTTATCTATCCATACTGGAAGTCTCAGCTCTGTTGTAGGTGGCTACAACTTCTCCTGGTTCATCAGCCTTCGAGGCTGTGGAAAGGACTTTTTCTCTTCCTAGAGATCCAATCTCTCATCCCTCAGATCCACTCCCTATTCCCTCTTTGGTTCTGAGCTCTAAGTCCATCAGGCCTATTCCACAGGGACAGCCATTTCCAGCTAGCTTCTAATCAGTTCCCATTGGGGAACTCCTCCTCTCTTCTGATACCTCCCCTGAACATCCACCAGAGGAGATGCATTGAAAGAGATGAGGCACATAGATTTCCCATTGGAATCTCTCACTGAAGATACTGATTTGGAGGAAGGAGAAGAGTCCCCCAGATCACCACCAGAAGATGTCTCCTTTGGAGACATATTAGAAATCACTGCATCGAACAAGATGGAAAGACCCTGTCTGCCATGGGATTCAAATTTTCTACCCTTCAATGAACCTTCTCCAGAAATCAGAGAGGTAGTAAGAAAATGTGGTTTTGCAAATCTCAGGGACCTTTCTGAGATCAGCGCATGGACAAGTCTTTCACAGGCAGAGGAGGCGGTTCTAATGGTAAAAGGCCAAGACAGCCTGCAAAATCAGGGTTTCTGTGATTCGTTTTGGACAGATCCTTTTATCACTCCTGAAGTGCTGCCTGACTGCCCACCTTTTTGAGGAAGTCAGGGGACAATTGTCCTTACACCTGTATGTCTGGGCAACTATAACAAAAGATTCCTGGGTGCTAAAAATAATATACAGGGACTACTACTTACCATTTTTACAAACCTCAATCTACAAAAGTAAAAAGCTTCCTGATGTTACAGCCAGTCAGAGGAAGGCAGCAGCTCAAGAAATTCAAAAGCTGTTAGACACAACAGTCATCCAGGAGATCTCACCAGATCAAATAGGATTTGGAACTTACTCACTCTTTTTTTATTGCCCAAAAAGATAGGGGACCTGAGACAAATTTTGGATCTGAGTTAACTGAATCAGTACGTGAAAATGTCAACATTCCAAATGGTCAGGGTCCAGTCCATTCTGCCTTTTCTTTTCAAGGGCCATTGGATGTGCTCTATAGATCTTCAGGATGCATGGTATCATCAAAATAGACAGGTGCTCCAGAACTCACTTGAGCATCAGGCTGGGTGCCAGTCATTACCAATTCAGAGCCCTGCCCTTTGGACTCAGCACAGAACCCAGTGTATTCACCAGATGTATGGCAGTGGTGGCAGCTCACTTGAGACTCAGGGAATTCCGAGTGTTTTCATATCTAGATGACTGGCTCTTCACCACCCCCTCTATGCCTCTCCTTCAGCAATCCAGGGACTATTTGCTCCAGGTTTGTCACTTGCTGGGAAAGACAATCAGTTATGCCAAGTCAAATCTGACAACAGTACAGAGTCTGGAGTTTATTGGCGTACATCTGAACATGGGAACACAAACTGCATGCTTACCAACTCATCTCATAGATGCACTCAGATCTCCGGTTCATCAGATTCTTTTCCATCCATCTCCTCCCGCCAGATTGATTCCTCAAGCTCTGGGATCTATGGCAGCAGCAACAGCACTTCTTCACTTAGCACATGCATGTCCTTCAAAGGACTCTAGCTGTTCAATGGTCTATTCGTGTTCTTCAAAGGGCTCTAGCTGTTCAGTGGTCTATTTGTGTTCTTCAAAGGACTCTAGCTGTTCAATGGTCTATTCCTGTTCTTCAAAGGACTCTAGCTGTTCAATGGTCTATTCATGTTCTTCAAAGGACTCTGGCTGTTCAATGGTCTATTTGTGTTCTTCAAAGGACTCTAGCTGTTCAATGGTCTATTCTTCGACAACCCCTATCTTTTTCAGTCAAGTTTACACCAGTTTTCAAACACCACATCCAGTGGTGGATCCAGTCAGATGACATGTACCTAGGATGACCCTTTGTCTTACAGTCTACATTGGACCTCGGTGACTACAGACACCTCCCAATTGGGGTGTGGAGGGGCATTACTTGGGAATGATGGTCCAAGGTACATGGCTCTCTCAAGACACCAATCCTGGAGATGACAGCAGTCCTATTATGTTTACAGGCATTGCAAGATACTCTTCCTCTCAGTACTGTTGTGATTCAGACAGATAGCATGTGTGTAGTCTGGTACATCAGGAAACAAGGGGGGGACCCATTCGTACGCTCTCTGCCGGGAGGCTATGAGAGTGTGGCAATGGGCAATCTCCACCAACCACTTTCTAGTTGCAATGCACATTCCAGGGAAAGCCAGCGTATTAGTGGACAAATACAGCAGGTCCATTCTGATGCCTCATGAGTGGTCTCTCAAACAATCAGTGGCAGAGGAAAATTTCCTTCATTGTGGCCAACCTTGTTGTGATGATCTAGTCCACATTTGGCCATCCAGTCTTCTTTACACTTATCCCCCACTTCTCTTGATCCCCAAATTCCTACAGAAAGCAATCTGGTTGAAGAGCTCAGTCATCCTCATTGCCCCTACTGGCCTTGACAGGTGTCATTTCCCTTCATTTGGTCTTATCTTTGCTATCGTCCCAGGATACTGGACCTAACTCCAGATCTCCTGTCACACTCCTCAGACATCAGTCATGCCAATATCCCAGCCCTCAAACTAACCACATGGTTTCTCTAGTTCCAATAATAGTCAAAGATCCAAAGCTTTCTTCCTCAGAACATAACCATGATATTATCCACTCAAAAAGACTCCACCAAGAAGCTTTACAAGTGCAAATGGAATACATTTTTCCTTTGGGCATTGAGAAACAATGTTGACCTTTTTTCTGCCCCGGTCTTTGCTGTTCTTGATTTTCTGTCTGTTCTTTTTAAAGAAGGAGCTAGTTTTTTGACGATTAAACTACAATTGGCAGCTGCTTCAAATTTTCATATAGGAGATAAAAATCAATCTTTGTCTTCTTCCCAATTATGTAAAGCTTTTCTGAAGGCAACTTTTCTCCTTAAACACCCAATAAAGGATCCTTCACCTCCCAGGGATCTGACTGTGATGCTACAAAGTCTGTCTCAAAAACCCTTTGAACCTTCAGCAAAAAATTATTTAAAATTCCTGTCATGGAAAACAGCCTTTTTAGTAGCTATTGCTTCTGCACAAAGAATTTCTAAACTCCAGCCTCTTTCATTAAAGACTGCCTACATTATTTTCTGTAAAGACAGGGTTACTTTACTAGCAAACCCTTCCTTTATAAGAAAGGAGAGTACATGCTACATGTGCTGGCTGTGCACAGACAATTCCATTTTTACCTACACAGAATGAAACAACTTAGAAAATAATATCAATTGTTTGTGTCCTTCTCAAATTTACTGGGTTATCCACTTTCTAAAGTTACATTGGCTAAATGGATTACCGATTGCATTGATTAGCTCAATTTTCAACAAGGCATTTCTCTACCAAGACCACCTAAAGTCGCCTCAGCTAGATCCATGTCCACTTCATCTGCTTTTTGGTCAAGAACTTGTATTGACATTTGCACAGCTGCCACATGGTCCAATGCTCAGAACTTTGTTACTCATTACAAATTGGATCTAATATCCAGAAGCAGAGCTGTTTTTGGTTCAGCTGCTCTCTGGAATATTCTTCCATGATGGCCACCCAAGATTTACATAGCTGGAGACTCTGTCTCATTCTTTGATGAAAAATGAAAAGGACAACCTCAGATTTAAAAGGTATGTACTCATCATAACTAGGCACCTGTGTTGTCCATTTTCATTCTTCCTCAACTCCCTCCCACTCCCTTCCTTCCCTCTTCCTGTAATCTTCTAGAGTGACCTGATGGTTTCTTGTCAGAACCTGTAGTTCTGGGATTAAGCCCTACTCTAGTACCTATTTTTGTCTCTAACTACTCGATCTGAGGTGTTGGAGATGGACTAATGCATTATCGACAGAGGGAGGAGCTCGAGAGTTGGATCCAAAGTTTGAAGTATGTGGCCTAGTCGGATCCGAGGATTGGTATCGTAACCCATTCATTGAGGAAGAATGAAAATGGACAACACAGATGCCTAGTCATGGTGAGTACATAATTTTAATTCACTTTGTTTAATCTTGCAGGCTTCACCCTTCTGTTTAAACCACACAAGCTGTGAGCAATTCCTGTGATAAAAACACCCAGTCACGGTTTATTGCTAAACCAAAGGCTAGGAATATCAACTTTCCCAGTTTAAATAAGGTTTCTGTGCATCTGCACCCTGTTCGGATAGTTAAAAACCATATCATCCACATATTGATATTCTTTCTGGGTAACTACTAGCCAAAGCCTACATTTTTTTCTTCATTTCAAGGATCTGGTACATCCACAGTCTTCCTGTAGGCATGTCATAACTTAATCTACATTTCTGTTTTACACATTACACTTGTTTCAGGCATTCAGAGATCTAGTTTAACTGAATTTCAGCTGTCCCAAATCACAAAGAACAAATCCAAATTTGCACTGCAGTTCTAGCTGAACAATCTAGTTTATTTTCATATAATTAGAAACACAGTATATGCAGCAGGACACCTTCCCATTTTTTACTCTTTTGCACATACTGACAAAACATGGTTATAAGTAAATAGACAGGATAGCTAGATCACTATTTTATAAAGTTAAGATCACACTACAGTGGAAAAAAGTTAATTTCCTAACCTCTACACTGAGGTTAGGAAATTAACTTTTTTCCACTGTAGTGCGATCTGGGAGTTGGTATATTTAATTTTTGGGAGTTGGGGGGTGGGGAGGGCAAAGCCCTCCATATAGGGGTGAAGGGGGGCTTGTTCCCATGCAGAAACGTAGTAGAAAGTGTGTTTGTTAGTTAGGTGTTGTAGGTGGAGGTGATATTTACTTGCGCTATGTAGTTTTCAATATTATGAGGCACACTTTCAATGTTCTGAGTTTTCAATGTTTTGGGTTTTCAGTGTTTTGAATTTTCGATGTTATGGTCTCAATGTTATGAAATTTCAGTGTTATGAAGTAGTCCCGTGTGTGTGTGTGTGTGTGTGTGTGTGTGTGTGTGTGTGTGTGTGTGTCTGTGTGTGTGTGAGTGTGTGGGTGTGTGTGTGTGTGTGTGTGTGTGTGTATATATATATATATATATATATATATATATATATATATATATATATACTTCACAGTTTAAAATAAATCTGTGTCATAAAAAAGCACTGCTGAGAAAGTGATTCCCTCATTCCTTTCTTACATTGCCAGAGAGTTGATGTACCTTCATTCCTTCTTAAATCATATACACTGCAGGATTCTACCACATAGATGAAAATGCCAGTGTTCTGATACATCTTTGTTCTCTATAAACTGATGGTGATAAATAAACAAATACATATGAAGCCAATTAGCTAGGTCTAAGTAACAACCTGTTTAAATAAAAAAAAATTCCTATAGGAGTTTAAAGTTTTCAACCAAGCAACAAATACAACAGTAATAAGACAAGGAATGCAATAAATGATTGCTTATGATTCCAGACTTGCATATGTAAGGCATTTCCCTAGAAAGTCAGATGCTTACCGCACATAAACAGCTTTCATCTCAGGAAGTAGAGATCCATAGCTAATATTCTTTTGGAGGGAAAAAAACCCTAGTTTCAGTATAACAGTATTCTTTTTTATCCATTAAAGACCAAGACTAATGCATCTATTTTCCAAATTTAAATCATAAAATCACAGCACACCCACAGAGTTCCTTTTAGGACTTAATGAGAGGTCATCAGTGCTGCCTTCCCGCTGTGCCCCAGTAGAGCAGCCTATTTTGGAAGGCAGGAACGCTAAGAAACCAGAGGAAGTGAGAGAAATTACAATTAAAGAAGGTGAAAATTAATTTTAATTGCAGAGTGAGGTGTGATGGAGGAAGGGAGTATCCCAAAATTACAGTTTATATTTCATTTAAGTCTTTCTATAAGTACTGAATAGATGACTCTAAGCACTTTAGACAGCTGCACTTCATATATGTATATATGTGTATACACACACACATAGATAGATAAAGTAGCCTTTGCTATGGTGGATATAATACTAATCCCGTGTTCCTATAACAGCTGGCATATGGTCTGAAAAGCTTTCATCAGCACTGGTTTAAACACACGCCCCCCACCCCCACCCCCGCAATGGTTTTGCATAGCTGTTAGCATGGGATAACTTGCTAAAATTTGCATAATATAATTTCAGCTGAATCACCAAAAGAAGAAAAATATTGTACACATACAGTTAGCCAACATATTTAGCTCTATAATGTTAGACCCTTTCTTCTAAGAGTTTCAACAGATTTTTTTTTCTTTATTTACTGCTAAGGACCGTAGAACAGAGGACCTAACCTATAACAACAGCATAAAGCTTTTTAGTAGCTAACAGTCTGTCAGGCTCACGGGGATCTCAAGCATCTAGTCTAAATGACCACAGAATAAAGCTCCTTAGTACACAGATTACAGACATTGGATGGAGCTCATGGTGTACAGATGTATACTTTAGAGCTGGCTTACTCCAACACACTGCACTCTTACAGCTGATACAAATTTCTACCAGATTAATAGAGATAAATGATGGAGAGCATTCTGAGCAGTTATTTTTTAGGACCTGTAAGTAATAAACTACTGCAGATAGGCATACAGCCTTACTCACTTCTTGGTAATGCATGAAAAAAAAAACAATTAAACAATGTTATTAGTCCAAACAGCAAAACAATATAGGGGAAAAGATCAACTGGAATGTAAAACACAGCAATGTAGAAAAGTCAAAAACACATCAGTTGTTCACAGTATAGGTGGTTCCAAAACTTTAATAAAATAGTAAAAATAAAGAACAAGTAAGCGCTTTCACATGTAGCTTCTTCAGACCTATTATCAAAGTAAAAACTCTAACCAGCTTTTAAACACCTTGTAACAGTTACATCCAATCAACTGAAAAAGCATTAAAAGTTGCTAAGCAACATGATTGCATTGAAAATGCCAGTTAAATCAATTAAGTCTGCTTACATTCATATTCCTAAAAACAACTAAATGTTATAATGACTATAAAAACGCATATGCAATTAAATTAAATACTCATATCACCTATTACCTAATAATTCATAAAAACATTTAATCTATTTCATAAACTCAATAAATAAGAAAATGTACATATTAAAATTGCATAACTGCTCAACTAGTGCGTGTTGATTTAAAAACATTCCATCTACCCTATCTCCTCTTTGTCAGCCTCTTTTTTAGGGGTCTTGCTCTCAGTGCGGGTTTTATCGAAACATGTTCATTAAGGCCAGGGGAATAATGTGCCCCTAGTCTAAAAATGAATTTCATCTCGGCATGATATGTCTTGTTAACTATATCCCCATCCTAACATCTTGATTCAAAACTTCCAATAATAAACACTTGAAATTGTGTCCCTCAGCAGTTGTATTCATGTGTTTAGCTATTGCACTATAGCTCATCCCTTTACGTGCACAATACAAATGGTCATGTATCCTCTCCCTTAGATGCCTGTTCGTCATACCAACATAAAAACTGGGACAGGCTGTGCACTGTGTTAGATAAACAAGATTTTTAGTGTTACAGTCAGTTTCAGGAAAATGTGTAAATATTTTGTTGCAAGTGGGATGTGTGAATGTCCTAGACTCATCTATACAATTGCAGAATGAACAATTATTGCATTTGACAGTACATGAGGAAGTTGTTAACTCTTTGCTCATGCTGTGAATATTCTGAGAAAAACATAGTCTCTGGCGTAAAGATTTCTTATTTTTGTATCCAAATCTTGGCCTATCACCCACTACCCCAGCAATATCTGCATTGGTTCCTAAAATAGGCCAATGCCTATAGATGATCTCCCTGATATCCCTTTCATCACTTGAAAAAGCTAGGCTAAAAAAAGGGGGAGTATTATCAACACTGTCAGTTGCGGATGTTTCCATTCTATGTTGTAAAAAATATGGTTTGCCTCTATTGTGCCTCCACATTCTGACCTTGTTTTGTGTGTGATGTATCTCCTCCTCATGGTAGCCTCTGGATCTGAAGTCAGCATCTATCTGATTCAACCCTCTTTTAAAATTGTGATCATTACTGTGTAGAGAACTAACCCTAAGGTTCTGACCTTCCAAAATGTTATGAAACATGTGACCCGGATGCATGCTGTTGTGGTGCACGTATGTGGGTCGGTAGCATTCCTTTCTAAATAGTCTAGTCTCAATATTATTAGTTGCATCCTTCACTAGCAGAACATCCAAGAATTCAGTCTTCACATTCGAATGTTTGAATGTGAATTTCAAAACATTTGTGCTTGTGTTCAACATATGAACAAACTGGTATAGTTCTGTCAACTCCCCTCCCCAAAACATGAAAAGGTCATCCACAAAACATCTGTAGAAGGGCACATAAGCTCGACAGAGTTCAGACACATACATCACATCTTCTTCCCATGTGGACATAACCAAATTGGCGTAGCTATTGGCACATGAGGTTCCCATAGCTACGCCTGAGGTCTGTAAGTAATGAATCTCATTGAATGTGACTGCATTATTCTCTAACACCATTTCCATCAATATACATAGAAAATCAATGTGCCTAGAGTCATATGTGCTCTTACTTAATAGTGCTCTTTTGACCATCTGAATACCTTTGTAATTTGGTATACTGGTAAAAAGAGATGTTACATCCATAGTAACAAACAAACCTACTTCTGTATTCACATTCTCGTCAACAAAGGTACGTAATTCCTGCAAAAAGTGTTTGGTGTCAGTCAACACCGACTTGCACTCAGATAAAACAGGTTTACATTTTTTGTCTAAATACACGGAAATGGGTTCGGTGGTCCACCCACTCCCTGCGACGATCGGTCTAAAGGGAGGGTGTAATGCATCCTTGTGCACTTTGGGCAAACCATTCAGAATAGGTATTTTCGGGTACTCGACCAAAAAATAATTAAAAAGCTCCATCATTATAAGTGAATTCTCTAAACAATCCCTAAGTGAGCTGATGACATACTCACTAATTTTCAGAATTTCATCTTTATCTCTCACCCTATAGGTATTAATATCTGAAGGCATCTGATTCATACTGTCCACATAGAAACATCTGTCCATCACAACTATTTGACCACCTTTTTCAGCTGGTCTGATAGCTATATTACTGTCATTCTGCAAACTGTGCATTGCTTGGTTTTCATGTCTAGATAAATTAACAAAACCCTTCCTTCTTTTTCTATTATTCAGCAGCTCATATATATCTTTTTCACACATTTTTATAGATGTTTCAATGGTAGGATGTTGTTGAGGTACATAGTTACTAGGTTTTTTAAAAATATAATTAACTCTAGTATTATCATGCTCATAACTATCATGAAAAACAAGTTTCGGTGAGACATTACGCATATACAGTCTCAAATCAGTTAATGTCTCTGATAAGTCAGCACACTGAGCAGCGATAAAAGACAAACCTTTGTTAAGTACTTGCAATTCCATGTCAGTCAATACTCTGCTCAAAATATTCCAAACTAAATCACTTAATCCTGTTTCCTCATCGATGTTAATGTGTTCATGCCCAGTTCTGACCCTGTAAACCTCCGTTTGTTCTTGGGATGGTTGTCCAAACCTTCTACCGATCATTTCCTGTTTTGTCGGTCGGGCAATGGTAAATTGGGAAAAACCTGTGTCTGTGCTCCTTCCATTTCTTTCCTACATAACACAGGTTCTTCATTGTGCATTCTGTTTGCCTCACTCAAAATTTCTGTAACTTCCACGTTCTGTATTGAGGCATTAGATAACCCCACTGTTGCCAGTTCTTTTTGCTGCTACTAGAGGCTATAACAGTCATGTTTGACGTTGGCACCTGACTCAGAACGTTAGACGTGTCAGGGCTGTTCCTATTAGAATTAACCCTTCCCCTTTGTACATACTGTTCATGTCGATTTTGGGCAGGGTAAAACGGTCATTCATGTTTGCATCATTCCTTTCTCTTGGCCATGTAAAGACATTATTGTTCGTGAAATCATTAGTGTCACGTTGTATTTTTTTCTTCTTTTGAACAAGCAATTTCCATTCATATGTAAGAACTTGATCAATGACTTCACTGACCTTAATGTCTATCAGGGCTGTGGGAAATTTCAGATATATATCATCCTGCATTCTCTGTATCTGGTTTATATGTTCTTTCTCAATCGGTGTAAAATATTCGATCAGCAGTCGTAGGTATGCAAAACTTGTCTCGAGATTCAACTTCTGCCATTGGGCTAATAGTTGTGGATGTTGTTCCCCATAGGTAGGCATAACAAAAATTCTCAAACCTCTAGGTATAACTTTAAGAGTCAGACAAGCTTCCATATGGAATCTCTGGCACTGCAGTTATTTTAAACGGTATAAATCATTTTCTAGATTCCTTATAGATTCACGATATGCTCTAGGATCCTCCAAAGCCTCATTCCCATCACTGGTTTCAGCACTGAATTTTTCACTCAGTAAGGGATTGTCTTCCCCCTTCAAGAAGTCAAACAAACGATTATTTCCACCAGCAATTCTGATCTGTGAATTCTGTTCCAGTTCAATGATAACTGCAGCACCTTCTGCCATGTTTTCCCAAACAACAAACAAGCAAATATAAGTCCAAACAGCAAAACGACGTAGGGGAAAAGATCAACTGGTATGTAAAACACAGCAATGTAGAAATGTCAAAAACACACCAGTTGTTCACGGTAGAGGTGGTTCCAAAACTTTAATAAAATAGTAAAAATAAAGAACAGGTAAGCGCTTTCGTACATAGCTTCTTCAGACCTATTATCAAAGTAAAAACTCTAACCAACTTTTAAACACCTTGTAACAGTTTCATCCAATCAACTGAATAAGCATTAAAAGTTGCTAAGCAACATGATTGCATTGAAAATGCCAATTAAATAAACCAATTAAGTCTTCTTACATTCATATTCCTAAAATGGTGGTTTTGGAACCACCTCTACCATAAACAATGTTATTAAATAACTTCTTTAATTCAGGACTGTAGTGAGTGTGCATAAACTACTGTAATAAAGCTGTGTGAGTGCTATGTACATGTAGAACACAGGGCATTGTGTAAGACTGAGCAACATAAATTATTTAAATGTTTTTTGAAGGGGTGATTTTTATTGTCCTCCTTAAATGTAAAATAATAAAGATAAAAACTGTGGCACTGAAATGAATTACATCTTAGAAATAAAAACAATGAATGGAAGATATTATTTAATGCGTTAATTCATATTTGCAACAGAATACTGGGGGGGGGGAGTATTCCACATTACCCCTCTTGCCTGCATGTGACCCTACACATGCTGCAGTTAGTACTTAAAAAAAAACAGGAAAGAAAAATCTCTTTATTGAAACTCTGCACTTTAAAACACTACTGCACTTAAAAGTCATTTAAGCAGAAACTGCTTGGCTTTTCCATTAAGAAAACTGGAATGAAACTCTGTTTCCTGAGCAGATTCCCACATTAACTTCATTGAACAGCAGAAGTGCAGCAAAGGTCATTACTACAATTGATAGTAGGGTAGTCATGGTTTCACTCAGACTAGATCTGTGTAGCTTATAGCACAGTTCATAACTTTGAGATGAACAGTGCAAAATCCTGTACTGCACTGATAGCTGTCAAAGCATGTTTGCAGCCCTTGCATATCATTTATAAGCAGAACGTCTAAAGCAGCTACTCCGAAAGGACATTCACAACTGTAGAGTTCCATCGCACTTTTGGATCCCTACACTTACTCCAGGTAGTGTCATCATTTCATAGGTGTTTGCTGGGCTACTGATCTCTGCGAATCTTAAACTCCTAGCCGTATACTCCCATGGTAGTTTTTAACACTTACATTCTACATAAAAATAACCTGGAGGTGGGCACAACAAGGATATGTTGGGACATTTATTAGCCATTAGGTTTGCTGTGTCACCCTGATCAGTGAAGGTGGTACTGTTCACCACCAGGTCAACACACTGCTGGGTGTTAACTCTAGCGTTCCTGGTGTAGCTGAAGAAGATCTTCTGATTGTCCTTAGCCTGTGAGGCTATCCTGACCTCATAGCTAGCCTTGTTGGACATAATTAGCCCTCTTAGTTTCTTGTTTACTTGTATAAGAGAGCTCTTGTCTTTAACTGGGTTGCTTTTCCTAACTTAGGCCATGAGTTTTATTATTTTATTGTGTACCTTGTTTAGGTGAGGATTCCACCAGCGGGGATTGTCTTTACTGGGGTTTTTTTTTGGAGGGGGGGTATTTCTCGTAGGTATGTCAGCCTCTGTGCAGCCATTCCCATTTGTATAAGGACTCTGTGAATAATTCTGGTTAGGTAGCTGTGGTCTTGGAGGTGGAGGAAGCCTTAAATTTTAACAAACTGTCACAATAATAGGATGTAGTTTTCCCTTGAATAGTTCCTATAACTGTTACTGGTTTAGCTGGAGTTTCTGGGTTGATTTTTACTTCAAATGAGATAGCTTTGTGATCCCTTCAAATGTGATAGGTTATTAAGGACATGACATGGGGGGCAACGCTCTCCCAAGTTGTTGAGTACCTGATCCAGTATGTTTGATCTTCTGTTTGTAGTGTGCATGGTTACAGGGTGTTTATATTAGTAAAGTCCAGGAAGTGGTGTGACTGTGGGTTTGAGGCAGTGTACATTTCCCAGTCTATAGACTGGGAAGTGGTGTGACTGTGAGTTTGAGGTAGTGTACATTTCCCAATCTATAGAGGGGTAGCTAGAGGGTTTGGTTGGATGGTGAGCATCTCTAGTAGCTTTAGATAAGAGTTGTGAGACTGTAGGGGCAGAGATGGTGACCTGCAGCTAGCCATGATATGCTGAGGGACCTTGTCTATATTGACTTGCACATGGATGAATTCCATGGTATCATCCTGTTTAATCAACCTAGAGGTATGTTTGCTGCTAACACAGCTTAAGACACCTCCACCTTTGGTCCCAACATGTGCTGTTGTTGGTCTAAATGTGTGGCTGGCACTGTTGCCTTGCATTTCTGTGGTACTTTCTATGGCTTTAAATCAAGTTTCAGTCATGGCACAGATCTCTGCATTCTTGAGAGTGAAAAGAGCTTGAAGGGTGTGAAGTTTTTTTATTTAGGCTCCAAGCATTGAGCAGTAACACCTTAAGGTTGCTTTGAAACATTTGCACTATGTTGGTCATTTTGCCTTTTTGGCATTGTTTAAAAAAGGTTCTAATGGGATGGATAAAGTTTTAGCCAATATCTGAAAGCTGGGGGACAGGTTCAGCCCATCCTTGGCAAAGCAACATGGTCTTTTGCCCATGTCCTCCCATGCTAACAGGTACTGGATCCCCCTGGAGTGACACCAGATTTAGCCAATATACAAAAGCCTAGGGGGGAACAGGTACAACCCATCCTTGGCACAGCAAGATAGTCTTTTGACCATGTCATCCCATGATGTTTTCAAAGAAGTCCACCAGGTTAAGTAAGCATGACCTGCCCCTGATGAATATAAACTAAGATGGATCCAGTGTTAGGAGGTTCCCAATATCCTTATCTTTCCATGGCTCTGCATATGAGGCTGATCAAAACTCTGGGTCTGGAATTGCATTGGTCTGTGGAAGGTCCTGCTTATGCATGGGAATGACTGTAGCTATTCTCTGTTCACTTGGTATAAAACTTTGGCCACTGCTGTTAAGGGGTTGGATAAATCGTGCTGCATGTTGTATAAGATACATCCGGGGATATTTTCAGGACCCATTGATGCAGTATTTTTATCGTTTGATAGTGCTTCTGATCTTAGTCTTGTGTAATAACTGGAGGTGAGTCTGTCTGAGATATAGCTTATGGGATAGTTGGGGGGTGATAAAGTTTGAGTTGCATTTACCAGTTCATACGTTCACTACATCTTCATCCTCAGTGTCGGTAAAATTGTCCACAATTGGCTCAGTGCACTACTGGGTTGTGCTTCTGAGATTACGAATATAACTAAAAAGGGCCTTGTGATTGTTTTTAGCTTGAATGACTATTTTAGGCTCACACTTGGCTTTGGTGGATTTTATTAAGCTCCTGAGTTGTATATTTATTTCAGTGGTGAGACCTCCATCATGGTTTTCTTACTTAGGGTCAAAAAAACTTTTCCTTTTATTATAAAGCTTGTTGATATTATGATTCCACCATGTTTTCTTTTTTTCCTGGGGCTTGCCCTGCACTTGTTCCTATGGCATACAGCTGCATCTATACAGATGTTTACATATTGGTATAGTGTGGTGGTGTACATTTACACATATTTAGTGTAGTTAACTGGGTTTGGAGGGGATTTGAAGCTTGCTAATGTGTGCTTTAGATGTAGATAGTTTGTCTTAGAGAAATTTCTAAAGGTATTTTGAGTGGAAAGGGTCTCTGGTTTCATTTTTATTTCAGGAGTCTGCTTTATAGTCGGACATAACAAATAAGAAAGATACATAAGAGATGGTGCAAGACCTCCCCCCCCCATATTAGTAAGGACAAGATCCACAATGTTGTGCCATCTACTGGGTACTCTGACCAATTATTCCAGGGCATTTGTGTCATACTTGGTATAAGAGTGTCGAGATTTGTTTTCCCTTACCTCTTAAAACATTATTTATTCTTAGTGTTTGAGGTACTGCGAGGCAGTTTACCTGGTCAGGTAGCAGATCCTGTTTTCACCTGTACCCTTCCTACCCTTTTTCTCCTGTCTAAGTTTTTTCTAATTTTACTGCAGTGTGTGTGTGTGTGTGTGTGTGTGTGTGTGTGTGTGTGTGTGTGTGTGTGTGTGTGCGTGTTTGCGTGTGTGTGTGTGTATGTGGTGTGTGTGTGTATATTGTCTGGTAAGGATGGGCAAGTGGTTTAAGAAGTGCATCTCCTGTGGGCACAAACTGCCCTTACGGGATGCACACCTCATATATGTTTATTGCCTTGGACCGGAGCATTTAGACTCTGGTTGCTTTGGATGTGAGAGCTTTGACTCTCATGCTATTGTGAGTGAAAGGCCAAGCTCATGATAAAGGGACTTTTGCTATCCAGCTGTACTTCTGTTTCTGCTTCCAAGGCTTTTCCCGGATCCCAAGACTGGTTCCGAGAAGCCTCGACTGCAAAACTCCAGGCACTCTTAGAGGGAGCATAAGAGGTCTTCCTCGGCCTCCACCTCTGAGATGGCTCCATTGGGTTCCCTAAGTCCAAAGGTCCTTTGTTTTTCGGCCTCCCTGGGTAGATCAGCACTGACATCAGATTTGATGTCTCAGACCCAATCACCTTTGGTGCTGAAAGCTTCAAAAAAGATATCCCCAACTTTTCTGGTCAAGGGGGCACCTTCAATCCCCTGCTTTCCTTGCACTCCTTCTTCTCGCTCCCTGGAATCCCTCTCCACCCCATTTCAGAGCTTCCCTGGCTTGGATCCAACTTGTGGGGTCCTCATCATATCAACCTTCAAAACCATCTTGGTGGCTCAATCTGTCTGGTCTTTGAGGTTGGCAAGCACCATCAAACAGTGGGGTCTGTAGCAGCTAATGGTCATTTTTGCAAGAACAGATTCAATTGTGGCTTATCCCTTTGAGTTGGTTTCAGACTCCAGGACCCTTGGCTCCATCTTTCACATTTCCTCCATTGGCCCCTTCGTATCCAAGGTCTTCGGGGCCAGTTGAGTTTCCACTCTCAAGATCAGATCCAGCAGCCTGGCAGTCTTTGGATCCATCCTGCTTGTTGGTAGCCTCAACCCTGACTTGTTCAGGGCAATTGGCCCCTTGGAGCTGTGATGTCAAGGCTGGAGTTTCTGGGTTGTAGTCGATGGTTCCTACTTTGGGATCATCATTCCCTCTCAGAACTTCAGGTTTAAGCAGCTTGGCTCCAATCTCATCGTTGGGTCTAGGTGCTGTACCTTTGGGTTTGGGGTTGTCTTCAGTACCCTCCAGTTCAAGACCCTTGGATCCATGAGGCCAGCTTCAGCCTCAGCTTTTGACGTTATGGAGATGATGCTCTCTTCTAGAGGGAAGTGTCAGATTTCTCCCACTGGAACCCCCTTCCAGTTTCCTCTGTTCTTCTTATCAGTCATCCAGGTTCTGTGGAACAGCCTGTGTCAATTAGCTTCCAGGCTGTCTCTTTGGTGGAGCTACCCCACTCTTCCACCTCTTCTCTAGAATCATCAGAGCAGGAGATTTTGGGGAAGAGAGGGCACAGGAGGAAACACTTGGAACCCTGGGAATCCCTCACTGAAGATACTGACCTAAATGAAGGAGAGGGTTCTCCTCAAGTACCTGTGTGATAACACCTCATTTGACAATTTATTGGAGCTGCTTAACCCGCTTGGGGACTGGACCACCGAAGCTCCCTCTTTAACAGGAGTAATTTTTTCTGAAAACCTTTGTCATAGGCCCATCTATGCCCTGAGTGGCTCCCCCCTCTGGATACCCTTATAGATCTTGTATCCCAGAGGGCATGGAAGGAACATGACAGAGTTGAACCTATTCTTAGGAAGCCAGACAAAGTTCTTGTCCCCTCCCAAAGATAGGCCTCATTGGAGCAAGGGTCCAGCCATCAATGCCATTGTGGTGGAGACAGCCACCAAAAAGGAGACTTCTGAAGAGAGCTCCTGGATTTACCTCCCAAACAGGGAGTATTGGGTGCTGGATTGATTAGGGAAGTGATCCTATGCCTCATCCATCTTTTCTTTGTGGGACCTTAACTATTTATTGTACTTGACAAGGCTTCATCAAGATCTTATCTCAGAAGTGTCAAGACACAACAGTCTCCGGATACCCAGAAGAAGCTGGAGACTCTTTTGTCCACCTTGACTTCCATTGCCAATATTTGTATGAGACTCACTTCTAATGCTGCTGATGGAGTATCTAAAGAGGCAGGTTCTAGTATTGTATTGAGGTGCCATGCCTGGATGCAGCTGTACAACTTTGTGCACTGTTTCAAAGCATCCTTCATCAATGCCCCTTCTGACAAGCCCTCTTGGTTTGGATCCAAGGTTAACAACATGTTGACAAATAATGAACAAGAAAGGAAGACACTGTCTGCCATTGGAGTTCACTTTTCCACCCCTCCCCAGTGATCTTTCTCTAGAAATCAAAAAGGAATGAGTGGAAGTCAAAGTTCCTTTCTCAGGATTCTCTTCTGGAAGGTTCCTCCCAAGGGCAGGGGGAACCATAAAGGACACCACCTAGGGGCAGAGGTGGTCTGCAGAATCAGGGCTTCTGTGGTGCTTTTTCCTGGAAGGCCCTTTCAATGATCCTGAAGGGATACTTGACTGCTCACCTCTGGAGGCACTCGGGTGTCATCTACCTCTCCACCTGAAAGCTTGGGAAGCCATCACCTCAGACGCTTGGATATTTAGAGTCATATCTAGAGGTTATATTACTCCCTTTATAGAAATTCTAAATTGTCTCCCAAAATGTCTCTCAGATGTTCGACCCCATCAGAGACACTTTGCAGTGGCAGAGATTCAAAAGCTGCTCGGAAATTGAGTCATCCAGGAGGTCTCACCAGACCAGATAGGATCTGGGGTCTCTTCTGGATTCTTTTTAGTACCAAAGAAAACAGGACCTCAGACCAATCTTGTATCTAAGCAAGCAGAACCAGTTTGACAAAAAGACCAAGTTTGGAATGGTCATGGTGCAGTCCATATTACCTCTTCTGAGGAAGGACAACTGAATATGCTCTACAGACCTCAATGACTCCTACCATCATATCAAGATAGATCTGTGTTCCTGGAGGTTCCTTCACATCCAGCTGAGAGCCAATCACTATCAGTTCAGGGCCCTGCTATTTGTTCTCACCAAAGCTCCGCAGGTGTTCACCAGGTGCATGGCTGTGGTAGCAGCCTGGCTCAGGCTGCAAGTATTTCATGTCTTTCTGTACCTGGACAATTGGCTCATTTCCCTCCCCCATAAAAGCATCATTTATCTTAGCCAGGGATTCCTTGCTCCAGTTATGTGACAATGTAGGCATTGCAGTCAACTACAACAAGTCTATATTTCAGCCTGTTCCAGTTTTAGAGTTCATAGGATGTCATCTGGATACAGTCTATCAAATTGCCAGGCTCCCAAGCTCCAGAGCTTTCAGTCTTCGAGCTCAGGCCATGGCAATACTTGCAGCTCCAAAACCCTCAGCTCATGCACTTCTAATACTCCTGAATCATATGGCAACATCAATAGGACTAGCACCATTAGCCAGATATCATATGAGGGCCCTGCAGTGGACTATGGCCATGTGTTCCCTCCTAACACACATGCTGCATTTCCCTATATGGCTCATGAGAGCTTGGCATGAGCATATTCAGTGGTGGTTACAGTCTCCATTAGTGGAACAAGGGAGACTGTAAATTCTTCTCCTTCAGCTACTATCTCCAAGGACACCTCCCTCTTGTGGTAGGTGGGCATTTCAATGGGAGGAAAGTTCAAGGGTCTTGGTCTTCCTCAGAGGTTCACATTTACATTAACATTCTGGAGATGAGAGTGGTCCTCCTAGCATTGCAGGCTTTTCAGGACATCCTCCCCAGAGGTGTGATTGCAGTACAGACAGACAATATGTCAGGTATCTGGTATCTCAACAAATGGGGGAATATGTTCTTACCCTCTTTCTTGATAAGCCATAAGGGTTTGGCAGCAGGAAATTTCCTCTCATGTGTTTCTAGTGGTAATGCATATCTTGAGGAAGTCCACCATTCTGTCTGATGACTTCAGGAGGAGCATCCTATTCCCTCACTAGTGGTCCCTAAATCAGATGGGGCAGATCAGATTTTTCACCATTGGGGAGTTTGTGTTGTGACCTGTTTTCATACCCATCCAACAGTAAATACAACAGCAATTATGCCACTGTTCCCCTTCCAGGACAGGCACCCTGGGGAGACTCTGACTTTTGGTTGGCCCCTGAATCTCCTTTACCCTTATCCCCCAGTTCTCCTGATAGTGAAGTTTCTTCAGAAAGCAGGTCATTGCAGAGCTTCATTGACCCTCATCACCTCCTTTTGGCCTCACCAGGTATAGTTTCCCTTCCTTTGTTCATATATTGTCCTCTTCTCAGAAAGAATCTACTAGAGAAATGTATACCACTCACCTAAACACACTGTTCAAACTCAGCCTCTCAACAGGCTACATACCCATAGAGTGGTGCACAGCAATGGTTATTCCACTCCACAAAGGTGGAGCCACAACAGACCCTGGGAACTATCACCCTAAAAGCCTGACTAGCTTGGTCTGCAAGCCTATGGAGCGCATCATCATGGAACTCATTAACAGAGACATTGGGAATCTCCAAACACTGGACCCTACCCAGTTTGGCTTGTTAAGGGCAGATCATGCCTCCTAAACCTGGTGGACTTCTTTGAGACAGTTACCAAGGTTATAGATGAGGGAAAGGTGGTACACACTGCCTACCTAGACCTTGCACAGGCCTTCAACACCATTTCCCATTCTGGTATTATAGACAAGCTCACCAGCCTGAACATAAACCCCTACGTCACAAGATGGGTTGCCAACTGGCTTACGGACAGAACCCACATGGTGAGAGTTGCAGGAGCTAGGTCCAACTCTAAACTGGTTACAAGTGGCATTCCCCAGGACTCAGTCTTAGGACCACTCTTGTTCAGCATATACTTCTCAGAGGTGCAGGCAAGCACATGAGGACTATGGCTGACCAAGTTCGTAGACGACTGCAAACTAGGGGCTATAATTGACTCTCCAGCTGACAAAGACATCCTCCAAAAGGGTCTCACTGAGACGGATACCTGGTGTCAAAATCATGGCCTCAAGCTAAATGCCAAAAAGTGCATAGTCATCCCCTTTGGAAACAACAAAGTACCCAAAAACTTCCACATAGGTGGTAGTCCCCTAAATACGGAAGACGTAATAAGGGATCTGGGGACCCAAGTAGATAGTAATCTCTCCTTTGATAATCACATTGCCAGAGTGGTTAGAAAATCCTTCTATGTGGCCCACCTAATCACAGAAGGGTTCGCATCCAGATCAAAAAAGGTAATTGTGCCCCTCTAATCATCACTCATCAGACCCATCATAGAGTACAATGCCCCATTTGGGATGTACCTTACAAGACCCCTCCAACAGCTGGAAAGACCACAGACGTACCTCACCAAGAGGATCACTGGCCTCAAACAGATGCCCTATGCAGCTCAACTGAAGAAACTCCAGCTGTACTCGGTTGCATACCGCCTACTCAGAGGTGATCTCTGCCTGACATATGTGACGGATCCACACAGTCTACCTGTTTTTTTGTTATGCCTCGAGCCACATACCACTGTGTATATTTGATTATTGCTTGATCTGACATGCTGCTACAATACTGTATGCTGCTAATATTGTAACAATACAATATGCTTAAGAGCAGGCCTTGCTCACTGATTACTGGTATAACTGAACTCTATTGACCTGTAAGTTGTTTATCAGCTTAAAAGATGTTTACCAGAATATGGGGGATTTCATTGAGGAACTATATCACAAGTTTGTGGGCTAACTGGTCTTTAGAAAAGGGAAGTAAGGCATAAGAACAGACATTACGAGACTTGTTTACAACCTAGGAAATGGTCTGTAATTTTCTAAAATATTCCATCAACTCATGATGAGCTTGTAATCTATATGTCATTAGTTGAACCTAAAATGGAAATCATCATCATCCAGATTTGATCACAGCATCAGCCTGAACTGAGCATAGAGCCATTTTACCAGTGTCGGCCCTGCCTTGGCTGAACAGATAGCTGCAATGAATAGGACTGAAGTCTCCCTATCAGTGGCAAAGATGATTTTGTTTATGGATATGCTTGTAAGTACATGATTTATTAGTTTTTCTCTGTTTATTTAGAAAGTTTTTTGTTTAATAAATTGTTAAGTTTGAGCCTTGGTGTCTTGTGTCATTTCTAATTCTGTACTAACCTCAGACTTTAAAGTAATGGACTAGTTCAACATACAAGGCCATGTACAACCCAGAATTGATGGACATGCTCCACCTAAAGAAAACCATATCCCCTTGAGCCACACGCTCTAGGGATCTAAACTTCACCACAACAATAAATAGGACATGCTGGAGAGATAGATTCCCATCCCAGAGACTTACCATGCTTTGGAACAAGATTCCAATTTACATTAGGCAGAGCTTCTCACTAACACTCTTCAGGAGAAACCTTGACGAGTGGATGGGAAACAGAAAGTTTACCCCGGGGATCAATTCAGTGGCTCTGCTGGACAGAGGCACAGGGAACTAATCTAAGGGGGCAGCAAAAGCCAACACATTCTGGCTAGGCTTATAAATACCTTCAGGCAGATAGCCTAGTACCAACCTATGAACCTATGAACCAGTAAATGGAAGAGATTTGTTTTGTGGGTGGAGGGTTGGGGACTTGACACCTTCTTGGCCTCCTTGAAGTCAGTTTTGGATTTCCTAACTGAGTCGTTTAGCTCAGGATCTAGCTTCTCTACTATCAAGGTATGGTTAGCAGCCATTTCAAACTTTCATAGATAGTGTGTCCTTAGCTTTTCTCAAGATATCTAAGACTTTTCTCAAAGGTATTTTTCTACTTCATCCTCCAGTAGGGGATACTGTCCCCCCTGGATCTTCCTTTTGTTCTTCAGGTTCTGACTGGCCCCCCCTTTTGAACCTTCAGTCTTCTTGGATTTAAAGCTATTATCTCGGAAACCTTTGTTTTTGGTGGTGATTACGTCTGCCAAAAGGGTTTTAGAATTGCAAGCTCTTGATTCTATCCTCCTTATATAATTATCTGTAAGAATAGGGTTTCTCTTCATACAAACCATTCCCTTTTACCCTAGGTAGTTTCCAAGAATAACCTGTTTTTTTCCAAATTTTTCCAACAAAGGTGAATACCTTTTGCATTGTTTAGATGTGCATATGCCACTAAGCTTTTATCTTGACCAAACCAAGTCTTTCAAGAAATCTAGCTAGATGTTTGCCCCCTTTTCAAAATCCAAGCTGGCCTCTCATATATCCAAAGTAACTTTATCCAAGTGGCTGTCAGATTGTATTTTGTTTGCATATTCTCTGAAAGGCAAGACTCTTCTACAAAAGCCTAAGGGTCATTTATCTAGGGCTATACCTACTTCTACAGCTTTTTTTTCTACAATACCCATGAATGATATCTGCTCTGCTACTACTTTGTTGGGCCATCATACTTTTCTGTTGCATTATAAGCTAGACATTCAGTCCAGGTCCAGGGCTTCTTTTGGTTCTACTGTGTTGTTGAATATCCCAGGTCCAATGCTTCTTTTGGTTCTACTGTTTTGCGAAATATCCTTCCTTAGTTTTGTCCAATGAATTGTTGTGGCTGGGGAGGACTCTGTCCCACAGGTTGAATCCAGATGGAGCAGACAACATTGGATACGAAAGTTGTGTACTCACCATAACAATAGATTCATGGTGTCTGTCTCAGTCTGGTTCAACTTTCCTGCCCTCTTGCCTTAACCTTCTTGTTGATTTGGCGAGTCTTCCCTCTGTGATGACTGGACAGCAGAGATCTTTCATTCTGCATGCCTAGAGTCTTCCATTTCCCCTGGGTGTTTTCCTTGTATCTGTGGAGAAAATGGAGACTAGTTGGATATGTTGTAGCATTAGATTTTGACTCATGGTACAAACTCAGTCTGGGGAGTAGCTGGACAAATGGGGAGTTATGGGTAAGGGAGGTGGAGCCAAGATTAGCTAAATGCTTTAGAATCAGCTGGTGTTGATCCAAAGTCTCACAGGTTAAACCAGATGGAGACAGACAACATGGATCTATCGTTATGGTGAGTACAAAACATTTATTTAAAACAGACCGTTTCAAAATGGTTGTCTCATAATATAACATTTTCTTACTGTCTTGCCACAATAAAACTTTCAGGTAGGGTCAAGGCTCATTCTAGCAAGCTTTATCTGTGGCTTTTTGGAAAAGGTTGGATCCTAGAAATATTCTAGGAGCAAAAACTTGGACTTCTCTGCATACTTTTACAAGGCACTATAAACTAGATTCCTTCTCCAGGTCTTGGGCAGGCTTTGCTAGTGCCATTTTCCATGGACTTCTGGACCCTCATGCTTCCCCCAAATCTATCTAAGCTATAATAATCTACCCATAAAGCTTAGGCTACTGCATCAGTGATCAATATGCAGAACATGCTAGAGTTATGTAAGCAAACTTGCCATATCAGTAGTTGTTTGAATGATCACTACTGCAATATCTGCTCCCTCCCTCCACCCCCCCCTTATTTTTGTATGTTTTTTATGGCAGGGTGTGTGCATTTATTTTTCTTTTCATAGCATTGTCCTTCTCATGGTTTTAGCTTTCCTCTCTCTGTTGGCATGAAAGCTGTGAAGGGCTTGGCTCCCAAACCTGTCTTTTAGTCAACTCAGCTCAAGCTGACAGTTGGGTGAGTGAAATGTGCCTTAAAGCTTTGGAAGCTGGCCAGCTGATATATTGTTTGTAGGATATAATCCATATAGCATTGAACAGGTACTGTTTTAGCAATTTTACTTACACAACCGTAGTCTGTTTTTTTTTCCTCTAAAATATATCCTTACAAAGTTACTGTAGATTTTTGTATGATGTGGTTAGATATGTTTACATTTTTTTCTTCTAATGCACTGACAGCTCGATGTCTCTTGTAGTTATCTTGAACCTGACATTTTTCAGGCAGTGTGCTTTATTCTTAAGTTACTTTTTGTTCTTGGTCAGATAGCTAATTAGGCAGTTCCGTTTGTAATCTGATTGTGTATTACTGTCTCTCCTACAAGTCATAATTGAACTCATATACTGGATTTTGTTTTCATGCTAAGGTTTTCTGTATTCATTTTTCATGCAAACTGTTGTCTTTAGTCTGTCATGAGTTTTTATTTATTTATTTTTGTGATGCATTCTGTATCCATACTGAATCACTGCTAGTTGATATTTCTGAGCTATAACTAGTTTCATAGATTCATAGTTAAGTACTAGGCTAGCTGCCCTTGTGGGCTATTTTAAGCCTAGCCAATATCTCTGTTTGTGCTTGAAATAACCTGTCCCATTTGGTTATCAATTGCCCTTATCCATCTCATGGTCAATAATTATATATTATTTCTAATGAGAATAACTGTGATTCTACCACAGATAATTTGAGGGGACATGTGCATGGAATAAAGCATTTAGGAACTACCTCTGGCTATTAGTAGTACAGGGGACAATCCTGGGGTAAAATTTCTATTTCTCATGCATAGACTTATGTTGCAGTTGAACATGGATAGGGATAAGCTTTGCTTTAAGTGGATGGTGTGTCTGTTCCACAACAGCGGGATCCTCTGTGAGATATAGCTGTCCTTCTAAACCATTCTGTTAATGTTGCAAAAGAGGTTTAGATCCCTAGACTGAGTATTTCTGATGTCATCTGACTTGCTGATGTGCAGCAAATCCATCAGTAATGGGTTCAAGGATGCCTTTTATGCTAGACACAGGTCACCTCTTAGCAGTCTGTAGGATACCGAGTATAGTGACAGGACTTTGAGTCAGTCCATGTAGGACATGCTGTTAAGGTCTTGCTGTTTAGACATGTGTTCATTAGTCTTTGCAGATTAACTGTTGTTCCCTCCTATTACTGTGGCTTTATGCAAACTTATTTTTATGCTAAGGCATGACACTGTGTAATGCCCATCTTTTTCTGAGGCATCGTCCCCTTTAAAGATTGAATATCTGTCCTCTGTATGTCTGGGACATGGCATTCAAATTTCCTACATTTTACTTTTGCTAGGCTTGCTGTATTTTTCCTTAACATAGGCTTGGCTGGCAAATTTTTTAGTTTGAGGTCCTTACTGTTACAGTCAACCTTCATGTTTCATTCAAACTCAGGTCCATATCAAAGCATGATCTTTTTCTTCATGGAGGAAGCAGACAGTATGAAAGTCAACTTACGTGTCTACTTTGACCTCAGTTCTATGTTGAGTATCAAACTCCAGGATTGTACGGGCAAGTTCAACATGAGCCCCAACTGTCTCTCAAGTGAATAGTGATTTCGACCTTAATGATTCTTCCATCTTATACATGTTGGATGAAAATCAATCTTGATTTCAGCCTTGCTTAAGAACTGAAAATTTACTACTCTGATTTTAAGATTTGAAGGCCCATCTTGGCACCTTCTGTAGCTATGAATGGAATGGGTAGAGTTATCATGACTGTCCAAATCTATACAGACAGCTCAACCATCTTCTGTAATAACCTTGATGATTATATTACAATCTTACCAAATTCTACCACTGTTCTTCCACCATAAGGTCACAGATAAAATGACAAATAATAAAACTCCAAAACTTTTCTGTGAACAAAAAAGTGACATCCAGAGACTTAGTAAATAAATGATTATTTATTAAGAAAATAACTGGATATAAACAGTAAGAGCTTCCGAACACAGAGATGTAAAAATAAATAGTAACAGCTATTAGTTTTTTTTTGGAAAAACTAACAAGCATCTGTCACAAAACTCACTGAGTGTTAAAAAACACAGCTGCTACTTTAGTAAGTGCAAAACACATGATCATCTAAATTACAAACAATCCCTAGTCTCAGTAACAGTCAACTAATAATTACTGTGATACAAAAACATTTTCTACAACCAGAAAGTCTTTCTTATCTTTAAATATAGCGTCAAGGAAAAAACATAATTTAATGCAAATCTGCTAATGCTGTTTATGTAAGAATGTGTTATAAGCTGATTTACATGGCAGAGGCAACATAATACTCAGCACACTAGCCATTAAGCAGATCCAGTCAGTGAAGGCATTTTCTCATACTGAGAATGCTGTGCCCCTCACGCATTTGTGGCTTGCTTTACTTGCAGTCATTTTCTCTTGCAGCTCTGATAACATCAGCACATCTGATGTCGGTGATACCATGCAGCTGTGAGCTGATGACAAAGGCTTGCAAGTAGAAACAAAATTGCAATTTAAAGGGGCCACAAGGAATTTGTGGTACCGTTATTGTAAAACAACATCTGAGATTTTCTGACACTGAACAGTTGAGAGGAATGTCCTGCCTCACTGAACCATAAATATTTTTGATATCCTGTCTGACTTATTGAATTCATCTACAGCACTTATTCACAACAGTAATGTCTCACAGAGCATTCACTTAATGAATTGTTTTTTATTCTGCCCATATTAGTAGCATTTGACTTTTACTTATTCAGTCATCAGAATCTCTACAATCCCTCAGTTTATGTCTCTTGCACAGTCTTAGGAAACTGCAGCACATACAGTAAACTATGGACTGGCTGCAATACATAAATTGCACCATGAGAACCAGTCACACAAACAGACCTCCGCTAAGCACAATATAAATCGTCCCTGACAATCTGCACATCTCTTTGATGAAAGATGAACAATTTTTTTCTTTACTACATTTGTTTTCAGTTTACATCTTTTGACTGTGACATCATGATTTTCGTCAACCAAGAAAATCACTCAGGAGAAACGGAAGAGGATCACAAAAGACAGACTACGGTGTTAGTGCTCCCTTTGTATTACTGGTGTAACCTAAATATTTGAAAGTTGCCAGTAAACCCGAATTCACAGACTAGTTGAACCAGACGATATTAACTGTTTTCTTTTTGTTCAGATATATAAAAAACGTTAGACGTTTTTGAAGCTCTATAGCAAAATATGTCATTTACTTTAGCACAGCTATGGATACCATGATTCTAAAGTCAGATCTGTTTTGTCAGAGTTGCACTAACATGTTACTTGTTTATTAACTTGTTACCTGAATTTAACATTTTCACAGCATAACGTAAAATGCAAAGAAATGCTGCCCAGATAGTTCTGCTGTTTATTGTGTAGGATGTGGAAAAGAATGGAATGTGACTTCAGAAAATTAGATCAATTTATTGTAAATGTCTTTGTTGTCTATTATATTGCAGAAACACAAGCCAGCAAATCCCAGTTTGTGAAAGCTGTTGGTAGCCTCTCTGAACATAAAGGGTAGCACAGGGTTCAGTACTAGGCCATCTCCTCTTTGACTTTTATGTGGATAGCATCCAAGCTAGTATCCTAGAAGTGCGGATGAACAAGTTTGATAAGGAAGCAACTGATACTGAAAAGCTCTAGCAAACACTGGAATATGCATATACCTGGTGTACTGAAACAGTCAGCCTAAATGCAAAAACATGCAGTACAACAATGTTGACCAGCATAGCTGCTCTTACCTCATGTGTTATAGTTAGTAGTATAATCAGAAGGACATTGAAATAAGAGGCCTTAATGCTTATGTGGACAACTCTTGCTCATCCAGTCATCATACTTCTACCATAGTTAGGAAGTCCTTCCTTCTAGAGCAGCTAATTTCCAAAGGAATATTTTCAAGATCCAAGGAAGTCATAAGATTATATTAATTCCTTATCAGAGCCTTCATCGAGTACAGTGCCCTCTTTGTTATATGGAAATCCAAGCTTCTCAGTCAAATGGAAGGGCCCCAAAGATTTCTGACCAGGAAAATGAATGGCCTTAAGTCCTTCAGCTAGCAGTGGCTGTGCAAATACATCTACGGGGGGAAATAAATAACTAAACAAAGCCCACTTAATAATACCCATTTGTTAACTGACTAGGTCCATTGGACACACAGTCCCTTTTCAGGGGCATCCCATGAGCAATGCCTTGTTAAGTGACTTGCTCAAGATCCCACAAGTAAGCAATTGAGGGCTGAGAGACTCAAACCCGGTATGACAGGAGGCACAGCTCACAGCTTTAACTCTCTAAGCCAGTTGCCAGACTGCTCACTTAAGGATAGGTTCCAAACTCAGTATATTCCTAGGCTATGGGATAAGTTACCACTACAGGTCAAGCAAAGTAGTACTTTGGCTGCCTTTAAAGTTAGTCTTGATGCTTGAATGCATTGACACAAATTTATCTCTGAGTTGTAATGTATGGCTGTACTCCATTTGAGGAATGAGGACTATTATGTGTTCAAAAAGTGTAGCAAGAATTTTTAAAGAGTATCTACATAAATATGTATATGTCTAGGCATCTTATAGCTTTTATGTTTGCTTGCCTGGCTTTGTTCCTATGACTTATACCTACATCTTCAAGCTAAGGCTCTGGATATTTTTATATAAGAAGGACACGCATTTCTGGAAAACTTAGTGATATACAGCAGGGCATTTGTACCACAGGTATAGAGGTTTTAATTTAATGTAAACATTACTAAAGAAATACCAGCATTGTATAGCTGTGAATTTTGGTATTTGAACACACAACCTCTGACTAAAGTCTAACATTAGACTCTTACAATTAGTTTGTGCTACAGACTAATGCATGCATACTTGCTTTTACAGTTGGGATATTCATGCTCAATTTGATACAACTCTATAAGATACCAAAACAGCTATCTTTGACTTTTATTGCTATGATAAAACTGCTGCATACATACCACTTCCTTCCCTCAGTCTCTTCAATCTAGCCCTATGGGCCCAGACATTGAACTCCTGATCTCTGGCAGATCTGGAAAAAACAGAACAGAACAGAAGACCATTATGCATACCAGTCTTGCCTATATTCAGCTTTCTAAGTCTTACAAGTACTCTGTTTTCTTGATACGTATACAGCTGTGGGATGCCTGCAGTCCTAAATTCCTCCAACCAGAATGATGCCTACATTGCTCTCCAGTGCATGGGATAACAGTAACACTGGATGCAGCCTGTGCTAAACTATTCCATGCCTCAGTCTTGTACTGGGAGCCAGAATAGTCCCCCTGCAGAAGGCTTTGACTGTGGTGCTTTACTAAGAGGCTAATACATATCCTGAACTCCTGGACACCCCACCTCTGTCCCCTAAACCTGGTGCCTTCCCCACTAATGCCCGCCATGTCTACCAGCAGACCTAGAGCAATGGAGATTGATGCTTTTCTGCCAATTCCAGTTATCGCATTTACTGGAGTGCAACACATTTGCATAATGGTAAGCAGAGAGCAGTAGTGCTAAGTAGTGAGCAATGAAATAATTGCAGTTGGAAGGTTAATCTGACACTTGGCCTTAGTTTGAGAGGTGTCTACTGATGTACCCTGGAAATATATATTGGAAATTGAAAGGTAACTGTTAGATGAGTTAGATTTATAGACGTGCACTGAGGAATAAATGTAATGACTTGACACATTTGTTTTCACCTTTATACACTGAGGAAACTGATTTTTACACTGTGGAATTCAAACCCAGGCATATGGGACAAAACATTTTCTTCCATAGCATTGATTTCCCATCTTTGGGTGGCCACGATGGTGCAGCAGTTAGCATTGCTGCCTCACAGCAAGAGGTTCTCCGGGTCAATCCTCGGCTGGGGTGCCTTCTGTGCGATGTTTGCATGTCCTCCCTGTGGTCGCGTGGGTTTCCTCCGGGTGCTCCGATTTCCTCCCACATCCCAAAGATGGATTGGACACTCTAAATTGGCCTTAGGCATGTGTGTGTGTGTGTGTGTGTGTGTGTGTGTGTGTGTGTGTGTGTGTGTGTGTGTGTGTGTGTACCTTCTGTGGAAGGTTGGGTACTGGGCTGGCAACTCAACACTGTAAAACTCCACTGCCAATCATGAGCAGACAGGTGATCTGCTGTGGTAACCACTAACTGGGAAAAGCCGAAAGAAGAAGAAGAAATAATTGATTTCCCATCTTTGCCACAGAAGTGCTGCTTGGACATAGTCAAGAATCATATATAAATACAGGTGACAGGTTGAGCTCTTACACATGTATGTGCATAACCTGACAAGGTTATTGGATAAAGAGGCAGTTGTGTATGCTTCTTAGGCAAATGTGAAGTCCAGATAGCAGAATTATACTTACGGAAATATAGTACACAGTATACCCTCAGTTATACATCTGATAACACAATAATAGTGGCTCATCCCTGACATATTTAATTAATATCAGCTCCACTATCTAAAGTGTTATAACTGAGAGTGAATATAATGGAAAGTGGAACAACAGTAGAAATGTATGGAATGTCGTGTATTAGAATGCAGGACCATGTGTATGTCAGTCCTACACTTAACACCTGTTGCCACAAGAAAATTGAAATAACACTTGTTCATGTTTCAGTTCATTGCTATAAACTGCAATGTCACAACAGCAAAAAAAAAAGTTGCACACCCTGTACTAGAACCTATAACCATCTGTACTCCAGCCCTACACTTACATCCATTGCCACCAGACTAGTTACATGCCATTCCCTATTTTAATAATCATTATTAGGGTCTCTCTGTTAACCACCTTGTGATGCTGCTAAGTGAGTTTGGGCAGTGCCCAGCAGCATTAATTGAATGTACTCCAGTTTCTGTTTTTGGCGGTTTCCTATTAGAAGAACGAAGATGCATTCTTTCGTATGCGTCTTGGTCGAACTTAAAGACTGAAACGGCAAAATATCGAAGCAGCTTTTAAGCAAATTCTTTCCCTGGGAAAGAATTTGCTTGGCCACTTTGTTACTTTGCCATTTTCGGCACTGTAGTGCGGTCTCACAGTTGATATATTTAAGTAGGGGTGTGTGGGGTGCAAAGCCCCACACTTAATGTAATGTGTAAAGTGTTTTATTTATTTATTTTTTTATTGGAATAGTGATTTTTTTCCCTTGGAAAAAAATCACTGTTCTGACAGTTCGACATTGTAAGCTTTTGCTTACATAGTGTTGATTAATCACCGTTTGCTTTTTTAAGTGTTCAGTGATCTAATATAGACCCGTTTTTGACTGTCTGGTTTCTGTCTGCTTCTTTGGTGGTCCATTTGTTCAGTTTGCACACTGCTGTGCTTCATGCAAATCAGATAAGCACAACCAAACCTGCCATTCATTTCCTCCCATCCCATGATTGTGCTAAGCGCTGTATCACACAAACACTAGCTCCCCTCAAAAAGTAAATAAATAACTAAAAAAACAAGAAAACAAGACAGAAAATGAATAAAATAATAAAAAAGGAAAAGTAGTTGAAATTAGAAAAATCAGCCTGTGACATACACAGTAGAAAATGATGGTTAACATGAGATATGTCTACATAGATCTAGATTTGAACTCTCACTCCATTGAACCTTCAAAACACAGAATGGGTGCCTTATCCTTCTTTGCTACACAAACAGCTTTTCAGGAAGGAAATGAAATAATTTTGTATGCAACCAACTCAACATTATCTACAGTAAAATGAAATCATACAACTATTACTTGTACATTTATTATTTTTGGATGTAGTGCACTTAATGTTCACACAACATGTTATGATTATTGCTTGCAACTATACAGCTCTGCCTTACTTCTCTGTGTTTATTGGTCATTCTTCAGTTATTTGACCAGTAATATGAGACATGCAATCTGTAAGCCATTCAAAATCATTGGCTTTAAAATGTGTGAGGATATTAATGATTAATGATGTATGTCAATTTGTTAACTTGGTAAACCATTTTTCTGAGTTAGAATTCAAGCAATTTATGAGTAATAGGTCTAATATAGTTTATAATATGTCTATTCAAGAATGGAAAGCATTGCTAACTCTGAGTAAGAAACATGATATTGTTTTCAAACCCTCTGACAAAGGCAACAAACTGGTTGTCATGGGTTTTAATGATTATATGGAAATGTGTATGCAACATCTTGGTGACAGCAATACGATAGAGCTGTGGAAACTGAAGACTTTTTTTCAGCTATTCGTGATTATAAGGAGCTAATTAATAAGGGGTTAAGACTTGGCTATTTTTGCCAGTCAGATGTTAAAAAAAAGTTTCAGACAACAGGCTGTAAAATGGCCTTATTTTACTGCCTGCCTAAAATTCATAAGAATCTACATAAACCCCCTGGGAGACCCATAGTCTCTGGGTCTAAGTATTTTCTTCATAATTTAGGTGTATTTTTGCATCACTTTTTGTATCCCTATGTTATTAGGTTGCCTTCCTATATAAGTGATGTCTTTGACTTTCTGGCTAAAATAAAAGATGTCAAAGTAAATAGGAATATGGTTTGGGTCAGCATTGATGTAAAAGTTTGTATACAAGCATTGGACATGAGTATGGATTGGAAGCCCTTCGGTTTTTCCTTGGTAACTCTCCTGCTTCAGAATATGTTATGGAAATGGTTTATTTTTGTTTGACACATAATTTTTTTGAATTTAATAATATTATATATCATCAGTTACAGGGCACGGCTATGGGGCTTCATTTGCCCCATGTATGCAAATCTTTTATGTTTTTTTTTAATCAAATATTATTTATAAGCATAGATTTTTCAGGAACATGTTATTTATTATTTCAGATATGTTGATGATTTAATATTTTTGGTAGACAGTGACAAAGATACAATTATTGAATTTTTTAATGAAATTAATGTTAATAAATTTCATATCAAATTTGATGGCCTTAATATTGGTCACACTATTCCTTTTTTAGATATAGTATTGGATATTTCAGATGGTGAGAATATCATTACTCGTCCTAATAAAAAATTTGAAGGGACTTGCCAGTATTTACATGCAAATAGTGGCCATCCTTTACATGTTATTGAGGCTCTACCTTATGGTGAAATGCTACGTATTTCCAAGTTATGTAATAGATCTGATGTATTTCATGAAGAAATGTGCCTTTTGGTGCAATCTTTTTCTACTAGAGGCTATGGCACAAATATTTTGGATAAGAGCTTCTTAAGATTGTGTACAGGTGGTAAACCCAGATATATAAAATCTATTCAACAAAGGGGGTGTAATACAATACAACATGACAGCTCAGGTTCTACTAAAGAAAACATTTATTTTGTTACTACTTATGGTAGTTTTACAAAACAGTTCCTTGATATTGTCAGCCAATATTGGCTTTATTTTTGTTCACTTAGAAATGTTCAACAATGGCTTGATGTAAATATGAAGTTTTCTTACCGTAAAGGCAAGAATATAAAAGATTTTCTTGTAAGATCTAAGATTAAGATGCCTGCATCACAAATATACATGGAACCTGCTAAAATTGGGACTTTTCCCTGTGGGAGATGTAAGGTTTGTAAACATATTGTATCCAATTTTAATTTTATTAATAATGTTAAATTTGATAGTTGGGGTACATTTAGTTGCAATTCTGAGGGTGTCATTTATGCTCTAAAGTGCCCATGTAACAAATTTTACATCGGGAAACAAAGAGGGCTTTTAAAATAAGGTTTTGGAGCATTTAAGAGACATCAAAATGGTAAAGAAGACAGCCCAGTTGCAGCACATTTTTTGGAAGCACATGATAAATGTAATGAGGGCTTGAAAGGAACTATTTTAGAACAAGTTTGTGTTTCTATGTACAATGATATTGATGTCAAAACTAGATTAGTGCAGAAAGAAACTGTATATATTTTAAAATTTAAAACCATGTTTCCTTTTGGGCTGAATGAAGAGCTCAACTGGAGAACATTAGTTTGTTGAATTGTTGTACTAATTGATTAATTATGTAATTATCTCATTTGCCATGTATATAAGCTGCTGCTGCATGCAAGTGTTTTATTCTCCTTGAAGGCTTTTGGCCGAGACGTCAGAGAGAAAGATTTTGTGCTTTTAAATAAATCCTGGTGGAACTTGTTCCTGTTGTTTGTTAGTTTCTCTCTGTTAACCACCTTGTGATGCTGCTAAGTGAGTTTGGGCAGTGCCCAGCAGCATTAATTGAATGTACTCCAGTTTCTGTTTTTGGCGGTTTCCTATTAGAAGAACGAAGATGCATTCTTTCGTATGCGTCTTGGTCGAACTTAAAGACTGAAACGGCAAAATATCGAAGCAGCTTTTAAGCAAATTCTTTCCCTGGGAAAGAATTTGCTTGGCCACTTTGTTACTTTGCCATTTTCGGCACTGTAGTGCGGTCTCACAGTTGATATATTTAAGTAGGGGTGTGTGGGGTGCAAAGCCCCACACTTAATGTAATGTGTAAAGTGTTTTATTTATTTATTTTTTTATTGGAATAGTGATTTTTTTCCCTTGGAAAAAAATCACTGTTCTGACAGTTCGACATTGTAAGCTTTTGCTTACATAGTGTTGATTAATCACCGTTTGCTTTTTTAAGTGTTCGGTGATCTAATATAGACCCGTTTTTGACTGTCTGGTTTCTGTCTGCTTCTTTGGTGGTCCATTTGTTCAGTTTGCACACTGCTGTGCTTCATGCAAATCAGATAAGCACAACCAAACCTGCCATTCATTTCCTCCCATCCCATGATTGTGCTAAGCGCTGTATCACACAAACACTAGCTCCCCTCAAAAAGTAAATAAATAACTAAAAAAACAAGAAAACAAGATAGAAAATGAATAAAATAATAAAAAAGGAAAAGTAGTTGAAATTAGAAAAATCAGCCTGTGACATACACAGTAGAAAATGATGGTTAACATGAGATATGTCTACATAGATCTAGATTTGAACTCTCACTCCATTGAACCTTCAAAACACAGAATGGGTGCCTTATCCTTCTTTGCCACACAAACAGCTTTTCAGGAAGGAAATGAAATAATTTTGTATGCAACCAAATCAACATTATCTACAGTAAAATGAAATCATACAACTATTACTTGTACATTTATTATTTTTGGATGTAGTGCACTTAATGTTCACACAACATGTTATGATTATTGCTTGCAACTATACAGCTCTGCCTTACTTCTCTGTGTTTATTGGTCATTCTTCAGTTATTTGACCAGTAATCTGAGACATGCAATCTGTAAGCCATTCAAAATCATTGGCTTTAAAATGTGTGAGGATATTAAGTGGAAATAATAACATATGCAGTTGGATGTTAAGGAATACAACCTTTGAATTGTGTGCTGCTTACTTACATTTCCAATGTTACATATAACACTTTATAAATCTAACCTGACACACCCATTGGATGTAGGGTAGCCTGCAGTGATGTTGTGTCTTCCTTCTCCCAACCAGTAATCATTCACAATTGGTAAGCCATTAAAAACAAACACTGAGGGAGTGTCTGCACTATAGTTACATCTCCTACATGGATCCAAGTATTTAGGACTCAGCAATTCTAATCAGTTCACACTTCATTTGCATCTTTAACATGCTAATATTTCTGAATCTACACCATATAATAAGGCATGTAGCTAGGCAAACTGATGGTGAGGAGAGCTGTTCATGTGGAGAAGACAGAACATATGTAAGATCTTAGGGATATATCTGCACAGAGGATTACTGAACTTCAGAAGGTATGCTTGCATTTTGTTAGCTACATACTACATATGCTGGATTGTAATTATGAAAACTATGAAGCAAAGGCTTTTACACTTTTATCTCTATGTTTTACTTAGAAGTGTACTGATGCCATGGACATGTTTGTTATAGCATTTCACAGGTAACATGATTGCCAATACCTTAAAAGGGAATGCTCTGTGATAAATATGTATAATTGCTTCAGTACAGTTTATTTGATAGCATTTTTAGCATTTCAAAGATGGTTTGTTAGAAAAATGTGTTATTTGTCTGTTCATTTGGGGGAGAGCAATGCTACTTTATTGTTATAGCACAAACAAGGATATGGTGCTAATGTTACTCTCCTTTTTTGCATCCAGTCTGTTGTTCATATTTCACGTCTTTAGACTTTTTTATGTTTCTCCAGTGGGTAATACAGGGAGGCTACCTTTTCTGTTTTATCTGGCAGCAGTTATTTTGTAGTTATGTGATACATATGTGTATTATCCTTCTCTTATCTTTTAGAGCATCTGTGAGTATGCCACCTAGGCATGTCAATCCTCAGAGCACACCCTTTGCTGATGCTGAAAAATAAGGTGATAGTTGATGCCTTTAGGCAACATGGTGCATTCCTGCTTGAAAGAGGACGAGGAGATATGGCATGCAGGATGCAAATTTGGCACCAGATTGTGGATGATGTGAATGCCGTGGGTAGCCATGGTAGGACATATGAGCAGGTGCTCCATAGGGCCACTGCCAAGATCACATCTGCATGGAGGAGAGCAGTTGCAGTGGGCTGTGAACAGATGGTTACAGGCAGAAGGCCTGCTTTGGAGCCACCACTAACACCAAATAGTTCTTGGCCACTGTCAGGGAACCAGACAGCTCCCAGGAAGTGCAGAACAGCATGTACTGGGCATCAGTGCAACAATGTCAGGGACAGCAAGCATGTCCCAGGAGGAGCTTCCAGGTAGGCTTTGGTATCTCAACAGTTGAATACTGCTGTGTAGTAAAACAATTGAAATCAGTACATTACTTCTGTGTCACAAATTTTTTTTAGGGGGGGGGAGGGTTGAAGATATCTGCAGTTTACAACACATTCTGATTGATTAACTTAGGTTGGAGTTGTCAGCCAAGACTTGGTGAAAGTATAGATAACGGATATATGAAAGGGTAAAAGCATTACCCCCCGTGTTACTGTTAACTGTGATGATATTGCCATTGCCTTTTGCTTAACTTCTTCCAGGACCATCTGGCTTGCAGAGGAGAATCTCATCCTCAGATGGTAAGCCAAACATTTTTATGTCAGTACTGATGAGCAATTTAAAGAAATATTTTAGTGAGTGATGTTGATGTCAGGCCTGTTGTGTGTATTGTTGTTCTGTCTGCAACAGTGGCACCACTGTTAGTTTGTTAGCATATATTAGACTATAGTAGTTTAGATATTTTTTTTTCCTGTGTTTGTTGCTTTTTATCACAACTGATCATGACATTGGCTGTGTGAGACCTCTGCCACCTAAAGTCAGTGCATCAGCAGAGTCTAATGATGATGGTGGCCAAACAGATGCACAGTTTGGGGGTGAAGAGGTTGACTCTGACACTGAGGTTGACATACAGCCATCCCCTGCAGTTCCATCAGACACAGCCAGTAGGCCTACACCTACCCATTCCAGTTAGCCCTCAGATATTGGACAGATGGATGGCAAGGCCATTGATCAGGGGTCACAGCAATTTCAATTCCTATTGACTCTGGTCATAGCCAAAGTGTAGGCGAGGTGCCACTCAGCAGGGTTGTTAGGGGTGCTCAGAGGAGACCTGCAGTCCCTCTTCCACCTGATCCAGGTGTCTCTTCCCGTGCCACTCAACATTTGTATAGGGCTATCATGGAGGAGGCACATTCCTATAGGTGCTCCAGACAAATGCTCAGAGTTGTAGATGTGGCACAGTCTGACATGCACGACTGTCTCTACCATGTTGTCAATTTAGTGTATCAGATGAATGACACTTTGGAATGAGGGATGTCTGTGATGGAACGAGGGGTGTCTGTCATTGAACAAGCATTGTCTGTGATCAAACATCTGCTGGGAGGGGGAACTGTATCCTCATGGGTGTAGGTCAGCCACATAATCTGCTGTTTGCCAAATTGGCCATGCCTGATCATGCTCCCATAGTGGCAGTACTTCATGGTCCTGGGCAAACCCTTGAAGGGAGCTTGTCTGGCAAACTTCAGTCATGTTCAGGTTGCAGCAATGAATCTGACCATGGGTGTGGACATGTCAGTGCAACTCCTGGCAGAGACATTTTTTGTGGTCGGTGATGACAACAATGAACTGCCACCTCTACCATACACAGCCCACACCTGTCTGACATATCAAAATGTAGAGCTAGCACAGAGCTTGGCTGTGTTCATGCAGACACTCACATACCAATTTCACCTGGGAGACCACTACAACTCCTACAGACACATACACAACAGTTACATGGTTGAGTTGTGCAGCTTAAAACTCATTTTGTCTCATTGTCCATTTGTTGGTTTATCCAAATGTCTGTCTGCTTCTCTCTTTCTTACTCACACATGCTCACTGACCTTTTGTGTCAGCCTAGGCTTCCTGCCCCTCCCCCATACATAGTACCCTATGCAAGTGATGATAACTGTGCCATATCCCTGTTTTCTATCTTTTGGATTCATGAGTACATAAGCTTTATGTCTGATACTCAGGGTGCATAGCTGACTTAGTGCTTAGTATATCTGCATTTTTGGTGTTGAACTGGTAATTGTACTTTTGACTTATATTGTCCTTGGAAAGTTAGACATGTGATAGCATTAAAATCTCCCAACTCTATTTTGAATGATCTTGTGAAGATTGTGAAGTCAGAAACTGCAATGTGTATCATTAATTTCTAACTTCTCTCTTTAATGATTTTCCAGTACAAAAGTATGGTGCTAAACTGAGGGCATGCAGTGATCATTACTACTTTTGAAAGGTATGACTGTGTGAATCTTTGATGCCTGAGGCCTACTACTTACTTAGTAATGGACGCATATAAGCCAAATATGTCTCTGATGTCATATGTTAAAGTCATTTCTATACAAATGTCCCACCATTTACTTGCTTACAGTATCAAGTAATGATATGCCACTTATTCATATTATTACACAATACACTCCAGGTTCTAGACTTGCCTTGTAAATGCAACAGTTGACATGGTTGTCATTCAGGGCGGACTCTGTCTGATGCAAGCAGTACACAGCCAATGCATTGGGAGATCAAGGTTGTGTGGGTTGCCTGGCATCAATGTTACTATGTGCATGAGCATAGGTGGAAGGTTTTAGGCCCTTAGGTGGTGAGTGAGTGTGCTACGTGTTGTCTGCTAGCCAATGCAAGGGCATACTGAGCATGCCTACATCTGCCTACACCCAAAGCAGCTGGTGGTTCCCCCTCTGACTATTCATTTGCCTGTGGCAGTGGTGACCTTGGCATTGGTGGTGGGATGTGTGCTCCTTCCCCTTGTTGATCCTGCTAAAGCTGTTTTCTCAGTATGATGTTGTGTAGCATGACACATACTGTGAATATTTCAGTACATTTCCATGGATTGTACTGCAGGGCTTCCCCAGATGTAACTAGGCACTGGAACCATGATGTCAGCAGCCCAAACACATGATCTATGGTATTTCTAGTTTGAGCATGTGCCTCATTATGCCATTCTTCAGTGGTTGTGTGTGCATTTCTGATGGGTGTCATCAGCCATGGTTCCAGTGCATAACCTGCACCTCCCAGTAAATGATCCTGTGGGATATCCTCCCTAGCAAACATTTGGTGCAGCTGGGAGGTGTGCCAGATATGCAAGTCATGGTAACTGCCAGGGTTTCCAGCACACACGTTCAGGATGATTCCCTTGGCATTATGCATGACTTGGCAATTAATAAAGTGGAAGCCCTTTCCATTTATGTAGAGCCTACCCTGTTCCAGAGCGGTGCCTTAATTTCTATATGTGTGCAATCTGTGGCACCCAGGACTTCAGGGTAGTGTGCTACATGGTAGAATTCCTGCATATTTCTGGCCCTCTCCTCATGAGTATCTGGAAAATGTATGTGATCACTGGCATGTTGAAGTAAAGCATTCAGGAATTGATGGGGGAGCCTGGATGCTGATGCCTGTGACACCCCCAGCATGTCCCTTGTTGGTCTCTGAAAGGTACATGTAGCTAAGTTTCTAAGTACTACACATACCTTTGTCTCCACTGAGATGGGTTTCCCTCGGTTGGCCCTGGCTCTAAGTTGAGGACGACAGAGATTGTAGAGTTCCTGTAGTGTGTCCCTATCCTTCCTGTAGCGCTCTACAATTTCCACATCATGAAGGTTGTGAAAAGTTAAAAGGGGACTGAAAACTCTTGTCATTCTTGACCTGGGCCTAGTGACAGCAGCAGCATAGGCTTCAGCCTGTTGTACACACAAATGCATTAAAGCAGCAGCAGCCCCTGAAATTCTTTCTGTGGAGACTCCTTTCTGTGACTGTATGCCAGTAGGTTTTGGAATTCGCAGGGAAAACTGGCACTGAGTCTACACAGTTGCTTTATAGCTTGTTGAATAGCTCCACCATGTTAGATTGGTTGATTAGCATACAGTTCAGCTGCTTATGCTGTAATTAGCATGCCACGATATTCACCTTGTTTGCATGGGTGCGCACCTTACATGGCGCTTACTGCATCTAAAACTGTGTGCTACCTTGTGTACATCACACCGAAATGTGCGCATGGTAGAAATGGACCATGTAGGGTTTCTTGAATTTGCCTGTTTGTCTTCTTTTTATAATCTGTATTTGGTTCCCTGTATTTCTAAAACTGTCAGGACTTCTTTTATTGATTTATTTTCCATTTCTTTACCCTTTGCCTTTTTTTTATTTTCTTTGATACCTAATCCTTTACATTTCCTCTTCCTACCTTTTAGCTTTTCCTAATAGAATCATTTTGTCCCCCTAACCACTCTCCAGCTGATTTTGTCTTCATCACGTGTTACTAAAAGCACTATATGCCTCTCTTTTTCTCTTTTTATCCTTTACGTGTCTGCCTTCTCCGTGCTGATTATTATCTATCAGTATCTGCTCTTCTGGTTCTTCTTCTTGATCTCTTTCTAGTTCTTCCTCCTCCTTCTCTAGCTCTTGTTCAGTCTCATGCTTTCTACCCACTTTCTCCTTATATTCTTCTATTTCCCTTACAATCCACCCATAAGTGACCTGTTTTTTTCACATTTAAAACATTTCACTTCACACCCCACTTTACCACATATATAACATTTTCTTTTGTCACAATTGTTGATCAAATGATCACTTTTTTCACCCCCAATATTTCACAGTACCTTCATTTTCTTCTACATTTACTCAGAGTATGTTCTTTCATTTTCAATTTTTAATACAACAGAACATCCCAAACCCCAGTCTTTGCATACAGTCTTTAAATAGTCGTTTAGTGACTCTTTTTTTTATTTCAGTTCGAAACTGAACACACATTTTCTTCTTTGCCTCTTCATTATATGTTTGCAAAACATACACGTTCCATGGATTAGCTTTTCTTTAATTCATATTGTTCCAAAAATTTCTCTGTATACTGTCCTTATTTAAATGTCACAAAATGTATCTTTATTAATATGCATGAATGCTCTAACCTCTTTCAGTGAAATACCCAATGTTGTTATTGTGTTATCCCAAATGTCGTACCTGTCCATCTCTTTCTTCTTTACAACTTATTCTTACTAAATATTTCTTTCTCTTTAATTCCGTTGTCTTTTCTTCTCTTCTTTCTCTCCATTTCATCATTTCTACATGCAGCTTCTTCTGTCTTATCACTTCTTCCACTTGTTCTTCTTAAATTCTCTATATATATATATATATCCCCACAAAATCGCCTTCTCAATTTTCAGTTCACTTTGATTAATTAAATCCTGCAAATAAACATCCTGCTCTCCACCTCAAACAACTGCTCCTGGAAAATATTGTCAGAATCTTGTGAAGGTACAACTATGTTTGCACTACTCTTCATATACGTCTCTCCCTTCTCACTGCATGTAAGCACAGGCTCACTTTCATCTGCATCCTCCACCTCTTCCTTTTGCGAATGTTCAACTGCCTTCAAACCCAACATATCCTCTGATCTCTCTTTCCCTGTAAACTCCTCTCAAAATTCCACACTAGAACATAAATGGTCTTCTGACATGATCATGTCTGTCATACTCCTTCCTGTTCTATGAGCTGCCACTGTGCCTGGCCCAGAAGCAGGAAGTCCCACAGCAATTAGCAACCCGCTCACAAAGAGTTGGGGTAGTTCCCCATTTCCCTGGCCAGATTTCCTCTAGTGACAGTAGAAATGCTACCTCAGGTCTCCCCTGAAAACATGACACTAACCTATTGGGAGTAAACCAGTTTACAAGGATGAATAAATAAATAAATAAAAGAATCATGAGTCAGGTTATTTTTTGTCACATAAGGTACAACTAAAGATGAGACAATTACAAGAGCAGTGTATCATATACATATTGCACTGAAGAATGAAAGAATGATGGACAGAATACACATAATAACTAAGATCCACATAACTCTTCAGACTGCTGAAGAAAATGAAAGGCAAAATGTAATATATAAATGAAATTCAGTTCAGAATTAGCATATATGCCAGCAGCCATCGCCAAGTATTAAAGGATAAACTAAAAGTTCAGATAACTTGGAACAGCTACAGAGAGTAAAAGGCACAAATGCATTATGCACAAACTAACAGCTCAAACTAAATAACGAACACATAGTAAATATTATAATTATGTAAAATTGCATACAGGTGTGTCACAGATGCTAAAGAAATGTGAGTTTCTGTTTCATAACTGTGGCGTATGCATGAAATAAAGGCTGAATGTGCAGTTACACCGTTTATCATATGGCTAAATTGATACCTGTATTATATTAATTATGCAGACCTATGGATATGCAGAATATAGAAATACATCATATTCCATTGGCTAGCTGAGGAATTAAAAAAAAGTAATTTTTGGTGATGTGGCATAGCATGCCACATTACCAGCAGTGCACTCCCCAGGTATCTAAAGAATAATGTGGGACATAGGGTCATAGGGTCATAGGTTCATAGGTTCATAGGTTCATAGGGTCATAGGTTCATAGGTTCATAGGTTCATAGGATCATAGGGTCATAGGGTCATAGGTTGGTAATAGGCTATCAGCCCTAGGGCCTATACAAGCCTAGCCATAACAATTCCCTGGCTATTTCTTTCCACAATATTTACTTCCCTGGACTCCTGTCTAACAGGGTGACTGATGTGATCCCTGGGTTGAATTTCCTATCTCCCATCCAATCATCAAGGTTCCTTTTGAAGAGGGCCAAAGAGGAGCTCTGCTTGACATGTATGGGCAATCTGTTCCAGAGTCTGGGGAGTCTCTGGGTCAGGAACCTATCCCTCCAGCATGTTTTGTTCATTGTGATGACAAGGTTTAGATCCCTGGAGCATGTGGCTCTGAGGGATTGGGATTTCTTTAAGTGTAGTATGTCCAACAGGTCTGGGTTTGACATAGCTTTGTATGTTAGGCAGAGATCGCCTCTGAGTAGGCGATATGTGACAGAGTAAAGCTGGTGTTTTCTTAGATGGTCTGCGTAGGGTATCTGTTTGAGGCCATTAATCCTCTTTGTGAGGTAATTATGTGGCCTCTCCAGTTGTTGTAGATGTCTTGTGAGGTACATACCAATAGGGGTGCTGTACTCTATAATGGGTCTAATGAGTGATGAGTAGAGGGGAATGATGACCTCTTTTTTTCTGGATGAGAAACCTTTTATGATGAGGTGTGCCATGTAGAAGGATTTCCTGACCACTGTGGCGATGTGATTATCAAAGGAGAGACTACTGTCCACCTGTATCCCAAGGTCTCTTATCACACTTTCGATGTTAAGTAGACTACTGCTTATGTGGTAGTTCATGGGTACAGAGTTTTTACCAAAGGGGATGACAATGCACTTTTTGGCATTGAGCTTGAGGCCATGGCTTTGGCACCAGGCATCTGTCTCAGTGAGTCCCTTTTGTAGGATGCCCACATAGTTAGGAATTTTGATTATGGCTCCCAGTTTGCAGTCATCTGCAGACTTCATTAGCCAAAGATCTTTTGTGTTAGCCTGTATTTCAGAGAAGTAGATACCAAACAGGAGTGGACCCAGGACTGAACCCTGTAGTACTCCAATTGTCACTGGTCTGAAGTCGGATCCGGAGTCTGCTACTTTCACAGTGTGGATTCTGTCCATGAGCCAGTTGGCAACCCATCTTTTGACAAAGGGATTTATACCTTGTTTAGTGAGTTTATCTATAATTCCAGAGTGGGGGATGGTATCAAAAGCCTTGGCAAGATCTAGATAGGCTGTGCGAACCACCTTACCCTTATCTATGGCTTTGGTGACTGCTTCAAAGAAGTCTATCAGGTTTAGGAGACATGATCTGCCTTTTACAAACCCGAACTGGGTGGGGTCCAGAGTTTGGAGATTACCAATGTCTTTGTTTATGAGTTCCATGATGATATGTTCCATGGCCTTACAGACCAGGCTCATCAGGCTAATGGGGTGGTAGTTCCCGGGGTCCATCGTGGCTCCCCCTTTGTGGAAGTGGGATAACCATCGTGGTGTGCCATTCAGTTGTCACAAAGCCTGAGGTGAGAGTATGGTTGAACATGGTATTTAGGTGGGGTGCCAGTTCGTTCTGTAGTTCGTGTATAATGCAGCCTGGGATATTGTCAGGTCCCATGGATTCTGTGTTCTTGGCTGTGGAGAGTGTGTTTTTTACCTGTGCAGCCATGATTACAGGAACTTTGCATTCTTCCGGTATAGAGATGGGCCCTCTAGGGGATGAGAGGGGGGTAAAGTTAGCACTGAACCTATCTGCCAGGATGATGGCAATATCAGTTGCTTCTGTATATTTAGTGCCATTGTGCTGTAACTCAGAGCAGATCTGAGTGTTGCCATTGAGATTCTTGACATAGCTATAGAATACTTTGTGGTTGTCTTTAGATTCAGTGGCAATTTTGTTTTTGTAATTAGCTTTGGAGGATTTTATGAGGGCTCTCAGCTTCTTACTGAGGCTGACCAGGGAGCTCCTCTAGTCATGAGATTTTACTCTTTTTTGCAACAGTTTCTTTCTTCTGTTGTAGAGTTTGTTTATGGCAGAAGACCACCAGATTGGCTTCCTTTTTTTTGGAGGATAGCATATTGGTTCTGTTAGGGATAGCATGATCCATGCACTCGTGTAAGTGCTTATAAAGTTCATTTGTGTAGGATTCAGCAGTCGTACCTCTATTGTTCATCTACATGGGTGTCATGAAGTCTGCCACTTCTGTCTTAAGAAGTGTGAAGTTGGCTTTGGAGAAGTTTTTTATGGTGGTTTCCCTAATGGGGGGTGAGGGCAGGATGTGGATGTGTAGGGGGATTAGCTTATGGCCGGATCTGAACAACGAGGAATTGACCACTGGTGTGGATCACAGGTCACCCATGTTGGTAGTGACCAGGTCTAGGATATTGCTGCCTCTGGTGGGGGTGTGAATAAGTTGATCCAAGGAGTTGTAATTTATGAATTCCAGAAAACATTGAGCAAAAGCGTTGGTACATGAGTACTTTTCCATGTTAATGGTGGGGTAGTTGAAATTTCCCATTATTAGGGTGTTGGGTTGTACCCTAATATTTTCCATTGTATCAAGAAATGAGAAGTGGGATTCCTGGGGCATGGTGGGGGGTCTGTAGCCCAGAGTTAATTGCACTTAGATAATCTTGGATGCATTATGCTGTGCAACTAGCCTGGAGGTGTGGTTATCCTTAATGAATATGGACACACCTCCACCTTTAGTGCTTTGGTCTGGGTTAGGTGGCCAAAAGGTGTGGTATGAATTATAGTCTGATAATGCAGGGGTGCTCTCTGGAGCTTTGTACCAGGTCTCTGTCACTGCACAGATGTAGATGTACTCCATTTCAAGGAGTGCCTCGAGTGAGTGCATTTTGAGGTTTAGACTTCTAGCATTGAGTAGCATTATCCTCAGATTTTGTTTGCTTGTACCTGTTACGGTGGTGAATTTGTCATTTGGACCTTGCCTAAAAAGGCACTATAGGGGTGGCAAGAGCCTTAGCCAGTATCCGGAATCTCAAGGGTGACAGGTGCAGGCCATCTCTGGCAAAGCATCATGGTTTGTCGATCATGTCATCCCAGGCAGACAAATACTGGATCCCTTTAGAATGACACCAGAAGCTTAGCCAATTGTTGAAGTCAATCATTTTGTCCTTGTACTGTGGTATAATTCTGGGTGATGGCAGGATACTGCTGAGGGCTAGGGTCATACCTGCCTGGGCTACAAGATCAGAGAGCTCCTCGATGTCTCTTTTCATGTAGCCCTGGGAGGTACGGGTCAGATCATTCACACCAACATGGACATGACAGAGTCATATTTGTACTTGTGGAGTGACCTGAGTGCATGCATTATGTGGCAGATCCTGGCACCCGACAGGCAGCTGACAGTAACTTTCTCCTTGTTTAGCCTGGTGACTGTAACATCAGTGTGCCTGACTATTGAGTCACCTATGACTAGAGTGTTGGGTACGTTGTTATGCCTTATGGGCTGTGGTTGAGTGGCACACTGAGATTGTGGGCTATGTGTCATTTGAGTTGTGTTAGGGGGTGGAGTTTGCTTGTGTTTCGGCTTTGGAGGTCCCTCTTGCTTGGGCAGGTGTTTATTGAGAGACTCCATGAATGTAGGTGTGTGTTTTGGGTTTCTAAGTGTGTGTTTTGGTGGTGTAGATTTTGAGGGACTATGTGATGAGTGTGATGTGGTGCAAGTGTTTACCTTCTCCTCTTGACTGTCTATTCCAGTCTTGGGTGCAGAGAGCTTTGCTTCCAGTTTGGCTTTATAAGTGTATCCCTTACAGGTTATAGTGTTGGATAGTAGGAGGAGATGGTTGTCTGTGTACATGAGGCAATTGCTGCATTGCCCCAAGATGCCCAGATTCATCAGGTAGACAAAAGAAAACACCTTGAGCTGACCCTTAGACATGCCTGGATAGGTGCTTATTTATTAAGTACTAAAAACTGCTTTCTTCTAGACAAGTGAGGAAAGTTGAGTGCTGCAGTAATTTGTAGCTTATTTAGTGCTTACAAAGAGTTCTGAACAAGTGCTGAGCTCAAAGAAACAGATTTAATTGCTGAAACTAAAAAAATGGCTAGTTCTAAGAAACAAAATTAAGCTAGAAGGCTTCCCTCCAACACAGAAAGGTTTGGGAGCTTAGAAGCTTACAAATAGTACTGGATACAGAAAATCTGTATGTGAACTAATGTACTTACAAGAAAAGGCAGGAACAAACTTAGACATTTTTTTTCTGTTCTTCCCAAATGCTCTATTTGTACAGAGTAGGAGTGCCTGAAATCAGAATATGATCTCACTGCAATCAGTTGAGTGAGCAAATGAGATGGGTCCAGAAGGTGTATCAAAATACAAATTTACAAGAGGGGCGTGCAATTTCAAAGCCACCAAGATTAACACCAAAACAAGAACAGGGAGGGGGGTGGAAAATAACTGTAGAGACAGAGAGCCACAATTTTCAGTTCAATTAATATTCAGTAATAACAAAAACACATAAAATGCAGTACTATATGAAAAAAGTGCAGATGAAATTGGACTTAAATTAATGTATACATCCAGTTGATTGCAGGCAGATCTTAGCCAGCCAAAGCTCAAGTATTTAGAAGAACAAAAACAAAAGGTACCACTTATATAAGGCAAGACAGCCCCTCAGCTGAAGCACAGACTATCAAAGTGAAACTACCCACCCACTGCTATCAATGGCTACACTTCCAACAAGATTTCTGTAGAGACAGAGAGCCACAATTTTCAGTTCAATTAATATTCAGTAATAAAAAAACACATAAAATGCTGTACTGTATGAAAAAAGTGCAGATAAAAGTGTACTTACATTCACTTATATGTCCAGTTGATTGCAGGCAGATCTTAGCTGGCCAAAACTAAAGTATTTAGCAGAACAAAAAAAATGTACCACTTATATAAGGCAAGACAGCCTCTGAGCTGAAGCACAGACTATCAAAGTGAAACTACCCTCCACTGCTATCAATGGCTGCACTTCCAATAATATCGCTGTAGAGACAGAGAGCCACGATTTTCAGTTCAATTAATATTCAGTAATAACAAAAACACATAAAATGCAGTACTATATGAAAAAAGTGCAGATAAAAGTGTAAAATTAATTTGTACATCCAGTTGATTGGAGGCAGAACCTAGCCAACCAAAGTTCAAGTACTTAGCAGAACAAAAACAAAATGTTGCACTTATATAAGGCAGGACAGTCCCTCAGCTGAAGCACAGACTATCAAAGTGAAACTAGACCCTACTACTATCAATGGCTACATTTCCAACCAGATATCTGTAGAAAAAAACACCCACAATTTTCAGTTCAAATAATATTCAATAATAACAAAAACACATAAAATGCTGTACTATTTGAAAAAAGTGCAGATAAAAGTGTAATTAAATGAACGTATATGTCTAGTTGATTGCAGGGAGATCTTAGCCAGCCAAAGCTCAAGTATTTAGCAGAACAAAAAAAATGCACCACTTATATAAGGCAGGGCAGCCTCTCAGCTGAAACACAGACTATCCAAGTGAAACTACCCTCCACTGCTATCAATGGCTGCACTTCCAATAAGATCTCTGTAGAGACAGAGAGCCACAATTTTCAGTTCAATTAATATTCAGTAATAACAAAAACACATAAAATGCAGTACTGTATGAAAAAAGTGCAGATAAAAGTGTAAAATTCATTTGTACATCCAGTTGATTGGAGGCAGATCTTAGCCAGCCAAAACTCAAGTATTTAGCAGAACAAAAACAAATGCACCACTTATATAAGGCAGGACAGCCCCTTAGCTGAAGCACAGACTATCAAAGTGAAACTAACACCCACTGCTTTCAATGGCTACACTTCCAACAAGATCTCTGTAGAGACAGAGAGCCACAATTGACAGTTCAATTAATATTCAGTAATAACAAAAACACATAAATTGCAGTATTTTATGAAAAAAGTGCAGATAGAGGTGTACTTAAATTCACTAATGTGTCCAGTTGATTGCAGGCATATCGTAGCCAGCCAAAGCTCAAGTAGTTAGCAGAACAAAAACAAACTGTGCCACTTATATAAGGCAGGACAGCCCATCAGCTGAAGCACAGACTAACAAAGTGAACCCCCCCCCACATCTATCAATAGCTACACTTCCAACAAGATCTCTGTAGAGACAGAAAGCCACAATTTTAAGTTCAATTAATATTCAGTAATAACAAAAACACATAAAATGCAGTACTATGTGAATAAAATGCAGATGAAAGTGTAAAATTTTATTTATTTATTTTATTTATTTATTTTACATTTGTTGACCGGGCTAGTCTAACTGGATATATGTCCATTTTCAGTAGAGACCTGGGGAGAAAAGCTCCAAAGACAGATACATTATAACAAAATGTATAAGGTTACAAATACAAAAAGTGTTTGTCAGGTTACAATCAAGTTAACATAGCAGTAGATACAAGCATTTTACAGTTTATTACAAGACAAATATTTACAATAATATGGGATAACATATTCACGTGAGGTAGATTAAACTTAAGGTTTACAATTTCATGAGAATGGTTGTATAAGAGTATTGATAACATGTTGAATGAGATATCCATGAGAGGTAGAACATCACTAAAGTGGGTTTGCTATTTTTCTAAAGTTTGTAGAAAGAGCATTAAATTATAATTGAGGAGGAGTTAGGAGAAACTTAGTCACTGAAGTTATATGTTAGTCAGGGTTAGTGCAAGGGCACAACCAGTGTGTTCTAATGTGTATTTTGTGTTTTTGTTTGAAATGAGGTAGGGAAGGAAGTGATATAAGATCACTAGGTAGAAGATTCCAGTATTTCCCAGTTGTGTAAGAAAAAAGAGAGATCCTGCCATGTTATTAGACATTAATACTAAGTAGAGGTTTGTTAGCTGAGCGTAAGGAATTAAGATTTTTATATGGGGTAATGAGGTTTGAGAGTATAGGAGTGTTGTTGGGCTGGTTGAGGATCTTATGAACAATGGTCAGTTGGTTAAAATGAAGCTGATTTTGCAGTTCAAGCCATCCTAGTTGTTTTAGATTCTGGCAGTGACGAGTTCTAAAGCGATTACCAGTAGCAAATCTGGCAATGTTGTTGTAAGATGTAGTGAGTTTAAGAAGATTCTTCTTGGATAGGTTGGTGTAAATAGGTGAGGCATAGAGGAGTGTTGAGATTAGATGAGAGTGGGCAATAGTAGTTCTGGCAGTTGGATTGAGAAAATATTTAATCCTGTATAGGAAGCCCATGTTTCTGTTGACTGTTTTTATAGTATTGTTAATATGGTTATCAAAGCTGAGGTGATTGTCTATAGTTATTCCTAGGAGTTTGGTGGTAGAATCAGGGGATATGAGGGTGCCATTGTTAGAAATGACAGAGAAATCTAAGGGCATGGATTTACGGGTAGGTGTGAAGAGAAAGAGCTTTTGTACATCCAATTGATTGCAGGCAGATCTTAGCCAACCAAAGCTCAAGTACTTAGCAGAACAAAAACAAAATGTTGCACTTATATAAGGCAGGACAGCCCCTCAGCTGAAGCACAGACTATCAAAGTGAAACTAGCCCCTACTGCTATCAATGGCTACACTTCTAACCAGATCTCTGTAGAGACTGAGAGCCACAATGAACAGTGCAATTGATATTCAGTAATAACAAAAACACATAAAATGCAGTACTATTTGAAAAAAGTGCAGATAAAAGTATAATTAAATTAACTTATATGTCCAGTTGATTGCAGGCAGATCTTAGCCAGCCAAAGCTCAAGTATTTAGCAGAACAAAAACAAACTGTACCACTTACATAAGGCAGGACAGCCCCACAGCTGAAGCACAGACTATCAAAGTGAATCTATCCCCCACTGCTATCAATGGCTTTGCTTCCAACAAGATCTCTGTAGAGACAGAGAGCCACAATTTTCAGTTCAATTAATATTCAGTAATAACAAAAACACATAAAATGCAATTCTATATGAAAAAGGTGCAGATAAAAGTGTACTTAAATTCACTTATACATCCAGTTGACTGCATGTAGATCTTGCCCGGCCAAAACTCAAGTATTTAGCAGAACAAAACCAAATGTACCACTTATATAAGGCAGAACAGCCCCTCAGCTGAAAAACAGACTATCAAATTGAAACTACCCCCCACTGCTATCAATGGCTACACTTCCAACAAGATCTCTGTAGAGGCAGAGAGCCATCATTTTCAGTTCAATTAATATTCAGTAATAAGAAAAATACATAAATGCAGTACTATATGAAAAGGTGCAGATAAAATGTACTTAAATTCACTTATATGTCTAGTTGATTGCAGGCAGATCTTAGCCGGCCAAATCTCAAGTATTTAGCAGAACAAAAACAAAATGTACAACTTATATAAGGCAAGACAGCCCTTCAGTTGAAGCACAGACTGTTTAAGTGAAACTACCCCCTACTACTATCAATGGCTACACTTCTAACCAGATATTTGTAGAGACAGAGAGCCACAATTTTCAGTTCAATTAATATTCAGTAATAACAAAAACACAGAAAAGTGCTGTACTGTATGAAAAAAAGTGCAGATAAAAGTGTACTTAAATTCACTTATATGTCCAGTTGATTGCAGGCAGATCTTAGCTGGCCAAAACTCAAGTATTTAGCAGAACAAAAATGTACCACTTATATAAGGCAAGACAGTCTCTCAGCTGAAGCACAGACTATCCAAGTGAAACTACCCTCCACTGCTATCAATGGCTGCACTTCCAATAAGATCTCTGTAGAGACAGAGATCCACAATTTTCAGTTCAATTAATATTCAGTAAAAACAAAAACACATAAAATGCAGTACTGTATGAAAAAAGTGCAGATAAAAGTGTAAAATTCATTTGTACATCCAGTTGATTGGAGGCAGATCTTAGTCAACCAAAGTTCAAGTACTTAGCGGAACAAAAACAAAATGTTGCACTTATATAAGGCAGGACAGCCCCTCAACTGAAGCACAGACTATCAAAGTGAAACTAGACCCTACTACTATCAATGGCTACACTTCCAACCAGATCTCTGTAGAAACAGACAGCCACAAATTTCAGTTCAATTAATATTCAGTAATAACAAAAACACATAAAAATGCAGTACTATTTGAAAAAAGTGCAGATAAAAGTGTAATTAAATTAACTTATATGTCCAGTTGATTGCAGGCAGATCTTAGCCAGCCAAAGCTCAAGTATTTAGCAGAACAAAAAATTGTACCACTTATACAAAGTAGGGCAGCCCCTCAACTGAAACCCAGACTACCAAAGTGAATCTACCCCCCATTGCTATCAATGGCTACACTTCCAACAAGATCTCTGTAGAGACAGAGAGCCACAATTTTCAGTTCAATTAATATTCAGTAATAACAAAAACACATAAAATGCTGCACTATATGAAAAAAGTGCAGATAAAAGTGTACTTAAATTCACTTGTACATCCAGTTGATTGCAGGCAGATCTTAGCTGGCCAAAACTCAAGTATTTTGCAGAAAAAAAAACAAAATGTACCACTTATATAAAGCTGGACAGCCCCTCAGTTGAAGCACAGACTATCAAAGTGAAACTACCCTCCACTGCTATCAATGGCTGCACTTCCAATAATATCGCTGTAGAGACAGAGAGCCACGATTTTCAGTTCAATTAATATTCAGTAATAACAAAAACACATAAAATGCAGTACTGTATGAAAAAAGTGCAGATAAAAGTGTAAAATTCATTTGTACATCCAGTTGATTGGAGGCAGATCTTAGCCAGCCAAAACTCAAGTATTTAGCAGAACAAAAACAAATGCACCACTTATATAAGGCAGGACAGCCCCTTAGCTGAAGCACAGACTATCAAAGTGAAACTAACACCCACTGCTTTCAATGGCTACACTTCCAACAAGATCTCTGTAGAGACAGAGAGCCACAATTGACAGTTCAATTAATATTCAGTAATAACAAAAACACATAAATTGCAGTATTTTATGAAAAAAGTGCAGATAGAGGTGTACTTAAATTCACTAATGTGTCCAGTTGATTGCAGGCATATCGTAGCCAGCCAAAGCTCAAGTAGTTAGCAGAACAAAAACAAACTGTGCCACTTATATAAGGCAGGACAGCCCATCAGCTGAAGCACAGACTAACAAAGTGAACCCCCCCCCACATCTATCAATAGCTACACTTCCAACAAGATCTCTGTAGAGACAGAAAGCCACAATTTTAAGTTCAATTAATATTCAGTAATAACAAAAACACATAAAATGCAGTACTATGTGAATAAAATGCAGATGAAAGTGTAAAATTTTATTTATTTATTTTATTTATTTATTTTACATTTGTTGACGGGGCTAGTCTAACTGGATATATGTCCATTTTCAGTAGAGACCGGGGGAGATAAGCTCCAAGACAGATACATTATAACAAAATGTATAAGGTTACAAATACAAAAGTGTTTGTCAGGTTACAATCAAGTTAACATAGCAGTAGATACAAGCATTTTACAGTTTATTACAAGACAAATATTTACAATAATATGGGATAACATATTCACGTGAGGTAGATTAAACTTAAGGTTTACAATTTCATGAGAATGGTTGTATAAGAGTATTGATAACATGTTGAATGAGATATCCATGAGAGGTAGAACATCACTAAAGTGGGTTTGCTATTTTCTAAAGTTTGTAGAAAGAGCATTAAATTATAATTGAGGAGGAGTTAGGAGAAACTTAGTCACTGAAGTTATATGTTAGTCAGGGTTAGTGCAAGGGCACAACCAGTGTGTTCTAATGTGTATTTTGTGTTTTTGTTTGAAATGAGGTAGGGAAGGAAGTGATATAAGATCACTAGGTAGAAGATTCAGTATTTCCCAGTTGTGTAAAAAAGAGATCCTGCCATGTTATTAGACATTAATACTAAGTAGAGGTTTGTTAGCTGAGCGTAAGGAATTAAGATTTTTATATGGGGTAATGAGGTTTGAGAGTATAGGAGTGTTGTTGGGCTGGTTGAGGATCTTATGAACAATGGTCAGTTGGTTAAAATGAAGCTGATTTTGCAGTTCAAGCCATCCTAGTTGTTTTAGATTCTGGCAGTGACGAGTTCTAAAGCGATTACCAGTAGCAAATCTGGCAATGTTGTTGTAAGATGTAGTGAGTTTAAGAAGATTCTTCTTGGATAGGTTGGTGTAAATAGGTGAGGCATAGAGTGTTGAGATTAGATGAGAGTGGGCAATAGTAGTTCTGGCAGTTGGATTGAGAAAATATTTAATCCTGTATAGGAAGCCCATGTTTCTGTTGACTGTTTTATAGTATTGTTAATATGGTTATCAAAGCTGAGGTGATTGTCTATAGTTATTCCTAGGAGTTTGGTGGTAGAATCAGGGATATGAGGGTGCCATTGTTAGAAATGACAGAGAAATCTAAGGGCATGGATTTACGGGTAGGTGTGAAGAAAGAGCTTTTGTACATCCAATTGATTGCAGGCAGATCTTAGCCAACCAAAGCTCAAGTACTTAGCAGAACAAAACAAAATGTTGCACTTATATAAGGCAGGACAGCCCCTCAGCTGAAGCACAGACTATCAAAGTGAAACTAGCCCCTACTGCTATCAATGGCTACACTTCTAACCAGATCTCTGTAGAGACTGAGAGCCACAATGAACAGTGCAATTGATATTCAGTAATAACAAAAACACATAAAATGCAGTACTATTTGAAAAAAGTGCAGATAAAAGTATAATTAAATTAACTTATATGTCCAGTTGATTGCAGGCAGATCTTAGCCAGCCAAAGCTCAAGTATTTAGCAGAACAAAAACAAACTGTACCACTTACATAAGGCAGGACAGCCCCACAGCTGAAGCACAGACTATCAAAGTGAATCTATCCCCCACTGCTATCAATGGCTTTGCTTCCAACAAGATCTCTGTAGAGACAGAGAGCCACAATTTTCAGTTCAATTAATATTCAGTAATAACAAAAACACATAAAATGCAATTCTATATGAAAAAGGTGCAGATAAAAGTGTACTTAAATTCACTTATACATCCAGTTGACTGCATGTAGATCTTGCCCGGCCAAAACTCAAGTATTTAGCAGAACAAAACCAAATGTACCACTTATATAAGGCAGAACAGCCCCTCAGCTGAAAAACAGACTATCAAATTGAAACTACCCCCCACTGCTATCAATGGCTACACTTCCAACAAGATCTCTGTAGAGGCAGAGAGCCATCATTTTCAGTTCAATTAATATTCAGTAATAAGAAAAATACATAAATGCAGTACTATATGAAAAAGGTGCAGATAAAAATGTACTTAAATTCACTTATATGTCTAGTTGATTGCAGGCAGATCTTAGCCGGCCAAATCTCAAGTATTTAGCAGAACAAAAACAAAATGTACAACTTATATAAGGCAAGACAGCCCTTCAGTTGAAGCACAGACTGTTTAAGTGAAACTACCCCCTACTACTATCAATGGCTACACTTCTAACCAGATATTTGTAGAGACAGAGAGCCACAATTTTCAGTTCAATTAATATTCAGTAATAACAAAAACACAGAAAAGTGCTGTACTGTATGAAAAAAAGTGCAGATAAAAGTGTACTTAAATTCACTTATATGTCCAGTTGATTGCAGGCAGATCTTAGCTGGCCAAAACTCAAGTATTTAGCAGAACAAAATGTACCACTTATATAAGGCAAGACAGTCTCTCAGCTGAAGCACAGACTATCCAAGTGAAACTACCCTCCACTGCTATCAATGGCTGCACTTCCAATAAGATCTCTGTAGAGACAGAGATCCACAATTTTCAGTTCAATTAATATTCAGTAAAAACAAAAACACATAAAATGCAGTACTGTATGAAAAAAGTGCAGATAAAAGTGTAAAATTCATTTGTACATCCAGTTGATTGGAGGCAGATCTTAGTCAACCAAAGTTCAAGTACTTAGCGGAACAAAAACAAAATGTTGCACTTATATAAGGCAGGACAGCCCCTCAACTGAAGCACAGACTATCAAAGTGAAACTAGACCCTACTACTATCAATGGCTACACTTCCAACCAGATCTCTGTAGAAACAGACAGCCACAAATTTCAGTTCAATTAATATTCAGTAATAACAAAAACACATAAAAATGCAGTACTATTTGAAAAAAGTGCAGATAAAAGTGTAATTAAATTAACTTATATGTCCAGTTGATTGCAGGCAGATCTTAGCCAGCCAAAGCTCAAGTATTTAGCAGAACAAAAAAAAATGTACCACTTATACAAAGTAGGGCAGCCCCTCAACTGAAACCCAGACTACCAAAGTGAATCTACCCCCCATTGCTATCAATGGCTACACTTCCAACAAGATCTCTGTAGAGACAGAGAGCCACAATTTTCAGTTCAATTAATATTCAGTAATAACAAAAACACATAAAATGCTGCACTATATGAAAAAAGTGCAGATAAAAGTGTACTTAAATTCACTTGTACATCCAGTTGATTGCAGGCAGATCTTAGCTGGCCAAAACTCAAGTATTTTGCAGAAAAAAAACAAAATGTACCACTTATATAAAGCCGGACAGCCCCTCAGTTGAAGCACAGACTATCAAAGTGAAACTATCCCCCACTGCTATCAATGGCTATTCTTCCAACAAGATCTCTGTAAAGTCAGAGAGCCACAATTTTCAGTTCAATTAATATTTAGTAATAACAAAAACACATAAAATGCAGTTCTATATGAAAAATGTACAGATAAAAGTGTAGTTAAATTCACTTATACGTCCAGTTGACTTCATGTAGATCTTAGCCATCCAAAACTCAAGTATTTAGCAGAACAAACCCAAATGTACCAGTTATATAAGGCAGGACAGCCCCTCAGCTGAAGCACAGACTATCAATGTGAAACTAACACCCACTGCTTTCAATGGCTACACTTCCAACAAGATCTCTGTAGAGACAGAGAGCCACAATTGACAGTTCAATTAATATTCAGTAATAACAAAAACACATAAATTGCAGTATTTTATGAAAAAAGTGCAGATAGAGGTATACTTAAATTCACTTATACATCCAGTTGATTGCAAGCATATCGTAGCCAGCCAAAGCCCAAGTATTTAGCAGAACAAAAACAAACTGTACCACTTATATAAGGCAAGACAGCCCCTCAGCTGAAGCACAGACTATCAAAGTGACCCCCCCCACCACATCTATCAATGGCTGCAATTCCAACAAGATTTCTGTAGAGACAGTGAGCCACAATTTTCACTTCAATTAATATTCAGTAATAAAAAAACACATAAAATGCTGCACTATATGAAAAAAGTGCAGATAAAAATATACTTAAATTCACTTATAAGTCCAGTTGATTGCAGGCACATCTTAGTCAGCTAAAGCTCAAGTATTTAGCAGAACAAAAACAAACTGTACCACTTATATAGGGCAGGACAGCCCCTCAGCTGAAGCACAGACTATCAAAGTGAACCCCCCCACCCCAAATCTATCAATGGCTACATTTCCAACAAGATCTCTGCAGAGACAGAGAGCCACAATTTACAGTTCAATTAATATTCAGTAATAACAAAAACACATAAAATGCAGTACTATATGAAAAAGTGCACATAAAAGTGTACTTAAATTCACTTATAAGTCCAGTTGATTGCAGGCAGATCGTAGCCAGCCAAAGCTCAACTATTTATCAGAACAACAACAAAATGTACCACATATATAAGGCAGGACAGCCCCTCAACTGAAGCACAGACTATCAAAGTGAAACTACTTACTCACTGCTATCAATGGCTAGACTTCCAACAAGATCTCTGTAGAGACAAAGAGCCACAATTTTTAATTCAATTAATATTCAGTAATAACAAAAACACATAAAATACAGTACTATATGAAAAAAGTGCAGATAAAATCGGACTTAAATTAATTTATACATCTAGATGATTGCACGTAGATCTTAGCCAGCCAAAGCTCAATCATTTAGCAGAACATAAACAAAAGGTACCACTTATATAAGGCAGGACAGCCCCTCAGCTGAAGCACAGACGATCAAAGTTAAACTACCCCCCACTGCTATCAATGGCTACACTTCCAACAAGATCTCTGTAGAGACAAAAAGCTACAATTTTCAATTCAATATTCAGTAATAACAAAAACACATAAAATGCAGTAATATATGAAAAAAACTGCAGATAAAAGTGTAATTAAATTCACTTATAAGTCCAATTGATTGCAGGCAGATCGTAGCCAGCCAAAGCTCAAGTATTTATCAGAACAACAACAAAATGTACCCCTTATATAAGGCAAGACAGCCCCTCAGCTGAAGCACAGACTATCAAAGTGAAACTACCCACCCACTGCTATCAATGGCTAGACTTCCAACAAGATCTCTGTAGAGACAAAGAGCCACAATTTTCAATTCAATTAATATTCAGTAATAACAAAAACACAGAAAATGCAGTACTATATGAAAAAAGTGCAGATAAAAGTGTACTTAAATTTACTTATACATCCAGTTAATTGCAGGCAGATCTTAGCCATCCAAAGCTCACGTATTTAGCAGAACAAAAGCAAAATATACTACTTATATAAGGCAGGACAGCCCCTCAGCTGAAGCACAGACTATCAAATTGAAACTATCCCCCACTGCTATCAATGGCTACACTTCCAACAAGATCTCTGTAGAGAGAGGGAGCCACAATTTTCAGTTCAATTAACATGCAGTAATAAAAAAATGCATAAAATGCAGTACTATATGAAAAAAGTGCAGATAAAAATGTACTTAAATTCATTCATATGTCTGGCTGATTGCAGGCAGATCTTAGCTGGCCAAAGCTCAAGTATTTAACAGAACAAAAACAAAATGTACCACTTATATACGGCAGTATAGCCCCTCAGATGAAGCACATATTATCAAAGTGAAACTGCCCCCCACTGCTATCAATGGCTACACTTCCAACATGATCTCTGTAGAGACAGAGAGCCACAATTTTCAGTTCAATTAATATTCAGTAATAACAAAAACACATAAAATGCAGTACTATATGAAAAAAGTGCAGATAAAATTGGATTTAAATTAATTTATACATCCAGCTGATTGCAGATAGATCTTAGCCAGCAAAAGCTCAAGTACTTAGCTGAACAAAAACAAAATGTACCACTTATATAAGGCAGGACAGCCCCTCAGCTGAAGCTCAGACTATCAAAGTGAAACTACCCACCCACTGCTATCAATGGCTAGACTTCCAACAAGATCTCTGTAGAGACAGAGAGCCACAATTTTCAGTTCAATTAATATTCAGTAATAAAAAAAACACATAAAATGCAGTTCTATATGAAAAAGTACAGATAAAAGTGTACTTAAATTCACTAATACATCCAGTTGATTGTAGGCAGATCTTAGCCGACTAAAGCTCAAGTATTTAACAGAACAAAAACAAAATGTACTACTTATATAAAGCAGGACAGCCCCTCGGCTGAAGCACAGACTATCAAAGTGAAACTACCTCCCACTGCTATCAATGGCTACACTTCCAACAAGATCTCTGTAGAAACAGAGAGCCACACTTTTTAGTTCAATTAATATTTGGTAATAACAAAAACACATAAAATGCAGTTCTATATGAAAAAGTACAGATAAAAGTGTACTTAAATTCACTTATATGTCCAGTTGTCTGCATGTAGATCTTAGCCAGCCAAAGCTCAAGTATTTAGCAGAACAAAAACAAACTGTACCACTTATATAGGGCAGGACAGCCCCTCAGCTGAAGCACAGACTATCAAAGTGAACCCCCCACCCCACATCTATCAATGGCTACATTTCCAACAAGATCTCTGCAGAGACAGAGAGCCACAATTTACAGTTCAATTAATATTCAGTAATAACAAAAACACATAAAATGCAGTACTATATGAAAAAGTGCACATAAAAGTGTACTTAAATTCACTTATAAGTCCAGTTGATTGCAGGCAGATCGTAGCCAGCCAAAGCTCAACTATTTATCAGAACAACAACAAAATGTACCACATATATAAGGCAGGACAGCCCCTCAAATGAAGCACAGACTATCAAAGTGAAACTACTTACTCACTGCTATCAATGGCTAGACTTCCAACAAGATCTCTGTAGAGACAAAGAGCCACAATTTTTAATTCAATTAATATTCAGTAATAACAAAAACACATAAAATACAGTACTATATGAAAAAAGTGCAGATAAAATTGGACTTAAATTAATTTATACATCTAGATGATTGCAGGTAGATCTTAGCCAGCCAAAGCTCAATCATTTAGCAGAACATAAACAAAAGGTACCACTTATATAAGGCAGGACAGCCCCTCAGCTGAAGCACAGACGATCAAAGTTAAACTACCCCCCACTGCTATCAATGGCTACACTTCCAACAAGATCTCTGTAGAGACAAAAAGCTACAATTTTCAATTCAATATTCAGCAATAACAAAAACACATAAAATGCAGTAATATATGAAAAAAACTGCAGATAAAAGTGTAATTAAATTCACTTATAAGTCCAATTGATTGCAGGCAGATCGTAGCCAGCCAAAGCTCAAGTATTTATCAGAACAACAACAAAATGTACCCCTTATATAAGGCAAGATAGCCCCTCAGCTGAAGCACAGACTATCAAAGTGAAACTACCCACCCACTGCTATCAATGGCTAGACTTCCAACAAGATCTCTGTAGAGACAAAGAGCCACAATTTTCAATTCAATTAATATTCAGTAATAACAAAAACACAGAAAATGCAGTACTATATGAAAAAAGTGCAGATAAAAGTGTACTTAAATTTACTTATACATCCAGTTAATTGCAGGCAGATCTTAGCCATCCAAAGCTCACGTATTTAGCAGAACAAAAGCAAAATATACTACTTATATAAGGCAGGACAGCCCCTCAGCTGAAGCACAGACTATCAAATTGAAACTATCCCCCACTGCTATCAATGGCTACACTTCCAACAAGATCTCTGTAGAGAGAGGGAGCCACAATTTTCAGTTCAATTAACATGCAGTAATAAAAAAATGCATAAAATGCAGTACTATATGAAAAAAGTGCAGATAAAAATGTACTTAAATTCATTCATATGTCTGGCTGATTGCAGGCAGATCTTAGCTGGCCAAAGCTCAAGTATTTAACAGAACAAAAACAAAATGTACCACTTATATACGGCAGTATAGCCCCTCAGATGAAGCACATATTATCAAAGTGAAACTGCCCCCCACTGCTATCAATGGCTACACTTCCAACAAGATCTCTGTAGAGACAGAGAGCCACAATGTTCAGTTCAATTAATATTCAGTAATAACAAAAACACATAAAATGCAGTACTATATGAAAAAAGTGCAGATAAAATTGGATTTAAATTAATTTATACATCCAGCTGATTGCAGATAGATCTTAGCCAGCAAAAGCTCAAGTACTTAGCTGAACAAAAACAAAATGTACCACTTATATAAGGCAGGACAGCCCCTCAGCTGAAGCTCAGACTATCAAAGTGAAACTACCCACCCACTGCTATCAATGGCTAGACTTCCAACAAGATCTCTGTAGAGACAGAGAGCCACAATTTTCAGTTCAATTAATATTCAGTAATAAAAAAAACACATAAAATGCAGTTCTATATGAAAAAGTACAGATAAAAGTGTACTTAAATTCACTAATACATCCAGTTGATTGTAGGCAGATCTTAGCCGACTAAAGCTCAAGTATTTAACAGAACAAAAACAAAATGTACTACTTATATAAAGCAGGACAGCCCCTCGGCTGAAGCACAGACTATCAAAGTGAAACTACCTCCCACTGCTATCAATGGCTACACTTCCGACAAGATCTCTGTAGAAACAGAGAGCCACACTTTTTAGTTCAATTAATATTCGGTAATAACAAAAACACATAAAATGCAGTTCTATATGAAAAAGTACAGATAAAAGTGTACTTAAATTCACTTATATGTCCAGTTGTCTGCATGTAGATCTTAGCCAGCCAAAGCTCAAGTATTTAGCAGAAAAAAACCAAATGTACCACTTATATAAGGCAGGACAGCCCCTCAGCTGAAGCACAGACTATCAAAGTGAAACTAAAACCCACTGCTTTCAATGGCTACACTTCCAACAAGATCTCTGTAGAGACAGAGAGCCACAATTGACAGTTCAATTAATATTCAGTAATAACAAAAACACATAAATTGCAGTATTTTATGAAAAAAGTGCAGATAGAGGTTTACTTAAATTCACTTATACATCCAGTTGATTGCAGGCATATCATAGCCAGCCAAAGCTCAAGTATTTAGAAGAACAAAACCAAACTGTACACTTATATAAGGCAGGACAGCCCCTCAGCTGAAGCACAGACTATCAAAGTGAACCCCCCCCCCACATCTATCAATGGCTACACTTCCAACAAGATCTCTGTAGAGAGAGAGAGTCACAATTTTCAGTTCAATTAATATTCAGTAATAACTAAAACACATAAAATGCAGTACTTTATGAAAAAAGTGCAGATAAAATTGGGCTTAAATTAATTCATACATCCAGTTGATTTCAGGTAGATCTTAGCCAGCCAAAGCTCAAGTATTTAGCAGAACAAAAACAAAAGTTACCACTTATATAAGGCAGGACAGCCCCTCAGCTGAAGCACAGACTATCAAAGTGAAACTACCCCCACTGCTATCAATGGCTTCACTTCCAACAAGATCTCTGTAGAGACAGAGAGCCACAATTTTCAGTTCAATTAATATTCAGTAATAACAAAAACACATAAAATGCTGTACTGTATGAAAAAAGTGCAGATAAAAGTGTACTTAAATTTACTTATACGTCCAGTTAATTGCAGGCAGATCTTAGCCATCCAGAGCTCACGTATTTAGCAGAACAAAAGCAAAATGTACTACTTATATAAGGCAGGACAACCCCTCAGCTGAAACACAGACTATCAAAGTGAAACAACCCCCTACTGCTATCAATGGCTACACTTCTAACCAAATCTTTGTAGAGACAGAGAGCCACAATTTTCAGTTTAATTAATATTCAGTAATAACAAAAACACATAAAATGCAGTACCATATGAAAAAAGTGCAGATAAAAGTGTACTTAAATTAACTTATACATCCAGTTGATTGCAGGCAGATCTTTGCCGACTAAAGCTCATGTATTTAACAGAACAAAAACAAAATTTTGCACTTATATAAGGCAGGACAGCAGCCCCTCAGCTGAAGCACAGACTATCAAATTGAAACTACCTCCCACTGCTATCAATGGCTACACTTCCAACAAGATCTCTGTAGAGACAGAGAGCCACAATTTTCAGTTCAATTAATATTAAGTAATAAAAAAAATATAAAATGCAGTACTATATGAAAAAGGTGCAGATAAAAGTGTACTTAAATTCACTAATACATCCAGTTGATTGCAGGCAGATCTTTGCCGACTAAAGCTCACATATTTAGCAGAACAAAAGCAAAATGTACTACTTATATAAGGCAGGACAGCCCCTCAGCTGAAGCAGAGACTATCAAAGTGAAACAACCCCCTACTACTATCAATGGCTACACTTCTAACCAGATCATTGTAGAGACAGAGAGCCACAATTTTCAGTTTAATTAATATTCAGTAATAACAAAAACACATAAAATGCAGTACCATATGAAAAAAGGGCAGATAAAAGTGTACTTAAATTAACTTCTACATCCAGTTAATTGTAGGCAGATCTTTGCCGACTAAAGCTCACGTATTTATCAGAACAAAAGCAAAAGGCACTACTTATAAAAGGCAGGACAGCCCCTCAGCTGAAGCACAGACTATCAGAGTGAAATAACCTCCTACTACTATCAATGGCTACACTTCTAACCAGATCATTGTAGAGACAGAGAGCCACAATTTTCAGTTTAATTAATATTCCGTAATAAAAAAACACATAAAATGCAGTACTATATGAAAGAAGTGCAGATAAAAATGTACTTAAATTCACTCATATGTCTAGTTGATTGCAGGCAGATCTTAGCTGGCCAAAACTCAAGTATTTAACAGAACAAAAACAAAATGTACAACTTATATATGGCAGGGCAGCCCCTCAGATGAAGCACATATTATCAAAGTGAAACTGCCCCCCACTGTTATCAATGGCTACACTTCCAACAAGATCTCTGTAGAGACAGAGAGCCACAATTTTCATTTCAATTAATATTGAGTAATAACAAAAACACATAAAATGCAGTACTATGTGAATAAAGTGCAGATAAAAGTGTAAAATTCATTTGTACATCCAGTTGATTGCAGGCAGATCTTAGCCGGCCAAAACTCAAGTATTTCACAGAACAAAACCAAATGTACCACTTATATAAGGCAGGACAGTCCCTCAGCTGAAGCACAGACTATCAAAGTGAAACTAACACCCACTGCTTTCAATGGCTACACCTCCAACAAGATCTCTGTAGAGACAGAGAGCCACAATTGACAGTTCAATTAATATTCAGTAATAACAAAAACACATAAATTGCAGTATTTTATGAAAAAAGTGCAGATAGAGGTGTACTTAAATTCATTTATATATCCAGTTGATTGCAGGCATATCGTAGCCAGCCAAAGCTCAAGTATTTAGAAGAACAAAACCAAACTGTACCACTTATATAAGGCAGGACAGCCCCTCAGCTGAAGCACAGACTATCAAAGTGAACCCCCCCACATCTATCAATGGCTACACTTCCAACAAGATCTCTGTAGAGACAGAGAAGCACAATTTTCAGTTCAATTAATATTCAGTAATAACTAAAACACATAAAATGCAGTATTATATGAAAAAACTGCAGATAAAAGTGTACTTAAATGTACTTATAAATCCAATTGATTGCAGGCAGATCTTAGCCAGCCAAAGCCTAATTATTTAGCAGAGCAAAAAAAAAATATACCACTTATATAAGGCAGGACAGCCCCACAGCTGAAGCACAGACTATCAAAGTGAGACTACCCCCTACTACTATCAATGGCTGCACTTCCAAATAGATCTCTGAAGAGACAGAGAGCCACAATTTCCAGTTCAATTAATATTCAGTAATAAAAAACCACATAAAATGCAGTACTATATGAAAAGGTGCATATAAAAATGTACTTAAATTCACTATATGTCTAGTTGATTGCAGGCAGATCTTAGCCAGCCAAAGCACAAGTATTTATCAGAACAAAAACAAAATGTACCACTTATATAAGGCAGGACAGCCCCTCAGATGAAGCACAGACTATCAAAGTGAAACTACCCCCCACTGCTATCAATGGCTGCACTTCCAACAAGATTTCTGTAGAGAAAAATGTGCAGATAAAAGTGTAATTAAATTAACTTATACGTCCAGTTGATTGCAGGCAGAGCTTATCAGGCCAAAACTCAAGTATTTAGCTTTAGTATATATATCATTTTATATATACATATATATATATATATATATATATATATATATATATATATATATATGTGTATGTAGTATATATATATATATATATATATATATATATATACATGTCATTTTATATATATATATATATATATATATATATATATATATATATATCTATATATATATATATATATATATATATATATATATATATATATGTATATATATATATATATATATATATATATATATATATATATATATATACACATGTATGTAGTGCATTCAGACATTGGATCCACACTCTGAAAGTCTCACTGAAAAACATCTGACCAAAGACACTGTAAATGAGGGTGAAGGGGCCCAAAATAAGGACCTCTTGTAATGATTGCCATTATCCCTGCCTCCACATCTGAATTGTTCTGCCTTGCAACAAAATAATCAGCCCTTGCAAGTTTTGAACCCAGAACCCTGCACAACAAGTTTCCACTAAGCCATATGAGCTTTAAGATGTTGAGATGATTTCTCTAATTTATCATGCAGAACAGTCAGTCTACCATAGGGAATGTACAATGTGGAATCACTAAACATTGTAATGATACATACACAAACACACACACACACACACAGATATATATATATATATATATATATATATATATATATATATAGAAAGAGAGTATATACAGAGGGTGCACAGAATATCAAACAGCCATTATTCCTACATGTGTTCCTTTTAAAATGGCCAGTGTCTGATTCTTTCCTACAAATGAGAATTATTGCATGAAACATATACCTACACACAATGCAAAGGACATGACACCACACAGTTTGCATACATATAAATGTTTATTTATGTACTGTTTCAGTTGTTTATGCCATTTCTTATAGCATTTACATGTTTGAAATACATAATAACTGATTAAAGCAACTCTCAAAGAAAACATATGATACAGTAATCTGCAAAAATAACATACTTTGCTGTTTTGGCCAAAGCCTTAAAGTAGTACAACAGTAAAAAACACACTTGCCTCGAAGACAAGAATCAATCAACACTTAATTACAGATGTAGTTCAGCAGCCTCCAATTACACTCTGTACTCAACCACTAGGGGGAAAGTATCAATTATCACAATGTAAATGTATCCATTACATAATGCTTAACTTAAAACGTCACTATCACATTGACAAACAGAACTGTGTGCAAGACAGTAAGCTCTGGCCCACCACTGTTGCCATGGTGAAATGTATGAAAATGTACAGCAATATACCTTTATGTTTCTTATTACTGATATTCCTCATATTTTGTAACAGCCTAGGTTAAAAACATTTAAAAACCTCCCCCCATAAAATGTCTTACAAGGGCATATAACTGTGTTCTCTATACACTGACCTCAAGACTGTACAGGGTCACACATGTATTGTCAAGCTGTAGCCCTCTTATATATGGACCCTACCCTGAGAGAGAGAGGAGAGAGAGAGACGCAAAAACAAAAAAAAATTACCACATAAACAAAACCTCAAAATAAGAAATAAGAAGCCAGAAGACATCCTGTACACAGAAGGAACCTGAAGATATACCAGGTATGTGAAGCATGTAAGCATGTAATTAAATGCAGTACATGGTCTGTAATAATGGGATAGATGATTATGAAAGATGTATATGTGCCATTAATACTTGCTGTAATGATGTCCTGCTGAACAAATGGTATGGACATAGCATCTGGCTCGGTCTGCAGTCGGCCATAGCTGTCAACTATGCAGATCTGCACAGAATGTCAAGATTTAGCCATCATAGTGTTTGTTCTGTTTCTCCAAACATCTATATTAGTCTGGCAAATATCTGGAGATGGAAGTAATGAAGTCATGACAGACACATGAGTTTCAGACCCCACCACCTTCAGAACAGTCATGGTAATGCGAAATGTATCATGCTACAAACTTCATAGGTTTGTAGTAGGCATATCTATGATCTGTCCCTATATATCCCTCCCCTAATGCTAGGCTTTGTCCACATGTGATGTGTTAAGTGGCGGATAGGTTGGATCACAGCTGAGGAGCCTGACACACCCTAGGAAAGGACAGCTCACATATGGCAACCACTAGAGTGTCTGTCAAAAAGTTTGTCTGTGCCGCTGCTAGGCCAGTTAATGGGATGTTGCCCATATCCATATGCTACCTGTGAATATGAGTATTATACACGTTTGTATTGTAAATCTAAGATACCTATATAGGGCATGAGCATAGTAAAGCACTGTTGCAGATGTGTGTGTTAAACTGCATGTGATATATTGAATTAATAACATTCAACTGTACTGTGTTCTTCTGGACAATGTTCACAGTTGTGACAGATATCTGTAGTCACTTACACATATACTTGTGTTATGGCAACTATATTAATACTTTATCAAAATTGACTTCCCTGTTTTGTCATCCAGTGATGTGGGCCAATATCCTGGTATAACAGGTTGAAACATATGATTGAGCTGCAACACTGTAAATACAGTGTGCATAATGACATACAACACAAATATATACCAGGTATCCCCTGAGCATATGTATGTATGCATATGTTCAGCTGAAAGGCACAGAAGTAATAACATGGGTCACAAGCAGTCCAGTAATAGGATGTTCATGTTGCACATGTGTGTAATATCACTGTCACTGCATACAACAAAATAAAATGTGTACTGCTACTGATTGTTACATTGCCATGACACTGATATGGTACTACAGTCTGCATGCTTATCACATAGTAATCAGAGAAGTGTACAACTGTGTTATGACCCACTGTCCATGCCTACCACTAACAGCTATATCACCACCCATAGACACTGGATATCAAAGTGTACACACCCCTGTTGGAATGCCAGCTCTGTGTGCTGAATGCCAATGAGACCACAGATAGTCATGTCAAAACATTTCTCACCTCAAATGTGACCCATAATCTGTATAATTCTATTGAAAAAGAAACAAAGCTGTTTCATGGAAGGTGAGCAATCACTGCCAAGTAAAGATATGATGTGACGTTACAGTACAAACCAAGACAAATAGATGCTGTAATCATCTCAGCAGGTGTTTACATAACATATCAGTGTAAGGGTGTGCACACACATTCAACTGGCTTACTGTACTAAGTATTAATTCCCTTATGTTTCCACAGGACAGGTTGTTATGTTCCCTATTGAACTGAGAAGGCTATAGGACACATCACAGATGAGGATTGTGCTGACATGTGCTTTTGTGGGGTCATGTTCCAATTGCATAAGTATCATGCATTGTAACAGGGGTGTGTATGCTTTATATCCACTGTAGCTATATGGAATCAGCAGTACCTTACCTGTACAACCATCCTCCACCAACGATAGAGTAATCCCACTTGGTGGACAGCACCAAGACACAAAGCACATAATAGGTTGATATAGTGGCTGTACAGGGACACATAGGTGCAGACCACAAATTGGAAGCAAGTGCATCTCTATCTGAGCAAGCATGTAGGTTCACAGACATATCCAAACCACCAAGGCTAGTTGCAACCATGTCTACACATATGTATGCAGTCTCAGAACCAGTAACACAAGTCATCCTGTACTGGGGGTAAAGCACACCTCATACACACATGCCACGGATACAGGCAACCTGCATCAGACAGGATAGGCAGAAGCAGTGGCACCCTATCCACAACATAAGTACAGGGGGATATGCACATCAACCACACTCCTGCCAGCATCAACATGGACATAATGCCGACTGATGGCAACAACAGCAAGTCTCCATGGGGCATGAGAACATCACAGTTTACCTCCTACATGAACACAGGCATGTGCTCACAGTTCCATCACACACTACAGTCAAACACACACATGCCACCATCCACACACCATCCACATGGAAGATGGCCAATGTAATCACTTTACACAGAACTGAATGGTAAATAGTGGATTATGCCATTAAGTGTCCAACATTGAGGGAACCTGACCCAGGTCAGGGCCAGGGGTGTAATACAAGATGTCAAAGCCATGATAGCTTACAGTGTTATGGTATAGTCTGGATTGTCTGCAAGTAATATCTACTGTTGATGTGCATGTGGACAACCATATGAGGTCCTGTGACCTTTTTTCCTGTTTATGTCTTCCATGTACAATGTCCTGGGAACCTCTGCCCACATTCATAAACATGGAAAACAATGCAATCATCCAATACCTCATCATGCATCATGCCATCCTCTTTGGCCACAGTGCCCAGGATCTGCAGTAGAAGACCACCTTGTGGAATGAGCTCATCCACAGGGTAAATGATGTTGGCATGCACAACCAAATTTATGAACAGGTAGAGCATCACTGCACAGATCTGATCTGCCATGCCCGTTAGTGTGTGGCTGCATTTAGGTGGGACCAGCTAGCCACAGGGAGGAGTCATGCCATCCAGCTCCCACTGACACATGCTGAGGAGCTCATCGCCAGCTTTGGGGCACCCACCTGTCAGTCAAGCCAGCAGACTAAAGACAGCATTGTGGAGGTGGGTGCCACCCACATAATATATGAGGAATGTGCAGGTAAGGCCCCAGGGCACATTACTAGACCACTGTTACTTATCCATTTTCATCTGTAAATTACCTACATGCATATGTCAGATAAGATAGTCTGTTGCTGCAGTGTAGTAATGAACAGATGTGCATAATCTGTAGAATTGTGGGTTTGTTATGTCGATGTGCTGAAATGCTGCTCCCACCCTGTACCAATGCCACAGGTGTGGCTACTGATATTACTTCTCTCACACAACTATTTAGGGCACTCTGGTATGCAACTGGGGCAGCAGCCTGTAGCTGCTGAGTATGGAGTTGTTTTGTTCAGGTTTGCCAGTATACTGGCCATGTTATGTCCATGCTATTTGCCATGCACACATTTAACACACCTACTCATAATGCATGCTGTACATGTTCACTTATTGTTGGTGTTAACTGCACTGCATCACAGTGGTCATGATGTTGGCATATCTGAAGGGTATGTAAGAGTCCTGCAGTATACCTAACAACCTGTTAGCGCAAGATGTGTGGACAGAGATGAACATAATAGTGGGACAAATGACCTACAGTAGGGACATTTTTGAAATATTGCCCTTATACAGTGGCTACAACAGTGTGTACACCACTATTACAATGACAACTGTTCCTAATATAGACAACGACAAATCACAGTACCACATTCCACACCTTTTACGGCCTGTAATGTGATCCTAACATGAGCAATGAACATGTAATATGGAATCCTATGTTAGGACAACAAATATGGGGAATACATACCTTAATAAACACTGGAAGCATATGTGTGCACACACTCCAAATAACATACGGTGGAAGCAGCTTGTGATGTACTGACAGCATTCACTCTTCTTGAGTACACACCTTCCCTCAAGTACAGAGCTTAAATGTCACACCAAGTTATGGTCTGCTGTCCAAGAAGTATGTCCATGACATTTACCCACTTACCTGCAACAGAGGCAGCCATAGCTTACACACATCTTACAAACCATGAAATGGATCCAATATCTGAAAGGTAGCTCTCAGGAGTGGGAAAAGTAGCCTTACCTCACCATTGCATGTACCATGGCAAACAGTGCAGACAGTCATGCATGTGTGTATGAAGTATGGGACAATATTGATGTAGAAAATAAACAGATGCCCATCCAAAACAGATGACAAGACATGTTGCAAACTGGTTATGGAGGCTGCCCAGAAAGATGCAGCAACACTGATGGACTTGCAGGAATGTCTAGCAAGTACTGCCTGTGCAGTATCTGTGTCGACAATTGCCTGCATTCTGCATAAGTGTGGCCTATGGGTTAGGGTAATCACAAAGAAGAGTTGTCCCACATGATACATCATCCAGGGCTCTCTACAGGTAGCATAAGCATAATATAAAGTCTCCCAAAGGCATGTGTTGCAATATGTAATGGTGTCATGAGACCAAGGCTCAAACCTACATACAGTATTCATAAAGATACGTGTGGTGCACAAGCAACACCTCACTCCACCTCAGGGCCACCATCCCCATCTGTACCTTGCTGGTGCCAGTGTACACCTTTAGGTTTGCTGTTCATTATCTGGCACTAGGCCAGTAGACATGGTGTTTGGAATTTGGAGCACTGCAAAATAACACTCATCTCTCCTTTGACAATCATATTGCCAAAGTAGTTAGGAAATCCTTCTATGTGGCCCATCTAATTACTAAAGGGTTTGCATCTAGAAATAAAGAGGTTATAGTGCCCCTCTACTCGTCACTCATTAGACCCATCATAGAGTACAATGCCCCATTTGGGATGTACCTCACAAGACACTTCCAACAGCTGGAAAGACCAAAAAAGTACCTCACCAAGAGGACTACTGGCCTCAAACATATGCCCTATGAAGCCCGACTGAAAAAACTCCGGCTGTACTCAGTGGCATATCGCTTATTCAGAGGTGATCTCTGCCTGACTTACAAAGCCATGTCCAACTCAGAATTGATGGATATGCACCACCTAAAGAAATCCAAGTCAGTGTGAGCCACGCACTCTAGTGAGCTAAACCTCACCACAACAATAAATAGAACATGCTGGAGGGATAGATTCCCATCACAAATTACATCAGGCAGAGCCCCTCACTAATACTCTTCAAGAGAAACCATGACGAGTGGATGGGTAACAGAAAATACACCCCTGGGATCACTTCATTGGCTCTGCTTGACAGAGGATCAATTAATTAATCAATGGGGCAGCGAAAGCAAACACACTCTGGCTGAGCTTATAAATTTACTCCGGCAGATAGCCTAGTACCTACCTATGAACCTATGAACCTATGTGTGATCCAAAGTTTGTCAAGCATCTGCAATAAGGCTGAGGATGGGGAGGGGTGTCAGCTTGAAACACAACAGTAAACTGAAGCATACATCCAAAGCTTGCTAAGAATGGCTGTATCTGAACACAGTGAAGGTTATGAATTGTGCCAGACGTAACCCTGACTCTACAGCAATAGTGAAGCCACTGTGTGACCTCCAAGGGCTGTGCACATGAGCTGATCTTGCAATCTGGCAGAGTTGGGGGACATTTGTAGAGCAGAGTGACCAAATAATGGCAAGTGAAGATGGGCCATGCTAGTATACCCCTTTCAGGAATAGTGACTGCTGTAGTTCACTTAACAGGTGCTTCAACGAGCTATTGTGTTAAGGGTGCGCACACTTCTGCAAACCACATATTGTATGCATCTCATTCCGCATCTGCATGACTAACACATTTGTTTGATACTGCATTGGATTGCACAGGTCATATGTCATATATCAGGTGTGTGTAATGTTAACAATTGCAGTATTGTGGCCCCATTCCATATCATAGAAGAGGCTGGCATGTCAACAAAGGTGTGTACACTCCTCATATCCACATTAAGCTTTGAAGGTTGTCAGTGTAACCGGATTTTATCGCACATATATGCACTGCTGATGATGAGATCTGCAAATCAAAGGACAGGCATTACTTACTGACATAAGTCCTCATATCATCCAAGGTATGTGTCAGACAAACACATAGGGGCTGTAAGAAACAGAGCAAACATAGCTGCCACACATATACACATTCAGCAATGGTGTGTACACTTGTGAGGTATGGTGCACAGTACATGCCAGTGTGCTGTACAGGTGCACAGCAATTACTGTGTACATGGGTGCAGTGTGTTCCAGGGGAAGGGGTATCACCTACTAACACAACTCATGTATCACAGAGATGTATAATGTTGGTAACAAGGATTGAGTATGGCTGTAGTGCATGCTGTTGAGTGCCATATGTCATGCATGTTGACTGTTGAGTAATGAGAGGTCTGTGTAATATCTTTGTGCCACCTCACCTGTAAGTGTGAGGGTGTGTGAGTGTGTGTGTGTGTGTGTGTGTGTGTGTGTGTGTGTGTGTGTGTGTGTGTGTGTGTGTGTGTGTGTGTGTGTGTGTGTGTGTGTGTAGAAGTAAACCATAATGTACAGGTCTTAATATACATTTCTTGTCTGCCCCTCACAGGTGGCAAGGTGGGTCAGGTTCCCTCCTGCAGTCAAACTGATGTTAGTGTCCATACAATCTCTAACAATAATGATAGGCATAGTGAAACACAGGCAGGGTTGTCAGGGGCCGAATCTATGCCATTGGTTGACATCCCGATTGTATCCACCCCATCTTTGCACACAGTCACAGTGCCCATACATACCCTATCACCAGTGGCCATAGATGAGGGACAGTTGGTGGGTGGTGACATGGGACAAGAAAGTGTGGTGACTATGGCAAGTGTGTCTATACACAGCAGCCATAGCCAGATGACTGGCAAGGTACCACATAGGCAGATGTACAGGGGTGCTCATGGGAGGGCTGCTTGCCATCATGCCCCTGGAAGAAGTGCAACAGCAGAGGTCACCAGACGCATGTTTCGGGCCATCATGGAGGCACAGGCATGTATGGAACATTACACCAGAGATAGTCTGAGGCTCCAGAGGGCTAGTCTTCCTGCTGTCCGTGCCTACATCTGTGATGTTGCAGGTGTCCACCGTTATTTTGCAGAGGTCATGGATAGGTTGGGTGAGATGGTGGGAATCCTGGCCCATGTGGTGTCTGTGGTAGAGTATGTGGTGGGAATAGGGCATCAGCCACATAGACATAGGTCAGCAACACCAACAGGTGGAAGTCTATGTGGACATGCAACAACTCACGGCCGCACCTGTAGTGGCAGTACCAGCACCAGCACTGCAGGGGATTACTGTCTACACTACAATGCAGCATGCCATGTGCATGTGGTCCTGGCCGGTCCCAACATAGACATGGATCCAGCGGACAATTGTCATCATCAGGGGAGAATACCATATCTGGGCTTCTGCCTGGTAGTGCCCTTGCAACCCCTGGCAGGCACAGTTACTGTGTCCATGGCCGGACATGGTGAACTGTACACCCTGCCATGAACAGTCTGCAGCTGTCCAACAAACTCCTGTATAGGGCATCCACATGGCAGAAATGTGTACATACATACACACACATCACCGACACAGCTAGGGCACCTCCATACCTAAAGACACCACATCTGCACAGCCCATTTAATAAGATCCACCTAACCCACACACATGATGTCAACTAAATGACTCAGCCTAGGCCTCTGGTAAATCCACAACACACTCTGTGCATATGATGATACCTATACCACATCCCTGTCATCCATAACATTGATGCAGGGACATGCTAATATGGTTCTGATGCGCAAGGTGAGTGTACTAAGCTTTAGCAATGTAATGCTGTTTAACATGTTTTCAGCTGGAATGATTAATGCCTACACATCAGAGTGTGTAGCTGTCTACTTATGATGTGTTATAGCTGTTATTAACACTGACTGATAGTGATCTCCATAATATATTCTGTTTGTGTTGTAGGTGTCTGTGTGTCAGCAGGATGTTGGTCTGCTGTCCTTTCCTACAAGGGGTGTGGCACTGTGGTGGCACATTGACTGTATCATATCCCAGGTACAGCTGAACACAAGTAACAGATCTGTATAACAGTTACTGCATGTGCCACATAGCTGATAGGTCTGAGGGGTGTATACAGGTGAGTGCGTGGTGGCTGATGTAAGCAACTCTTCCAAAGTGGACAATGGTATGTGTACTGGGTGGCACACTCTAAATGTTTATGAATAACACACACAAAGAGGCTTTGGTGTTGATGCAATACAAAGAGAATACTGTTCACATGGGTGTGCTTCATTTTGCAGTGAACTCATTTTGGCCTATGTAATTCCACCAAGACCAAATTGCCAAAACATCACATCGGTAAATAATCAGTCAACCAGTTTAGTGTCATTGACGATGGTACTGGCAGGGTATATGTCCTCTTCCCCAATGAAATGCAATCCTAGAGTTGGTAAACATAGGAGTCGTGGTGTGGGTGGCACAGCCCCCCACTTTGGAGGGTGTGGGGTGGTGTAGAACTACACATAGTGTGATTAACAACTACTTAACCTGTTAACATAAACTGTACAGTACAACAGCACACTAAGCGGGGGTATATGCACAACAATAACCCTAATGTGGGTGGCTGTGCCCACAACAACCACACCCCAAAATATATACCACCTCCTGTATTGCTGTACAGCTGTACAATGGGGAAGAAGACATTTACACATCCACTACTAGTTCTGATGGAATGAATTTCCAGATGATTTTTTTGAAATGTTACCTTTTGCAAGTTAGTTCTCAGACAAATGATCTTGTGGGACATATGTTTTCTGCAAACTGAAGTAGATCCCTTCACATAGACACACACTTAGTTGGTAACACTGAGAGTAGTACCCCTACTTATTTATTTATTTATTTTTTATTTTTATTTTTACATTTGTTGACCGGGCTAGTCTAACTGGATATATGTCCATTTTCAGTAGAGGCCCGGGGAGAAAAGCTCCAGGAAAAAACATACAATTAATAGAGAATAACATAAAAACATTTTTATACAGCAATATTTATACAAACAATTAATAGAGAATAGTATAGAAGCAGTTTTATACATCAATAATTATATGATTAAGGCAGATTTATACTGCAACAAATTTAGCCTAAACATGTATGCTAAAGAAATTGTAAAATAATATAAAAAATAGTAGTATGTAAATACTGGAAGCAAGTCTTAGAAGGATGTACCAGTAACACTTATTTCTATGTGAGAGAAAAGGGTATAGAAGTAATCTAAGAAGATTGTAATAGGAGAAAGATAAAAGATTAGAGTCAAGAGAATGCTAGTCAGGGTTAGAACATGGGCATAACCAGTGATTATTGAAATATAGCTTTAGATTTCTTTTAAAAAGTGGGAGAGAGGACAGAGATGTAAGGTCGGGTGGTAATTGATTCCATTTTTTTCCAACAGAGTTAGAGAACAAGGAATCACCTGCTAAGTTTTTAGATTTAGTAATTTGCATAAGCATTTTGTTAGAGGAGCATAAATTTTTGAGATTACTGTATGGTATAATGAAGCTAGAGAGTGTAGGAGTATAATGGGGTTGATAAAGGGCCTTGTATGTTATTGTAAGTTGCAGAAATTGTATCTGATTAAGAAATTCTAACCAGCCTAGTTGTTTCAGATTAAGACAGTGATGAGTTCTAAAAGGGGAGGTTGTAGCGAACCTGGCAATGTTATTATAGGATGTAGCTAGTTTGTGAAGGTTCTTTTTAGAGAGGTTGGTGTAAATGGGAGGCATAAAGAAGAGTTGAGAGTAAATGAGTTCTAGCTATAGTGGACCTGGCCAGTGGTGTAAGAAAAGGTTTAATTCTGTAGAGGGATCCTAATTTATGGTTAACTGATTTTACTGTGGCATTAATGTGGGTGTCAAAGTTGAGATTGTTGTCAATTGTGATTCCTAACAGTTTAGTGGTTAGATCAGGAGAAATAAGGGTGCCATTATTTGATGTGATACTGAAGTGTACGGGGGTAGTCTTTTGGGTTGGTGTAAAGAGTAAAAGTTTAGTTTTGTTGGGGTTTAGTAGGAGGCAGTGGTCAGAGAACCAGTTCTCTACTATATTAAAAGCTTTTTATGTATGAGCCTGAAGTTCAGCTTGAGAGGTGGCTGCACAGACTATAGTAGAGTCGTCTGCGTATTGAATACATGTGGAGAGAGGGATGGCTAAGTGGAGGTCATTGATGTAGATGGAAAACAAGAGAGGGCCTAAAATGGATCCTTGTGGAACACCTAATGTAATGGGCAGAAGGTTTGATAGTCTATTTTGCCAGAGTACAGCCTGCTGTCTGTTATCTAGATAGGATGTGAACCAGTTCATTGAAAGTGGATTCAGTGAATAGGACTTTAGGATGTGAAGGATTTGGTGATTAACCATGTCAAAAGCTTTTGATAAATCAACAAAGACTGCTGAGGAGAGGATATTTTTGTTGTGGTTCTCGTTGATACAGTTAGTGAAGGAAAGCAAGGCAGAAGAGGTACTGTGGAAAGGTCTAAATCCATGTTGACAGTCAGCTAGTAGGTTGTGATAGAGAAGATGGTTCATTAGCTGTTTGTGGACACATTTTTCCATTATTTTTGCAAGTGGAGAGAGCAGGGCTATAGGACGATAGTTTGACGTGTCGTTGGAGCTACCACCTTTGTGTAATGGGATAATATGAGAAACTTTCCAGATGGATGGGATAATACCTTCGTATATGGTTCGATTTATCAATATGGAGATGGGATAAGCTATGGCTTTAGATGCTATTTGCAGGAATTCAGCTGGGAGTTTATCAGCAGAGGGGGTTGTTGCTTTTAGCTTTTGGAGAAGGGATCAAATATATGATGTTGGTACTGGTTCTAACTTGAATACTGGGGGTGACTTGGAGGTTGAAGTTTGTAGTTGTGAGATATTGGGGGAAAGTTGGCTAGCCAGAGTTTGGATAGTATTGGTAAAGAAAGAGTTAAAGGCATTTGCTGTTTCAGTTGAGTTTTCAGGATTAGCACCTGAGGGGATGGGGGTAATAGTTGCACCTGGATAAAGAATTTTATTAATAGTAGACCAAAACTTCTGAGGTTCCTTGAGGGAGGATTGTTGTAGGTGGAGATAGTAGTTCTTTTTATCTAGTAGGATGGCTTTTTTAGTGTTATTTCTTTGCTGTCTGAAGGTTAGATGATCTGTAGAGTTCTTAGTAGTTCGCCATTTAGCCCAAGATTTGTTTCTATGAATGATTAGTTGCCTGGTATTGTTTGAGAGCCAAGGAGCAGGTTTAGTTTTATTTCTTGTACAGCGTATTGGGGCGTGATGATCAAGGATCGTTAGAAATGTTGAGTTGAAGTATTCAACTGCTTTGTTAATTGGGAGGGATTTTAATGGTGACCAATTACATTGCTTAAGTTCTATTTTGAAAAGCTCAGGGATAAAATGCTTTTTGGAGCGAACTGTTCTGATAGTGTTAGGGAAGGTTGGGTTGGTTTTATGTCTGATTATGTATGTTAGCAGGTGGTCACTAAGATCATCTGGGAGTGCTCCTGTTATGTATGTGTGGTGAGGACTATTAGTCAGAATCCAATCCAAGATGCTTTCTTTATTGTTCAGTTTGTTAATTCTGGTGGGGGAGTTAATAGCTTGTGAGAAGCCATAAAAGTTAATGTGGTTGGTAGGGTTTGAACTGCTACAAGAATTCCAATCAATGTTAAAGTCTCCTAGGACTATGGTTTCTTGTAGGAGCTGAGAAGAAAGCCCGTTGAGTATGTGTTCTAGAGTAGCAATGTTATTGCCTGGGGGAAGATAGACGCAGATGATGTTTATGGCTTTATGTCTGTTAAGCTGGAATTTTGAGATAACTATTTCAGCGGTAGAGTCTAAAGATAGGTTAAGATTTACACAGTGTAAGCGCTTATTCGTTTAACCATATGTTAGCACTGCTTACCGTTGGTTAAACCCATGCAAACCCACTTAAAGCTGCTCAAAACTGCCTTAACCACTCTGTATCCAACAGTCCTTGTTCTGCCTAGAAACAAAATAAACATCCCTTGTAGGTCTTGAACCCAGGACCCAGTACACTATAGTCATAGCAATTAATCATTAAACCATCTGAGCTGTGAAGAGGTCTGTTATTTTTTCAAATATACTTAGGTATTTATTGCTACTAATGTGTTTGGCCTTAATTGCACACACCACAGAGCTTTTACGATGAGGTGTGTCACAAGTTTCCTGTTAAGTGAAGAACATCACCAGGCCTTGTACAGTATGGTAATGAAGGATATACTGGGTGTTAATTAACAATACATAGTATGACATACTGTCATATACACATTGACAAACACATACAGTCATAGACACATTTGACAGACCTGGGTTTAGCAGTGCTAACTACCTTGTAAGTGAGTCCATACAGTTACAGAGTTTTTGCACACAGCACATGCATCATTGGGCTGGATAGTGTAATCAGTTACCTGTATGGTTGATGGTGACAGTGGTCTTAATACAGTGGACCTTAGGACATGTACTGGGGTTACATGTCATAAAGACAGTATATCCAGCATCCCCACCACACATTGGATATTGTACTCACTGAAACCCATGATAATGCTCTGACATACCCACAATCACACATTGACCAGGACTGCAATACAATGTCTATCTAATCAGTGCTACTACAGGGATATGCATTTATTGCACATGCCACAGGGATAGTAGGGTGAGGGTTTGTCATGGCTCTCCTAATGTCAGCAACATCACCATCTCTTATAATGTATGGCATGGTTTAGTGTATTTGGAGAAGGTGGCTTCAGAATGATGTCTCCTACAAATATGCATACTCACAATTGCATACACAAACACACACACACACACACACACACACACACACACACACACACACACACACACACACACGCATTTGCAAGGACTCAGAGGGTAACCCACAGCTATCTACCCATTTGTAGAAAGTGTTATGCTGGTACTGCAAGCTCCAGGTATCCCATAGGGGGAAGAGTGTCACAAGGTACATTAAATGAGAATTACAGAAGCAGCCCTTTCTAAGTATAACAATGGGGGGTGTAGTGGGTGTGAAGGCCATCAGAGGATTTTCAACTATGTTTACTAACACACAGACACTATTACACTCAATAATGCACACAGACATTTGTCAATACTAAGGTCCATAGGTGCAGGTGTTAGTAGGTGTGTACCAGGCTAATGTCCATGGAGAGATGAGAAGAGTAGGGCATGTCAGTACACTGGTATCATGCCACCTGATATTTGTCAGCAGGTCATCTATCAACTGATACCATTTGAGTGATCCCTGGGGTAACAGTTAAATTCAACATCCACTCATCTGGTTGTCTCTTGAAGAGGGCCAGTAAGATACTCCAGTTGACATGTATGCAACATATATTACATAACATGGCCAGTGTCTGGGTTAAGGACCTGTACCCAAACATGTTCTGTTGACTGTGCAAGTCTGGTTGAGGTATCCATGGCATGTGGTGCATACAGAGTGTGGTTTCCTAGCTGTAGCATTCATAAGACAGCTGGGCAAACATGTAAGTGTCAGTCAATCAGAGATTGCCTGTAAGCAGCCAAGATGAATACCTGACATTGGCACATCTGTACAGAGGACAGACAGAAAGTAGCTACCCAACAGGTTAAGCATTAAGATGAATGTTTTGACAGATAGATGTGTGAAACTGATAGATATGCCATTACTACATGACAGCAGTCCTCAATGACATGTCCTAAAAACATAGTAGTCTACAGTTAATATCAACATATCAGATCAATATCCAATAGGAGATGCATAAAAACATACGGATCAAACAACAAGAACATGGTAGTCAGTACTCAGAGTCCAGCTTTGCATGCAGGGGTGTATGGTTCCAGTACTACAATCTGCAATCTACTCTTACTTGGAAAAGCACTTTTAACTGTAGTAATGTAATGATACAAAACATGCAAGTGTGACTACATATAACCTGGGATGCTACTCATGTATGAAACACAAACAAAAGGAAAATATTGTTGTACTAGCCATATATACTCAGGTGTCCCATACAGTATACTCACACCCCTTGCTACTGTGTTGACAGCACATAGAAGTATGTTATGTACATGGAATTAAATACACTTATTAAAGATGCCATTACCCAGGTATTTTATCAGACTGGAATGTGATCACTGGTTATAAGAGCTGAGCTATGTTTAGCAGGTGTAAGCATTGCTAAAATGTAAATGCTACACAGATTTGCTCACTGGTAAGCGAAGCCTACACAGTGTAAGCGCTTATTCGTTTAACCATATGTTAGCACCGCTTACCGTTGGTTAAACCCATGCAAACCCACTTAAAGCTGCTCAAAACTGCCTTAACCACTCTGTATCCAACAGTCCTTGTTCTGCCTAGAAACAAAATAAACATCCCTTGTAGGTCTTGAACCCAGGACCCAGTACACTATAGTCATAGCAATTAATCATTAAACCATCTGAGCTGTGAAGAGGTCTGTTATTTTTTCAAATATATCATTCTGTACACATACTGAATAGTAGTGAACAGCTGTTTTGACTACAATTGTTTAGTACTTGTAAGTGGAAATAGTGTTGAATCAGTCATGTTCTTATATGTAAATATACACATATCAGATTAATATGGTGGGATACGTCTGAGAAGGTATATACAACACTCGTGTTTACACATAAAAGGATACAGAAATATGTTTATACATATGTAGATATATATATATATATATATATATATATATATATATATATATATATATACACACACACACACACACACACACACACACACACACACACAAACACACACACACATATATATATATATATATATATTCATACACACATATATATATCTATGTATAGCTATATATATATATATATATATATATATATATATATATATATATATATATTGGTCTCTCTCTCTCTCTCTCTCTCTCTCTGTCTCTCTCTCTCTCTCTCTCTCTATATATATATATATATATATATGTAACATATGCCCATGAAATGTAGTGGAATCATACCTTAGCACCATAACTCTAAACCTCTTAGTGCAAGGGAACAGAATGTATGTATTGCTGTTATAAATGAATGTTGCTACAGTGACAGGGGTTGTGTCAACATACATGTTGTGAAGGAAGACTCTTCTGAAACTGACATGTACACCATCAGTTACTGACAGGCATCATAAAATCATCATCGTGAAGTACCGCAAAAATCACAGTTATGATCCTGTGGAATACAGAAGAAATATGAGCAATAAACATGGACAGTCTGAAACAATCTGGTCAGTCGAGAGGTATACACAGAACGCCTTACTGCAACAAATGTGGAACAAGCCCGACAAAGGGGATGTTTAGAGTCATAAAAATGGGGGTATATCAGAAATACTGGACTAGATAACCTCACACAGTTGATGCATTCACACCCTCCTGTTTGTCCTAACACATATTAACTGGAGGAGCAGAGATTCCAAGCCACATGCTTAGTGACATACATCTTCACACCAGCCCACTGCTTTGTCAGAAATACACAACACGTATGGTGGCCAGGCAACAGTACATCTGACAAATACCTAGACATAACATCACACTAGGGTAAATACACTGAGCTGCTAGGCATGTCACCAAGCAGAAATAGCATTGGTATACTCTGTTAAAGGCTTTTGCCGAGGCGCTGGAGAAGTCAAGTTTTATTATTACAAAAATAAATTATTGGATTTACTGGCTGGGTCATTTTTTGGATGTCACCAAGCAGTGTCTACACTACAGACAGACTGCCACAATACTGACCCAATTTACCTATGGGGAATAGACATGTAATTGCAAATATAGTGGGCACTACAGGCATGTAACAACATGGGGTAAAAGACACCAGTGTGAAAGTGCATACACACAACCGATCTCAACATGGTCACAGTCACATAATGGTAAGCCTAATTAATACTGCAGTTGAGGGCCTGTGTGCACAAAAGTCATCGTCATGTTTGCCACTCACACACTAACCCTACATATACTGACCCAATTCACAGTGTAGTCTGATGCTTGACTGTGTTTTGGGACATGTCTCAGTCTGGCCTTACAAACATATAGGCTGATAGGGTATCAGAAACTGCAGTAGCATCCACTGTCAGATAGAACAGGAGCAGGAACACTGACATCTACCCCAGTCTGTACAGAGGCCAGATAACATGATCACTTTGAAGATTGGGTGAAGATAGGTGAAGGTTGCCAGCCTAGCCAGATAGAATTTTGGAGATAATTCTGTCATCTGTTAATGTTAATGTAAACCACAGGCTTGTTGTCCTAAATGGTAAAAATAGTGTTACATGTGGAACTGAAAAAGATGTAACAACAGTGCACTCTACTGACCAAGTAAAGCATGTTGTGACACTTTAATGTTAAAACTCAGAACCAGTAAGTCTAGAGTGAAGCATCCCGTCTATTGTTTTAAGGCCAGAGTTAATGGCCAGAATTTGCATGCATAAATGTCCTTTATTGCTCTGGTTTCTGCCCAGAGGTGAAGAATGCAAATGTAGTTTCTGTTAAGCCTGGGAACCCAGGGAAGTGTACAGAATGAGGTAATGTGAACCAGGAATGTGATTTCAAAAGAGAGAGAATCAGAGAGTATTAAGCATTTTTGTCTTGACCATTCAACTCATCAGCACTGTCTTGCTTACATAGATGACATTGCCAGCTACAGCCATTACTGCCCAGAGCACCTTCAGCATGTCCGAGAGGTCCTGGGCAGATTACGGAGGGCAGGGTTGACCATTATGCCAAGCAAATGTCAGGTGGTTATGGCAAAGGTCTCCTACTTAGGACATAGAGTGGGGAGTGGTAAGATAAGGCCAGAACCTGCCAAAGTGGAAGCCATTCTGGCATTGCCTGCACCTGTTACTAAAAATCAGATAAGGGCATTTTTAGGGATTGCAGGGTTCTACAGAAAGTTCATCCCCAGTTATAGTACGATAGCTGCTCCCCTCACAGACCTGACAAGGAAGAACAGGCCAGATAATGTAGTGTGGACCCCAGCATGTGAGCTGGCATTCCAGAAGCTTAAAGAAGCTTTAGGAGGACCCCCTGTGTTAGCTAGTCCAGATTACAGCAAGTAATTTGTTGTGCAGGTGGATGCTTCAAACCATGGGGTGGGACTGTACTTGGCCAGATTTCTTCAGAGGGAGAAGAGCACCCAGTGGTTTATCTCAGTCGTAGGCTCCAACCCAGGGAGTAATGCTATGCAGCTGTAGAAAAAGAATGTCTAGCCATAATGTGGACATTGCAGAAACTTCAGCCTTATCTGTATGGAAGGTAATTCACTGTTATGACAGATCACAACCCCCTAACATGGTTAAACAGAGCCAGCCAGCAAAATGGCAAGTTACTAAGATGGAGCCCGGGGTTGCAAGCATATGATATGTCTGTGCAGCACTGCAGTGGAATTAGCAATGCCAATGCAGATGGGCTCTCAACAGGGAACGGGGTAACATATACTCAGATAGACCTAACTCCCTCAAGCAGCGTTTCTCAAGGGTCACTTGAAAAACTAGCTTGAGTTCTCCTGGGGAGGGGGGTGATATGTAAAGATTGGGTGAAGATAGGTGAAGGCTGCCAGCCAAGCCAGATAGACTTTTGGAGATAATTTTGTCATCTGTAAATATTAATGTAAACCACAGGCTTGCTGTCTTAAATGGTAAAAATAGTGTTACATGTGGAACTGAAAAAAAATGTAACAACAGTGCACTCTACTGACCAAGTAAAGCATGTTGTGACCCTTTGATGTTAAAACTCAGAGCCAGTAAGTCTAGAGTGAGGCATTCTGCCTATTGTTTTAAGGCCAGAACATTAAGCATTTTTGTCTTTACCATCCAACTCACCAGCACTGTCTTGCTCTATATGTAAGTTTATCTTAGACTTGTGTTTTCTCTTAGAAATAGGTAGAAACTAGAAAGATTAGACTAAGTGTTTTTCTGTGATGTCAGAACTGTACTACTGAATTATTGTAAGTATTTCTCTGTGATCTCTGAACTCTTGACTAGAACTGTGTAGTAAAAAATATTGTCTTGTGTTTTTATTATTTATTAAATATTTTAAAACCTTTCAACTGTGGCTGTTTTGTGTAGAGATAATTTAAGCTCTAGAGTACACTGCATGTATATAGTGATCCTGTACCAAGTCACTCTAATAAGCCTTGACTGTTTAGTTGCACTTACCAATTGGATAATAATATTGCACAGTAATAATTGGACACCCTTTTAAGGGCCTTTGAGTAGGTGATAAATATTAGTGGATGGTGGCAGCTGGTACTACCGTATAGTCTGTGAAAAAGGGACATAGCTGGAGAACCTGTGCCAGCCTTCACCAGGAGTGTCTGTGTGGTTATATAAACTATTCTCAAAGCACTGGTTGGACAAAGAGGGTGCTGGAGGTTTTAGCTTGCCCACTAGGCTGAGATCTGGACCATATAGCTGTGACAGTGGGGAGTCTTATTGGGGACCTGGAGGGCAAGGGAACAACCAGCCACAGACTGACTATGATCTCTGTGTGCTCTTAAGAGAAATTGCACTTTATTGTGTGTATTTGTTATCCTTTCCTCCTATATGAGACGCCCCTCATTGGTGTTAGTGGTGAGGATTGAGGCTCTCTGATTGCTTGGCCAGGGCATGGGTATCACTGATATCTATCACTTTTGGTGGGTTCTAACATGGAAAATACTTATATTTCTATCACAATTAACAGGTTCGAGCAAGGAAATTGTTACATATATATATCACTCCTAATTGGCTCTAGAATGGAAAACTGTTGCGCATTTATCACTCCTGGTGGGTTCTAGTGTGAAAACATTTACATTTCTGTCTCTTCTAATTGGTTCTAGTATGGAATACTGTTACATATCTATCAGTCTTAGTTCTAGCATGGAGAAATCTTGCATGTCTACCATTCCTGGTGAGATGTAGCACGGAGAATTATTGAATTTATGTCACTCCTGGTGGGCTCTAACATAGAAAGCTTACATATTTATAGCCTATAATCAGTTCTAGCATGGAAAGCTGTTACATATCTACCATATAGAACTTTTACATATCTGTTATTCCTAGTATGACCTTGCTTTAGTTTTGGAAGAGAGGAAGGACTATAGTTAGTGATTAGATACAGGAAAATAAATGGAATAGAATGAGAAATACGTATGCATTAATGAGCAAAAAACTAGGGTAAAATAGTCTTAGTTGTGTAAAGATGTCCAGATTTCTGATTTCTCTGTCTTACAACTGCATGTAGTCATAAGTTCTCTTATTCATTTTTATGACTCATGGTTTATTCTATTCAGGCTCGTGGAGGGACTAAACTCTGTCCCAGCAAGCAATGGTTGTCAGAGAACATGTTCTGTATGTTATGCCAGTCCATCAGGGGATGCGCACACAGCATACATATCCCTAGGTAGTTTATGGAATTACCATTTCACCTATTAGAAAGTCTTTTGGATGTCAGGGAAGCCAGATATCCCAGTAAAAAAAATCTAGGACAAAAGGAGGACATGCAGATTCCTGTTGTAGTTATTTTCTTATCAAACCTGAACTAAATATCAGGTAGGTTGGTGGAACTAACCATTTCAATTACTGAGTAATTAAAATAACATATAGATGGATTTTGTATTTTGGAGATACTAGGATTAAAACTTAAATTCTTAGATCCCAGTAGAAAGCTTAGTTTAATTTCTCATAGTGTGATTTAGTCTAGATCATATAAAGTTGAATGTGTTGTGCAGTTTATAGCAGATGAGGGGCTCAGTATCACCTGTGAAGAGGATACTAGGACATACTGAACCAGTTTGGCATCAGCATAATGCAGTGCTGCCCCATCATGGTAGTATGGTGCCAAGCAGTGAGCCCTGAAAAACACCTAGTCTCACTTCCAGGAAGCTGTTGCAGCATTCCATCTGATGGGCCGGATCGTACCTTCAAGGAAGCTTCCCAATTCACAGCCTACATATTCCTGACAGGTGGATTTTTGGGACACAGAATTGTCCTGCTTGAGTTTTGACTAGGACACCAAAAGTTCAGAACTTTCTTGTCAGTGAAGATTGTCCTGCTCCCCAGGCTTCAGATGATCACAAGATAGTGCGGACAGGTCTTTCTCATATCGTTGAACTTACTACTTATCGAATACCTCTTTTTCAAACTTACTTTGTTGAAACCACTGTTTGTGGAATGATCATTTTAGTGAATAATTTCCCAATGAAAAGAACCAGTAGTCCAACTACCGAGTGTCGCAAAAAACACAAAATTTAAAATCCAGTGAGATTGGGGGGCTTTGCCCTCCATGACCCCCACCCCCCCTAAATAAATATACCAACTCCAGGATCACACTACAGTGGAGAAATGGGCAAATTCCCAATCATGTCCCACTGCATTTTATTCCCTAGGAAAATATTCGCTAAAATGATCATTCGACAAAAAGGGATTTTGACATAATGAGTTTGACGAAGAGGTATTCAACAAATAGTAAGTTCGACGATGTGATATAGACCCAGTGCTGACCATATCAGATGCATTAACTAGATCTAAGGACAGTGATCCAGCACCTGTTTTGTTTATGAAGATGCTGAATGGTATCAGGGAGAGTCGTGTCTGTGACAGTCTGTGAAGAGACATAGAGGAGCTCTCTGAGCATGTGGCCCAGGCCGGTATGACCCTGACCTTGAGTAGCATCTTACCCTCACCAAGAATGATGCCACAATATGAAGACAAGATGATCAATTTCAACAAATGGCTTAAGTATTGGTGTCATTCCAAAGATATCCAATGCCTGTCAGCCTGGGATGACATGCTCGACAAGCCACAATTCTTTGCTAGGGACAGCTTGCACCTGTCACCCCTGGGCTTTCGGATATTGGCAAAGGCTCTTGCTACCCCCATAGTGCCTTTTTTAGGCAAGGCTCAAAAGACAAACCCACCTCCATAGGTATCACAAGGGATAAGAAACTAAGAGTAATGCTACTCAACGCCAGAAGTCTAAACCTCAAGATGCATGCACTCGAAACTCTCCTTAGCATGGAGAACATCGATATCTGTGCAGTAACAGAAACCTGGTTCAAGGCTCCCGAGAGCACCCCAGCACTGCCAGGTTATACCTCATACCATGCTTTTCGACCCCAAAACTTGGACCGAACCAGAAAAGGAGGGGAGTATCAATATTCATCAAAGATACCCACACCTCCAGGTTGGTGGCACAGCACGAAGCATCAGAGACTATCCATGTGCAACTAACAGTGGGTAAAACTGCCTTCCAGTTTATAGCCTGCTACAGACCACCCTCCCAAACCCAGGAACCCCACTCGGCCTTCCTGAGAACACTGGAAAATATGAAGGTCTCTCCAAACACCATTATATTGGGCGACTTCAACTACCCAAACATAGACTGGGAGCATTACTCTAGCTCCAACACCCTAGCTCAAAGGTTCCTAGAATTTATAAACTCAAATGCTATGGAACAACTTGTTACCACTCCCACAAGAGGGGAAAACATACTGGACCTGATCATCACCAACATGGGGACTCTATGCTCCAGACCAGAAGTGTATCCCTCACTGGTAAGATCAGACCATAAAATAATCTCACTGGATATACACATTCCGACCCCACCCCCTGCCCAGAAAACCACAGTGAAAAACTTCTCTAAAGCAAATTTCACACTCCTCAAAACCAAGGTGGAATCCTTCAAAGCCCCCGGGCCTGTAAAAAATACGGCCCAGACCGCAGAATCCTTTATAAATGCATTCTATGAACACCTTCAGGAATGCATGGATCATGCAATCCCAAATAAAACCAAGACCCAGTCCTCCAAAGGCAGACATCCTGTCTGGTGGACCCCAGCCATAAACAAACTATACAATAGAAGGAGGAAGCTACTACATGATAGAGCAAAATCCCAAAAAGGGAAGGCATCTCTGATCAGTGTTAGCAAAAAACTATGGGCACTCATAAAATCGTCTAAGGCCAGCTTCGAGAAAAAAATTGCACAGGACACTAAGGATAATCACAAGGCTTTCTTTAGTTATGTTAGGAACCTGGGTGGGAATTCCCAGATATGCTCAGAATTGGTCCAAAATGACAAAAAATACACCGAACCCACAGACATTGCCAACATCCTAGCTGACAGGTTCAGTGCAAACCCCCCCCCCACCAAAAGGGCAAATATCTATCCCAGTAGAGTGCTGCCCCCCTGACATCTCAGATGCTCAGGTAAGAGCCGCCCTCTCCAAAGCAAAAAACACAGCATCAATGGGACCAGACGGTGTCCTGGGCTGCGTCCTACATGAACTCCAAGAAGAGCTAAACCCAAACATAAAACTACTGTTCAATCTCAACCTTACCACAGGATATGTACCCAAAGAGTGGCGTACAGCAACAGTGGTCCCTCTCCACAAAGTTGGTGCCTCAAGGGACCCTGTAAACTATCGCCCCATAAGCCTGACTAGCTTGGTCTGCAAAGCTATGGAAAGGATCATCATGGACCTCATAAAAAAAGATATTGGGGAACTACAGACACTGGATCTTACCTAGTTCAGCTTTGTTAAGGGCAGATCCTGCCTCTTAAACCTGGTCGATTTCTTTGAAACAGTTACCAAGGCCATTGACGAGGGGAAGGTGGTCCACACAGCCTACCTGGACCTCACAAAAGCCTTCGATACAATACCCCACTCGGGCATTATAGATAAGCTCACCAGCTTAAATATAAAACTGCAGAACAAAAGCGTTGCGAGGAAAAAACTACTCAAAATGTGACAATACTGTGCTATCTTCTCTCCCAACAGATGAGGAAACACAGTATTAGACGACCACTAGAACGTTTATTGAAAACAATGATACATATAACTGCTTGATACAAAGTTACCATATGAGTTAAGCGCTTTCACCTATAAATCATAGGCTTCTTCAGAACTCATTCAGTTAGTTAATACGCCATTTTAAATAAACTTTTTGGCGCGAATCTGGTCTGACAGAACTTGTGTTTAAAGTGCCACTGTGCATGTTAATTCATATGATTTAAAAATAATAAAAAAAAAAAACAATAATATAAACTACCGCTGTACCTCCTCCAAATACATACCATATACTAAAATTTAATTTAAATAAACCATATGCAACATAAATGCTTCATTTAAAGTACATATCCCTAATATTAATAAATTCCTTAAAATTACTTAAAATTAAACTCAAACAAATTGATTGTTGCTGAACTGTATAAATATGCTAATGAATTAATGATTTAAATATATAGTGTGTATAAAATGTAGTTGTTACAAAAAGATGTTAAAACTAGATGTTAAAACTGAGAATATAAATAATGTTAATGTATTATAGCGAAATAATGTGCAAACTTATATGTGAATAAATCAGCTCCTATGCAACCTGAAAACTTTTGTGTAATTTAAAAATCTATTGACTTCACAATGCTTAATTTTATGTAAATTAATTTCAATATAAAGTATTTAATAAAATATTCATAGAACATGTATTGAATATATTTAAATAAATTAATTGAATGCATAATAATAATAATGTGTTAATAAATAAGTATTAACAAATATATGAATGTATTAAAAACCTGAGTGTTTAAAAACTATGTATTTAAAAAAACAATATGTTAAAAGGCTAATAATGAAGTTGATGAGACTTGTATGTTACTTATCTAATCAACAATGGTTTGATGGCAATAGTGTCATTTAATCCTGGTAATGTGGCAGCATCTGTGTATAGCTGCCACCAAATCTCTTTGTAGCTTAATACTTCCTTGATGTTACCCCCCTTAAAATCAGATTTAATGTGTTCAATAATAGCAAATTTAAATCTGTGTTGGTCACCATTGCTTTCAACATGCCTATACAAAGCATTGTTACGATCTTTCTTTCTAATACAGTATGAATGATCATATATTCTTTTTTTGAAAGCCCTCTCAGTTTTCCCAACATAGTAGGCAGGACACACATCACATTTAGCAATATAAACCACATTCATCGTGTTACAATTCCCCTTCACAAATCTGATTGCTGTCTTATTGCTGTTGCCTAAAAATATTTCTGTTTGACACATAATAAATCTACATTGATTACAATTGCCACATTTTTTGGTAGATGTGAATATTCCACTTCCTCCACCCCTGGAATTAGTTGTATTCCCAGTTTCTAGAATTCTTTTCAAATTATGTGACATTTTATAAACAATAAGTGGTTTCTCTCCTAATATACGTGATAACTCAGGATTTACTAAAAAAATTCCCCAATGTTTAAACAAAATTTCCTTCACAATGTTAACGAATGGTGTGTAGGGCAAAATACAAGCCATTTTGTATTTGCTTGTGGGATTTGATACTGTCTCATTTTCTATCGGAAGACTGACTCCTAAAATCGGATAATATTTAGTTTCCCTCTGAGATGTCACATACTGTTGAACGTCTTGTAACATTGTTTTGTTATATTTCCTCTCTATAAACATTTTAGTTATATGTTCAACCTCTAAAATCATGTCTTCATATCTGGATGTCATTCTGGCCGCTCTAATGAGTTGCCCCTTGAATATATTGCGCAACATCTTTCTAGGGTGATTACTGTCGTATTGTAAATAATCATTGGAGAAAGTGTTCTTTTTATAAATGTTAGATTTAAAACCTTTTTCATCATTCGAAACAATAGTATCAAGATAAGGTAAACCTTCCTTACTGATTTCGTAAGTAAATTTCAAAAAATCACTACTATTGTTGATAAAAAACATGAAACTGCTTAGTTCTTCCATATTCCCTTTCCATAGAATATAAATATCATCCAAAAATCTGGTGTAATGGGAGATATGTGAAACATGTTCACTCTTGAATAGTATTTCTTCCTCCCAGTACAACATAACAAGGTTGGCATAAATAGGGGCACTAGCTGAACCCATTGCCACCCCCTTGCATTGTTTGAAATATTCTCCTTCAAACGATATAAAATTATTCTCCAAAACTAAGGACATACAGTCCATAATGAGACATATTTTGTCCCAATCAAAATTGGTATATTTTCTAATACTTTCACAAAACATTTGTAAACCTTGTGCACTAGGTATACAGGAGAATAAATCAATGACATCTATAGTCACATAAAACAGATTGCTGGTGTCAGTAAATGTGGGGAATTTTCTTAAAAAATCCCAGGAATCTTTTAAAAGGTGTGGAATACTCTTATATATATCTTTTAACCAAACATCTACTAATTTCCCTAATGGAAAGGTTTTTGACTTTGTGCCTGACACTATAGGCCTAAATGGAGGGTTGGCTGAATCCTTGTGTATTTTGGGAATACCCACCAAGGTCGCCGTTTTGGGATGTGACACTTTTAGATAATTGTATAAATCATTGTTTATTCGATTGTCAATCCAAAATTCCTCCAAATAAGAACTAATCCTCTGATAGGCAATATTTATTTCATTCAAAGATACCATAGTGTAATTGCCTGTGTCTGTGAGAATGGTGTGTATTTTGGACATGTATTCCATTTGATCATAAATGACAATCCCCCCTCCCTTGTCAGGCTTCATGATACGTATGTTGTTGTTATTTCTCAAATTATACAACTCTTTTCTCTCGTCCTTGGACATATTGTCCCTAATTTTGATGTTCTTCACTGTATCAGTCAGTTTATAAAGGTCTCTGTGTACTTGTTTTTCAAAAAGCTCAACCACAGGGTTCATATATGGAACAAACGTACTTTTAGGTTTTAACAAATTAACATCCCCCTCTGTTGTTTGTTTATTTTTGGTATTGTTCTGGAACATAATAGATAAATTCAATTTACGTGTAAAGTAGTTTGGTTTCTATTAAGTGGTCAACCAAACCATATTTGGGGGTGGGGATGAATTTCATACCTCTAGATAATAACTTTTAATGGACATCATCAACTTTAAAATTGGTGAAATTGTAGATTTTAAACTCACCTAATTCATTGGTATCATGTTTACTCTTTAAAATTTCTGTCTCCATATCATCTTTTCTACCGTTTTTATTATTAGATATCAATTCCATTTGTTCCCCCTGTGATACTCCGATTGTGGATTCTGACGACTGTTGTAATTCCTCCCCTTGAAACCTGCTTTCTTCCAATACTGAGGGTTCCAATTCCTCTGAAAATTTTGTTTATGTCCCTCTTGATCGTCATACCGCTCAAAATTCCCTTCTTCAAAATGTTCTGCCCTTACTGCATTGTTCCCACCCTCTTGTCTATAAAACTGGTCGTCGTGTTCAAAAGGCCTGTTGGTCCTATTACCTCTTTCAATATTCCATTTGTATACCCTATTGTCCTTATACTGTACAATGTCTCTATTTATTTTTTTACATTTTCTTTCATGTGTCAATTTAGATTTCTTTTCCACAATCGTAAATTGTTTACGATATAAATTATTCCATTCGTCAAATAATAAATCACCTTCTATCTCTACATTTAGTTTCTCAACCTCATTAAAAAGTTGTGATAATAATTTGTCGTTGTACTTGATTAGCATACTCATAAACTTAAATCCACACTCATCAAAAAAATCATTAAAATCTTTCATAACAGTTTCGTTAATGTCAATACCTAATGGTACTTTAAAAAAACGCAGTCCCATTGGGACAACCTTTAAAACTAAACATTTGTGTAAATATGCATTTTCAATTTTTATATTGTCCAGTTTGCACATTATATCACCCATCTTGTAGATTTTATCCTTCAAAGCTAAGTTGTTAACACCTTTGTTGGTGGGGAACCTTTCCTTCCCCTTGTTGTAATCATCAAAATTGCAATCACTGCTTAAAAAATTATTCAAATTGTAGTTATTACTATTGTCCTCCTTAGTCTTGTGATACAAGCTAGATTTAAATTCAGTACCTTTATTAGCCTTAAAAGCACCCACTGAATGAGCGTAGGTCTTAACAGGCTTGACACGCTTGTGTTTGGTCCCAGTACGCAACATAAAGTCATCGTCCTCTTCAAAATCGTATATGGAAAAATCAAATGTAAAACCAGTAGTGTCCATTCTGTTGCTTTCCATGATGTGTTTCGTACACTGACCAGCTGGTAAATCGATGTCGGCACTGTCCCCTGAAATATTTTTGTGCTTAGTGGATATTATTCCATCAGAAAGACTTTCCGGTGTAGAATTAAGCCGGCTAGTTGAACCGTTGGTGGTATTCCGTTTGTGAGCCGCTTCGCATTCACCAAGCTGCGTCTCGAAACTAGAACGGACACTAGTGTTACTCTTGAGCATACAGTCGTTTTGCCTACTGAAACTAGTAGGACACAAATTGGCCGTGTCCTTAAAGTGCAAAGCTGTTTGCTCCTTGATGCCTTTACTAGTGTCTTTGCTCTTGTTATAAACAATGTTCGAGTCACGAACATAACCGGAACCAAGAGTCTTGAAATCACGCTCCACTTTGAACATAAAGGAGGTTAGCGTGTTCGCTAATTGTTTCAATTCACCTCTGATCTCCGCCAACTCCCCAGCACGGGTACCATCGTTGGATCCACTAGGTGTCTCGTCCTGTACTGTGGTCGGCAACACTGTTTTCCCCTCCATGACAACTGCAGAACAAAAGCGTTGCGAGGAAAAAACTACTCAAAATGTGGCAATACTGTGCTATCTTCTCTCCCAACAGATGAGGAAACACAGTATTAGACGACCACTAGAACGTTTATTGAAAACAATGATACATATAACTGCTTGATACAAAGTTACCATATGAGTTAAGCGCTTTCACCTATAAATCATAGGCTTCTTCAGAACTCATTCAGTTAGTTAATACGCCATTGTAAATAAACTTTTTGGCGCGAATCTGGTCTGACAGAACTTGTGTTTAAAGTGCCACTGTGCATGTTAATTCATATGATTTAAAAATAATAAAAAAAAACAATAATATAAACTTATCAAGCAAGCTCCGCTGTACCTCCTCCAAATACATACCATATACTAAAATTTAATTTAAATAAACCATATGCAACATAAATGCTTCATTTAAAGTACATATCCCTAATATTAATATTAATAAATTCCTTAAAATTACTACCACGTGGCCAAAGTGGTTAGAAAAACATTTTATATAGCCCACCTAATCATGAAGGGATTCACATCTAGATCAGGGGAGGTCATCGTGCCTCTTTACTTATCCCTCATCAGGCCCATAATTGAGTACAATGCCCCTTTTGGGATGTACCTTACCAGACACCTGCAGCAACTGGAAAGACCCCAAAGATACCTCACCAAGAGGATCAAAGGGCTCAAACAGATGCCATATGCTGCCCGGTTAAAGAAACTCCAGCTCTACTCAGTGTCATACCGCCTGCTCAGAGGCGATCTGTGCCTGACATATAAAGCCATGTCCAACCCAGAATTAATGGACATGCTGCACCTCAGAAAATCCAAATCCCATCGAGCTATGCGCTCGAGAGACTTGAACCTCAGCACTGAAATAAAAAGGACGTGCTGGAGGGACAGATTCATAACCCAGAGGCTCCCTTCACTCTGGAATAAAATCCCAGTCCAGGTTAGGCAGAGTCCCTCATTGACTCTCTTCAAGAGGAATCTTGATGAGTGGATGGGAGATAGTAGGTTTACCCCGGGTATTACTTCTGTGTCACTGTTAGACAGAGGCACAGTATACTAACCTCGAAAAAGGGCATAGCAAAATTAATTTAAAATGGGTGGCAAAAGCCAAACACACTCTGGCTAGGCTTATAAATACCCTAGGGCAGATAGCCTAGTATGAACCTACAAACCTATGAACCTATGATGCTGTCTAAAATCCTTTCTTGTTCTAAAGATGAGGCTGTTATTAACAGGAGGATGGAATAGCTGAGTGAAAATGCATGGCTGTGACTCCAATAGGAAAACAGGAGAGCAGTAGAGTGAAAATAGATGATAACAGGCAAGTTATCTCCTTTATGTAGAGACAGGCCAAGACCCTATTTCCAGATGGCAAGCATCATTTGTTCTTTGACCATGTTGTTGACATATAGGCACAGAGAAGGCCATACTATGCTGCACTTAAAGTGTTTATAGGACAATAATAGATGTAAAACCTGTTTCATGCTTGCAGCTTCCTTCCTTCTTTGATAGAAGGGTTAATTAGTATTGAACCAGGGAATGTTATGAAAATGGCTGTAACTTTCAGGATTTCTCAAAACATATTGTCAGTTGAGGACAATGTACATTTTTAGATTGTAAAGGAGTTTATGGACCGTGTAGGGGTTAGTCGTTTTAAACAAGAGAATAGGATGCTGGCACTGAAGCAGTGAAATAGTGTTGGGTCAGTAGTTCTTAAAGGCAGTTTGCAGTGTTGAAGATAGTGCAGAGAAATGAGTTGGAGATATTAATACTTTGAGGAAATGACATAAGGCTGAGCAGTTATAGCTCATGAGCTGATCAGTAATCTTCCAGGCATTTTTAGTCTTTCTTGAATTTGTTTTTATTTTTGTAAATTGAAAGAGATACTTGAGGAAGATGGCTATAAAATCTTCTTTCCTTTTACAATCTCAAAAATAAAATAAACAGTACCATATACTCACAATTCATATAACACATCTAGGATAAGGGCTATCTGTTTAAACTAAAAGTGCCAAGCTGCAGTCCTCTTTTAGGCCTCCTTCCATCTCTGTAAGCAAGTATTTCCATATAAGATTTCCACAGATTAGCTGTGACTGGTCTTTCCCACTACAATGTTACAAACCCTTCCTTTACAGTGCTTCTCGACAATAGGAACTCATGTCTTGGTTTGCTGCTTTCAGGCAACCTCCTTATATACATCCCCAATTGTAAATTAAATCTTGTTAGCTAGGTAGCTCAATTATAAATTAAATCTATGCTGGCTAGCTAAGACTTTTTATTCTAGAAGAATTTGCTCTATTTATGTTGCAAAAGAAATTAAAACTGTTGAACTGAAGTTTATGCCTTCATTGCACTTGTGAATATGCAGTAGGTCTGATGATATAGGGTGCGCATGCAAGGTAGAGATCACCCTTAAGTAGCCTATATAGCACTGAGATGTGCAATGCTTTTAGATGATTCTGCACAGTTTTTTGATGTAGGCCCTTTACTTTCTTAGTAAGAAATTAAGGATATTCAAGCTGTGTCATAGGTTTGGGGACATACATACCAAAGGGGGCATTATACTCTATGATCAGTCTGATGTGTGTGGAATACAGTAGAATTATTACATTCTTGGATATAGATACTTTATGAATAAGCTGTGCAATGAAAAGGGAATTTCCTACAATTATGGAAACATGGTGATCGAAGGACAGTTTGTTGTCCATATAGGTTCCTAGGTCCCTAACTACCAGATCAGTTTTCACAGGTGTGTTGTCAGTGTGATAGTTACAAGAGACTTCTTACTTACTAAGAGATGCTATTATACATTTCTTGGCATTTTGTTTAAGTCTGAAAAAGTCTGCAATCAACAGAAGTGTAAAAACCAACTAATAACACAATAGCATCTCGGAAATGGCTCACAATAAAGGATTCCAACTAAAAAAAATGTAATGTTAGGATTTTAAAGAATTACAAGATCTATTGAGCACTTTCATCTTCTTATAAGACTTCATCAGATTGAGAAATTTCTGTCCATAGTCCCTTCTTATAACCATGTAAAGCGAACTAATGGTACATATAATTACATCACTTCCTTTCAACTCAAGTTTATCTCATTACCACGGTAAAATCACAGTCTATTGACCAATAATAATACACAAAAAAGCACATAAAAACATAGCTAATACACTTCTTCTGAGTAAAAATTCAGTTCTTTCAAACAAATGAATAATTTCTTCACTGTATTAAGCAAAGCTTTTTTCTTTTTTTACCCACCAAAAATAACACAATTAAGTCTTTAAAACCACATCATTGTTAAAATATGAATAAAATAACAATGCCTTATTTATTCTTATAACCATTTTATTTTATTTACTTAACATCTGTTAACTGGGAAAGTCTGACTTGGAACGAAGCCAATTTTCAGCAGAGGCCCAGGGAGAAACATTCATGTCTTTGTAACGTGGGAGGAAATTGGAGAACCCAGAGGAAACCCACACGAATGCAGGGAGGACATCCAGAATCTGCACAGAAGGCACTCCAGCTGAGAATCAAACTAGGGAACCTCTTGCTGTGAGGTGACAATGCTACCGCGCACCACTGCGCCGTCCAACCATAATCATTCTCTTTCATCAAGATGTAATTTCACTCAACCCATTGCTTGTCAGTTAATTATTTTTTCCCATTTAAAAAAAAATCTTTACTGTACATGGAATCATAATTTAGCTGCATGTATTTTAAAGACTGGCCACAAAGACAGCTGCCCATTATGTCCGAGCTGTGAACCTGCATTAAGGCATAATTGTCATAGTAACTCCCAGTATTTGAGAAGTGTTTCCTGCTGTCTGCCCCTAACACAAAGCTCAACTGGTTTCAACACCCAAAACAAAAATACACTTTTTTCACATACTTTTGAGTGCCTGTATAGTGCATTAGTTTTTAGCTGTTTAGATATCTCATAATAGTGTTCATAGACCCTTACTTTTACAGCTCGCTCAGTCTTGCCTATATAATAAAGCAAGCAAAGCTGACAGTAGGCAAGATACACTACACCCTTCGAAGAACAGTTAATATATTTCTTAGGTTCATAGGTTCATAGGTGTGTACTAGGCTAATGGCTCTGGGGCCTTTACAAGCCGAGCCCATAGATGTGCCCTGACATTGTGCCTCCCATCATTAGTTCTCAGTGCCTCTATCAAGTAGATCCACTGGAGTGATCCCCAGCATGAACTTTCTATTTCCCATCCACTCATCAAGATTTCTCTTGAAGAGGGCTAGTGAGGTGCTCTGTTTGACATGTATGGGAAGTCTGTTCCAGAGCATGGGCAGTCTCTGCATTATGAAACTGTCCCTCCAGCGTGTTCTGTTGATTATGGCAGTGAGGTTGAGGTCTTTGAAGCATGTGGTGTGGAGTGACTGGGATTTCTTTAGATGTAGCATTTGTAACAGAGCTGGGTCAGACATGACTTTGTAAGTCGAGCAGAGATTGCCCCATAGTAGATGATATGAGACAGAGAATAGCTGGAGGTTTTTGAGTCTTTCCATGTAGGACATTTTTAAGGCCTAGGACCCTCTTTGTGAGGTACTTTTGCTGCTTCTGCAGCTGTTGCAGGTGTCTAGTGAGGTACATGCCAAATGGGGCATTATACTCTATGACTGCTCTAATGAGGGAAGAGTAGAGAGAAATTATGACCTCTTTCTTCCTATTGCAAAACCTTTGGTAATGAGATGTGCCACATAGAAGGACTTTCTGACCACAGTGGCAATGTGATGGTCAAAGGAGAGGTTGCTGTCAACCTGTGTCCACAGATCTCTTATAACGCCTTCAGTGTTCAGTGGGCTCCCATCGATGTGGTAATTAGTGGGAACTGAGTTTTTCCCAAAGCGGGATGATGACGCATTTTTTGTCATTAAGCTTAAGGCAATGGTTTTGACACCAGTCACTGGTCTCTGTGAGGCCTTTCTGTAGGATGTCTGCATCACTTGGGGAGTTAATAATGACTCCCAGCTTGCAGTCATCTGTGAATTTGGTTAGCCAGAGTCTCTTCGTGTTGGCCTGGTCTTTTGAGAAGTAGATGTCAACAGGAGAGGACCCAAGACCAATCCCTGTGGGGCTTCACTTATGACTGGTTGGCAGTCTGACTAGGAGTCCACTACTTTCACACTGTGGGTTCTATATGTGAGACAATTTGCAACCCACCTAATGATATAGTGGTTGATGCTTGGTTTGGTGAGTTTATCAATAATTCCTGAGTGAGGAATGGGATCAAAGGCCTTGGCCAGTTCGAGGTAGGCTGTATGAACTGCCTTACTTTCATCCACTGCTCTGGTAACTGACTCTAGGAAGTCAACCAGGTTGAACAGGCATAATCTATCTTTCACAAAACCAAATTGCATGGGATCTAGAATTTGGAGATTCCTTATATCCTTGTTAATTAGGTCCAAAACATATTGTCAGTTGAGGACAATGTACATTTTTAGATTGTAAAGGAGTTTATGGACCGTGTAGGGGTTAGTCGTTTTAAACAAGAGAATAGGATGCTGGCACTGAAGCAGTGAAATAGTGTTGGGTCAGTAGTTCTTAAAGGCAGTTTGCAGTGTTGAAGATAGCGCAGAGAAATGAGTTGGAGATATTAATACTTTGAGGAAATGACATAAGGCTGAGCAGTTATAGCTCATGAGCTGATCAGTAATCTTCCAGGCATTTTTAGTCTTTCTTGAATTTGTTTTTATTTTTGTAAATTGAAAGAGATACTTGAGGAAGATGGCTATTCTGCAGCTGTTGCAGGTGTCTAGTGAGGTACATGCCAAATGGGGCATTATACTCTATGACTGCTCTAATGAGGGAAGAGTAGAGAGAAATTATGACCTCTTTCTTCCTATTGCAAAACCTTTGGTAATGAGATGTGCCACATAGAAGGACTTTCTGACCACAGTGGCAATGTGATGGTCAAAGGAGAGGTTGCTGTCAACCTGTGTCCACAGATCTCTTATAACGCCTTCAGTGTTCAGTGGGCTCCCATCGATGTGGTAATTAGTGGGAACTGAGTTTTTCCCAAAGCGGGATGATGACGCATTTTTTGTCATTAAGCTTAAGGCAATGGTTTTGACACCAGTCACTGGTCTCTGTGAGGCCTTTCTGTAGGATGTCTTCATCACTTGGGGAGTTAATAATGACTCCCAGCTTGCAGTCATCTGTGAATTTGGTTAGCCAGAGTCTCTTCGTGTTGGCCTGGTCTTTTGAGAAGTAGATGTCAACAGGAGAGGACCCAAGACCAATCCCTGTGGGGCTTCACTTATGACTGGTTGGCAGTCTGACTAGGAGTCCACTACTTTCACACTGTGGGTTCTATATGTGAGACAATTTTCAACCCACCTAATGATATAGTGGTTGATGCTTGGTTTGGTGAGTTTATCAATAATTCCTGAGTGAGGAATGGGATCAAAGGCCTTGGCCAGTTCGAGGTAGGCTGTATGAACTGCCTTACTTTCATCCACTGCTCTGGTAACTGACTCTAGGAAGTCAACCAGGTTGAACAGGCATAATCTATCTTTCACAAAACCAAACTGCATGGGATCTAGAGTTTGGAGATTCCTTATATCCTTGTTAATTAGGTCCATGATGATGTGCTCCATAGTTTTACATATCAAACTCCTCAGGCTAATGGGGCGATAATTTCCAGGGTCTGTAGTCATTCCTCCTTTATGGAGAGGGATGACTGTTGCAGTGTGCCATTCGGTGGGGACAAAGCCTGAAGTGAGGCTGTGAGTGAACAGAGCACACAGATGTGGTGCAGTTCACTTTGTCCTTCATGTAGAACATAGCCAGGGATATTGTTGGGTCCCATGGAAGCTGTATTCTTGGCCTTGGACAATGCAGCTTTAACCTGTGCTGCAGTAATGCTGGGCACCCAGTATTCCTCCGGTATTGTGATTGGTCTTTTGGGGGGATGGTTAAAGCTGGCACTGAATCTGTTGGCCAGTATGTTGGCAATATCTGTTGGCTCAGTATAGGAAGTACCATTGTGCAGTAACTCAGAACAAATCTGGGTATTGCCATGGAGATACTTGATATAACTATAGAACACATTGTGGTTGTTTTTAGTGTCTGCTGCAATTCTGTCTTCATAGCTTGCTTTGGAGGTTTTGAAGAAAGGGATCTCAAACTTTTGTTGAGGCTAATAATGGAATTTTTCCGGTCCTGGGATTTCCCCTTTTTCTGCAACAGTTTCTTCCTTCTGTTGTAGAGTTTATTAATGGCAGGGAACCACCAGACTGGCTTCCTTTTTTTGGAGGAGAGTGTATTGGTTCTGTTGGGTATGGCTAGTTCCATGCATTTATGTACGTGTTCGTACAGTGCAGTGCTGTATGATTTGGCAGTTCTGCATCTATTTTCCATTTGCATGGGTGCCGTAAAGTTAGCCATCACTGTTTTAGGAGTCCAAAGTCACCTTTGGAGATGTTTTTCATGGTGGATACCTTTGCGGGAGGGGGGGATGAGATATGGATTCCCATGGTGATTAGTTTGTGGTCGGATTTAACCAGGGAGGAACTGACTATTGGTGTAGAGTAACAGTTGCCCAAGTTAGTAATAACCAGATCAAGGATGTTGCTTCCTCTAGTGGGGTAAGAATGAGCTGGTCCAGGGCATTGGAACTGATGAAATCCAGGAAGCGTTGGGCCAGTGCATTGGTTCATGAGTAGTTTTCTCAACTGATGGAGGGGTAGTTGAAGTTACCTAGTATGAGAGTGTTGGGTTGGATATTAATAGTTCCAGGGTGCTTAGGAATGTGGTGTGAGACTCTTGGGACATGGTTGGGGACTTACAGTAGACTAAAACCTGAATCGCCATCTTACCCAATGTTACTGGTACCTGGAGTATCTCGGATGCATTATGCTGGGCTACTAGTCAGGAGGTGTGCATATCCTTTATGAATATGGAGACACCACCACCTTTGGAGCTTCAGTCCATGTTCTGGGGCCGAAAGGTGTGGAATGAGTTATAGCTTGGTAGCGCAGGGGTGCTTTCTCCTGCTTTAAACCAGGTCTCTGTTATTAACATCTATAGGAATATTAATGGTAGGAAGCTTCAGATCAGTGCAGCGTGCCATGTATTATAAGTACCTACTTTCTTGTAACTATTTTCTGTTCTGTCTTTGTTAGCTCTATTTTCCAGAAGGCTCTTAATATTCCTTCCCATTTTATAACTATATAAAGGTGGTTTAGAAAAAAATTGCCAAATTGTTCGGCATCTTTGAGAAGATCTCCCAGTATTTTTGGATAATCTACTGTATCACTGTTTTATCATGGTTAAATCTTAAAGTTAAAGATCTAGTGTCATTCAGTTGTGCTTCCTTCAATAACTCATCATGTTGTTCTAAATTAATAACATTGTATTCTCTAGGAGCACTATTTTTAACTATCTTTTTAAAACCTAGGAAGGGAATACATTTTGTAACCCACACTTCCTGAATTTTTCAAACTCATGACAAGGTTCATAGGTTGGTACTATGCTATTGGCCCTAGGGCCTATACAAGCCTAGCCATAACAATTCCTTGGATATTTCTTCCCAAAATATTTACTTCCCTGGACCCCTGTCTGGCAGGGTGACTGACATGATCCCCAGGGTGAATTTCCTATCTCCCATTCAATCATCAAGGTTCTTTTTGAAGAGGGCCAAGGAGGTGCTCTGTCTGACATGTACGTGTCGTCTATTCCAGAGTACGGGGAGTCTCTGGGTCAGGAACCTATCCTTCCAATATGTTTTGTTCATTGTGATGACAAGGTTTAGATCCCTGGAGCATGTGGCTCTGAGGGATTGGGATTTCTTTAAGTGGAGCATGTCCAAAAGCTCAGAGTTTGACAAGGCCATGTATGTTAAGCAGAGATTGCCTCTGAGTAGATGATATGCCACAGAGTACAGCTGGAGTTTTTTTAGGCGGTCAGCATATGGCATCTGCTTTAGGCCTGTGATTCTTTTAGTGAGGTATTTCTGCAGCCTTTCCAGGTGTTGCAGATGTCTTGTGAGGTACATACCAAATGGGGCATTATACTCTATAATGGGTCTAATGAGGGATGAGTACAGTAAGACAATGACCTCCTTTTTTCTGGATGAAAAGCCCTTAGTGATGAGGTGTGCCACATAGAAGGATTTCCTGACTGTTGTGGTGATGTGGTTATCGAAGGTGAGACCACTGTCCACCTGTGTCCCTAAGTCTCTCATCGCACTTTCAGTGTTTAGTGTACTGCCACCTATGTTGTAATTCATGGGTAAATGTTTTTTACAAGAGTGGATAATTATACATTTCTTGGCATTAAGCTTGAGCCCATGGCTCTGGCACCAAGCATCTGTTTCTGTAAAGTCCTTTTGTAGAATATCTACATCATTTGGGGATTCAATAATGGCTCCCAGTTTGCAGTCATCTGCAAACTTTGTTAGCCAGAGTCCCTTAGTGTTGGCCTGTACTTCAGAGAAGTAGATGCCGAACAAGAGCAGTCCCAGAACTGAACCCTGAGATACTCCACTTGTCACATGTCTGGAGCTGGATTTGGAGTCAGCTACGTTTACAGTCTGGGTTCTGTCAGTAAGAAAGTTGGCAACCCATTGAGTGATGTAGGGATTTATGCCCAGCTTAGTAAGTTTATCTATGATTCCAGAGTGGCGGGTGGTGTTGAAGGCCTTGGCGAGGTCCATATAGGCTGTGTGGACTGCCTTACCCTCATCCACAGCCCTGGAGACTTATTCAAAGAAGTCAATCAGGTTCAGGAGAAGATCAGCCCTTCACAAACCCAAACCGGGCTGGGTCCCCTGTTTGAAGGTTGCCAATGTCTCTGTTTATAAGTTCCATGATAATGCGTTCCATGCCCTTGCTGATCAGGCTTGTCAGATTGATGGGATGGAAGTTTCTGAGATTCAAGGTGGATCCTCCCTTGTGGAGTGGGATAACTGTGCATCTCTCAGTGGGCACGAAGCCTGAGGTGAGGTTATGATTAAACATGACACTTAGGTGAGGTGACAGTTCATTTTGTAGTTCATGTAGTACACAGCCTGGGATGTCATCTGGTTCCATGGATGCTGTATTCTTAGCTTTGGAGAGTGTGTTTCTACCTGTGTGGCTGTGATTAATGGAATTTGGCAATCTTTTGGTATTGAGATGGGCCCTTTAGGAGGTGAGAGGAGGTGAAGTATACACCAAATCGATCTGCCAGGATATTGGCAATATCCTTGGGATCAGTATATTTAATGCCGTTCTGTTGTAGCTCAGAGCAGATCTGAGCATTGCCATTTAGATTCTTGACATAACTATAGAATGCCTTGTGGTTGTCTTTGGAATCTTTGGCAATTTTATTTTCATAACTAGCTTTTGAGGATTTTATGAGGGATCTCAGCTTCTTACTGAGGCTGGTAAGAGAGTTTTTTGCATCCTGGGATTTTCCTCTTTTCTGCAACAGTTTCTTCCTTCTGTAGTATAGCTTGTTTATGGCAGGGGACCACCGTATTGGCTTCCTTTTTTTGGAGGAGAACATCTTGGTTCTATTTGGGATCGATTCATGCACGAGTGATGTGCTCGTACAGTGCCTTAGTGTAGGATTCATCAGTCGAACTTTCAGACCCCATCTGCATGGGTGCCATGAAGTTTGTCAGTTCTGACTTGAGTATCATGAAGTTGGCTTTGGAGAAGTTTTTTACGGAGGTTTCCTTACTGGGGATGGGGGTGGAATGTGGATGTCAAGGGTGATTTGCTTATGGTCAGACCTGACCAATGAGGGGGTGACCACTGGTGTGGAGCATCTATCTCCCATGTTGATAATTACTAGGTCTAGGATATTGGAGCCCCTGGTGGGACAATGGATTAGTTTAGCCAGGGTGTTGTAATTTATGAATTCCAAGAACCATTGGGAAAAGGTGTTGGTACCCAAGTAGTTTTCCCAGCTAATGGCAGGGTAGTTGAAATCACCCAGTATTAGGGTGTTTGGTTGTATCTTAATATTTTCCAGTATGTTTAGAAAGGTGTAGTGAGAATCTTGGGGCATGGTGGGGGATCTGTAGCAAGCTACTGTTTGGCTTGCAGTCTTACCTAGTGTTAGTTGCACCTGGAGAATTTCAGATGCATTGTGTTGGGCAACTAGCCTGGATATGTGAATATCCTTGGTGAATATGGGCACTCCTCCACCTTTAGTGTTTCGGTCTTGGTTTGGCGGCTGAAAAGTGTGGTAAGAGTTGCAGCCTGGTATTGCAGGGATGCTCTCTGGAGCCTTGAACCAGGTCTTAGTTACTGCACAGATATCGATGTTCTCCATTTTTAGGAGTGCCTCCAGAGAGTGCATTTTGAGGTTTAGACTTCTAGCATTGAGTAGCATTAACTTCAGATTTTGCATTCTTGTATCTGTTACAGTGGTTGTTTTGTCCTTTGAACCTTGCCTAAAAAAGGCACTATAGGGATGGCAAGAGCTTTAGCCAGTAACCTGAATCCCAGGGGTGACAGGTGCAGACCAACTCTGGCAAAGCGTCGTGGTTTGTCGATCATGTCTTCCCAGGCAGACAGATACTGGATCCCCTTTGAATGACACCAGAAGCTTAGCCAATTGTTGAAGTCAGTCATTTTGTCCTTATACTATGGTATCATTCTGGGTGAAGGCAGGATGCTACTCAGGGCTAGGGTCATACCTGCCTGGGCCACATGATCCGAGAGCTCTTCCATGTCTCTTTTCATGTAGTCCAGGAAGATATGTCTCAAGTCATTCACTCCAACATGAACAATGACAGAGTCGTATTTGTACTTGTTGTGGAGTGACTTGAATGCATGCGTTATGTAGCGGATCCTGGCACCCAACAGGCAGCTGACTGTAATTTTCTCCTTGCTCAGCCTGGTGAGTGGGACATCAGTGTACCTGACTATAGAGTCACCTATGACTAAAGTGTTGGGTACATTGTCTTGCCTTTGGGGCTTTTGTTGGGTGGCACACTGGTGTTGTGAGCTATGTGTCACTTTGGTTGTGACTAGTGTTTGTTGTGTTCCAGCTTCAGAAGTCCTTGTTGCTTGGGCAGGTTAATGTTAAGGGCCTCTGCATATGTGGGTTTAGTGTTGCTATGTGTGGGTGATGATGGTGTGGGTTTTGAAGGGATATGTGTTGCTTGAGGTGTAGTGTAAGTGTTAACCTTCTCCTCATGACTGTCTAGCACAATCTTGGCTGGATAGAGCTCTGCTTCCAGTTTCGCTATGTAAGTGCATCTCTCATAGGTTGCAGTGTTGGGTGGTAGGAGGAGAGGGTTGTCTGTGTACATGAGGCAGTTGCCACATTGCCCCAGTATGCCCAGATTCACCAGGTGGACAGGAGAAATCACTGGAAGCTGACCCTTGGACATGCCTGTTTAGGTGCTTTTTTGTAAAGTTCAAGAGCTGTTTTCCTTACCTTTGCAAGGTACTTTGCAATTATAGGCTTAGTGCCTACGATTAATTTCTCCTTATTGACAAGGAGAGTTGAGTGCTTGTATCAGTTTCAGGCTTCCTAGTGCTTTCCAGCAGGTTCTAGAGCAAGTGCTAGTCGCAGGGGTTCAGATTTTAGTGGTACTACTGAGAAACCAGCTAGTTATAAGGAAAAATTTGAAGAGCAGACTTTCTGGCACCTGGAATAGTTTAACTGTAGCCCTGCAGTGCTGCACAATGCGAAAAGTGTGCAAACACACACATTTTTAAGCCAGAAAGTTGAAAGGGATAGAAATCAACACAAAAAGGCTAATAAAATT
>NC_056733.1:1001592983-1001802983 GCF_019279795.1 Protopterus annectens | reverse complement strand
CCCTGCTGGGGAGCGTTCATTCTCCAATCAGGGTACTGAAGTACAGTAAGCCCATTACTTGTACATTAATACCCTGCTGGGAAACGCTCGTTCCCCAATCAGGGTACTGATGTACAGTAAGCCCATTACTTGTACATTAATACCCTGCTGGAGAACGCTCGCTCTCCAATCAGGGTACTGATGTACAGTAAGCCCATTACTTGTACATTAATACCCTGCTGGAGAATGCTCGCTCTCCAATCAGGGTACTGATGTACAGTAAGCCCATTACATGTACATTAATACCCTGTTGGAGAACGTTCGTTCTCCAATCAGGGTACTGATGTACAGTAAGCCCATTACTTGTACATTAATACCCTGCTGGAGAACGCTTGCTCTACAATCAGGGTACTGATGTACAGTAAGCCCATTACTTGTACATTAATACCCTGCTGGAGAACGTTCATTCTCCTATCAGGGTACTGAAGTACAGTAAGCCCATTACTTGTACATTAATACCCTGCTGGGGATCGCTCATTCTCCAGTCAGGGTACTGATGTACAGTAAGCCCATTCTCTAAGCTGTATTAACAAGTTTGCATTTACAAATATTATACTTCACATATATTGTTATATATCATATAACCGAACCAACATTCCATAAATTATTCAATTCCTTCCCCTTTTTTTAACAAGAAACATCTTTATTAAGCCATCATTTATGACATAAGCAATCATACTTTTATATAAATGAAAACAATCCCCAGCGACACAATCCTAGTTGCAAGCATTATACATCACAAACCAAACTGACACACTACCAGTTGCAGACATTATACATCATTTAGAGTCTACCCAATCGTTTTCAGTCAGACATTACATAGCTCATTTAAGTCCTGCCTTCTTTTAAACCTCATTCCTCCCTGTATGTATTGTACCCACAATTCCCATTTTTTTCTATGTAGTTTGCTGCTACCCTTTTCGAAAGATCTCAGTTCCAGTTGTTTTCTCTCTGTTACTATATTCACTACTTCCAGTATAGCTGGTTTAGATTCTGATTTCCATTTTCTAGTAATTACTTTTTTGGCAGCAATCATAATTAGACACAACGTGGCCTTACCATATCTAGACAATTCCAATTCTGTATCATAGCTCCGAAAAATCATCTCCCTCGTCACATCAATCTGCCCCCACAGCACATCCAACAGTGCATCCTGCAGGGGAATCCGTAAAGTCCAACAACTCACTGCACACTCAGAAAATATGTTCCCAGTAACCTCTTTCTTTCCTGTCACACCTCCAACATTTGCTGTCTACCTGAGGAAAAATTCTCTGGAGTCTACTCGGGGTATACAAATATCTATGTAAACATTTCCAAGCAAAAATCCTAAATCTTCCAGATTTTGTTGCATATCTGCAAGACATACATATAGCCTCCCCTTGTTTCTTTGTGGATTGCTTATCCAATCTCTCTCTTCCCAATCCTTTGTAACCTTCTCTGATTGAATCTTATAGTTATAGTGCAATATTTTATATTCTCTACTAATTATTCCTTTTTTAATGGTAGCTTTTGTTCTAGATACATAAAAACTCTACCAGTGCTGGTCTTTCATTGAGGACCCCCTCCCCATTTCTTTCTCTTTTCCTATACTCTGATATCAATCCTTGATAGGGAAGGCAATCTCTAACCTGCAGTCCAAATAAATTATTGCCATCCACCCTAAGCTAGTGGGTGAAATCTCAGAATTCTGGAGTTTATTGTCTCTGCTATTCCCACAATTCCCTTAACCAGATTTTATATGAGAAAGATTCAGTGGTTTTGTCAAATCAGTTTGGACCAAACACCAGCACACTCTAGCTTTTCAAATTCCAGTGCTGGTTTTCTGAGAAGGGAGTCGAATTTGTGGATGAGTCAGTTGTTTCTCAACCCTCTTCTGTTCCAGCCCCCCTCAGTCTGTTACAATGGGTGCTTCAGACTTTGCTTGGAGAGCAGTGTCCAAGGGAGTGAAAGTGTAGGGTTTTTTGGAGCAAAACAGGTTAAAAAACATAAATGTGAAGGAAAAGATGGTTCTAATAAATGCTTTAAAATCTCTGAGCTATCTTTGAATTCAGGACCTCTCTTAGTAGTTACAGACAACACTAGAGTGATGTGGTACATAAACAGGGTGGAACTAGGTCCTAACCCCCCCCCCCCTTTCCAGAGTAGCTATGATAGCCTTGGATTTAGTGACTCAGTTCACTTTGTTCCTTCAAGTTGCATCCATTCTGTCAGAGCAAAATACTGTGGCAGACAAGCTGAGCAAAACCAGGGTAAACCTCACAAATGCAATTTGCACCAGGGGGTCTTCCAGGAAATGACTTGTTTGCCCTCAGTCAAAACAAGATAGTTAGAGAAGCTGTGCTGAAGGGCCACTTGCAAATATGCCTTGAGGACAGATGCCTTTTCATTCCCCTAGACAAGAATGTTCCTGTATGCGTTTCTATACTTACCTTTGATAACCAGAGTTCTTCTAAAGATTTAGCATTCTCCAAAGAATATTGTGGTGACCCATTTTTTTAACATCTCTAATTACCACAAGCTAAGAGGTCATACCTCAAACAAGACAGGGAAGTTTGAATGACCCCAACCTTTGACATTCTCAGTTGACTGTTTCAGTGATAGAATTATACGTTTTAGGCACCTTTTTCTTTGAGAATGTGCATCAAGTAATAAAGACGGCGAAGAAACTGTTACTAGAAAATCATAGTTGATGCCAGTTCAGGAAAGAGGATCCCTTTAAGGCTAAGGATCTCTGATCCTTCAGTATGTGTGTGGTCTGTCTTACTCTTCTATCAAAATTCATCTTTCAGCCATATCTGCTTAATCTTTCCTTAGATCCCCTTTCTTCAATACCTGTTGTTTGAAATAGGTGTTACATATTCCCCCAACTAGAAGACAGATGCCTCCTTCTTTGGATCTTAACGTTTGTATTAGAAAAACTTACTCCATTTCCTTTTGAACCAGCATTGATTGAAGTTCTTTTCTTGGAAAAGACTATTACTTAGTGCTCTAACTATTGCAGGAACAGTTTTGGAGTTACATGTTCTTATGGTGAAGCACCACTATCTAATTTTTCACAGATAAGGTAAATGTGAGAACAAATCCTTCCTTTATGTCCACGGTTGTTTCTGAATTTACACTAAGCCAAGCTATTAATCTCTCTATTTTTTTCCAGAGCCAAAACACAATGGAGAAAGAGAATTTTACACACACTATAGCCACACACATTTCAGATAGTACTTTGACAGAACAGAGACTTTCAGAACTTCTGATTAACTTTTTGTGTCTGAAGGGGCAACCTATGTCTAACACATTGTTTCCAGATGGTTGTCCCCTGCCACTGCATTTTGTTAGTCTCACAATACATAAACACTTCCTGGCAAAGTCTGGGCCCTCTCTACTTGGTCATCCGTACATACCTTTACATACAAGCTAGATTGCTTCTGTAGATCTAGAACAGGCTTTGCTAGGATTATTTTTCAGGGGCTCCAGGACTGTGACCCATCTTCCTTCTCCCTTACTTTCTAATCTCTGGTATTTTTTCCTTATAGTGTAAGCTATTGCAGCGTGATATTATGATGAATACATCACAGCAATGTAAGTTAACTTACAATAACAGTAGATGTTCATATCAATCACTACTGCAGTAGCTGTTGCTTCCTTTATGCCCTTATTTTTATATGTTTTGCTAGCGTGTGGGGCTTTTATTTTTTTATGTTCCCATTTGGCAGGGCTATAAGCCTCTCTCTATTGTCTGAGGCAGAAAGTTCGGAACTTTTGGTGCCCTGACCACTGCTTTTATTCTACAGGTGTTATACAGAGCAGAGTCTAGGGTGCATGGAAGGAGCCCTAAAACATTGGAAGCTGGCCAGCTGCACTGATCCTTGACAGGACATCTCACAGAGCATAGTGTAATACAGCAATGAAATACTGAAGCTCTGTATTTACAGTAAAGTTCACTTATACAACCGTACTATCATTTTTGAGTTTCTTAAATGGTTTAACTGTCTCAAGAGACCATTGCACATTGACAGAAGCTTACGGTACAGCTCTTCAAGAAAGATCTTCATCTGTCTTTCAGTAGACGACATAGGGCAATATTTTATGACCTTTATTATCACTTCTTGTGGTCTTACCATCCCTATATTATCCATCAGCCTCTGAAAGGTGTTTGGGGTTCCAGATAGGTCAAACAACATCACTGTACACTGAAACAGACCAACAAGGTTACAGGCACTGTTTTCCACTTTGGCCAGCAGGCTAACTGGTATCTGTCACTATCTGTTTGTGAAGTCCTAGTACTGTCAAGTATCGTAAGCAACTGCAGGAATGAGCTAATGATGAACACAGCACCGCAGTGTAAATAAACATATAATAACAGTAGATATTTAATTAGGTCACTACTACACTACCCCCCACTGCTGAGCTGTGCTGTGTTCATCACTGGTTCACTTCCTGATAGCTCAGTAGCTCTGGGCATGGGATAGTTATCAAGGTATCACTGGATCACTTTCTATTAGCTCAGTAGCTCTGGGCCCAGTGTTGTTATTAAGGTATCACTGGATCACTTTCTGATAGCTCAGTAGCTCTGGGCATGGGATAGTTATTAAGGTATCACTGAATCACTTTCTGATAGCTCTGTAGCTCTGGGCATGGGGTAGTTATTAAGGTATCACTGGATCACTTTCTGATAGCTCAGTAGCTCTGGGCATGGGGTAGTTATTGAGGTATCACTGGATCACTTTCTGATAGCTCAGTAGCTCTGGGCATGGTGTACTTATTAAGGTATCATGCGATCACTTTCTGATAGCTCAGTAACTCTAGGCATGGGGTAGTTATTAAGGTATCACTGGATCACTTTCTTATAGCTCAGTAGCTCTGGGAATGGGGTAGTTATTAAGGTATTACTGGATCACTTTCTGGTAGCTCAGGTACTCTGGGGATAGGGTAGTTATTAAAGTATCATTGGATCACTTTCTGATAGCTCAGGAGCTCTGGGCATGGGGTAGTTATTAAGGTATCACTGGATCACGTTCTGATAACTCAGTAGCTCTGGGCTTGTGGCATTTATTAAGGTATCACTGGATCACTTTCTGATAACTCAGTAGCTCTGGGCATGGGATAGTTATTAAGGTATCACTGGATCACTTTCTATTAGCTCAGTAGCTCTGGGCCTGGTGTAGTTATTAAGGTATCGCTGGATCACTTTCTGATAGCTCAGTAGCTCTGGGCATGGGGTAGTTATTAAGGTATCACTGGATCATTTTCTGAAAACTCAGTAGCTCCGGGCATGGGGTACTTGTTAAGGTATCACTGGATAATTTTCTGAAAGCTCAGTAGCTCTGGGCATGGTGTAGTTGTTAAGGTATCATTGGATCACTTTCTGATAGGTTCATAGGTTCAGAGGTAGGTACTAGGCTATCTGCCCAAAGGCATTTATAAGCTTAGCCAGAATGTGTTGGCTTTCACCACCCCCTTAGATTAGTTCCCTGTGCCTCTGTCCAGCAGAGCCACTGAAGTGATCCCCGGGGTAAACTTTCTGTTTCCCATCCACTCGTCAAGGTTTCTTTTGAAGAGCGTTAGCGAGTAGCTCTGCCTAATGTAGACTGAGATCTTGTTCCAAAGCATGGGAAGTCTCTGGGACAGGAATCTATCCCTCCAGCATGTCCTATTTATTGTTGTGGTGAGGTTTAGATCCCTAGAGCATGTGGCTCGAGGGGATAAGTTTTTCTTTAGGTGGAGCATGTCCATCAATTCTGGGTTGGATATGGCCTTGTATGTCAGGCATAGATCACCTCTGAGTAGGCGGTATGCAACCGAGTACAGCTAGAGTTTCTTCAGTCGAGCTGCATAGGACATCTGTTTGAGGCCAGTGATCCTCTTAGTGAGGTACTTCTGAGGTCTTTCCAGCTGTTGCAGGTGTCTTATAAGGTACATCCCAAATAGGGTATTTTACTCTATAATGGGTCTGATGAGTGATGAGTAGAGGATCACAATGACCTCTTTTGACCTGGATACGAACTCTTTTGTGGGCCATGTAGAAGGATTTACTAACCACTTTGGCAATGTGATTATCAAAGGAGAGATTACTATCTACTTGGGTCCCCAGATCCCTTATTACGTCTTCCGTATTTAGGGGTCTACCACCTTTGTGGTAGTTTGTGGGTACTTTGTTTTTTCCAAAGGGGATGACTATGCACTTTTTGGAATTTAGGTTAAGGCCATGATTTTGACACCAGGTATCTGTCTCAGTGAGACCCTTTTGAAGGATGTCTGTGTCAGCCAGAGGGTCAGTTATAGCCCCTAGTTTGCAGTCGTCTATGAACTTGGTCAGCCATAGTCCTCTTGTGCTTGCCTGTACCTCTGAGAAGTATATGCCGAACAGGAGGGGTCCTAGGACTGAGCCCTAGGGAATGCCACTTGTAACCGGTTTAGAGTCGGTCCTAGCTCCACCAATTCTTGCCATGTGGGCTCTGTCTGTGAGCCAGTTGGCAACCCATCTTGTGACGTAGGGGTTTATGTTCAGGCTGGTGAGCTTGTCTATAATACCAGAATGGGGAATGGTGTCAAAGGCCTTAGCGAGGTCTAGGTAGACTGTGTGTTCCACCTTTCCCTCATCTATATCCTTGGTAACTGTATCAAAGAAGTCCACCCGGTTTAGGAGGCATGATCTGCCCTTAACAAAGCCGAACTGGATAGGGTCCAGTGTTTGGAGGTTACCAATGTTTCTGTTAATGAGTTCCATGATGATGCGCTCCATAGCCTTGCTGACCAAGCTAGTTAGGCATATAGGGTAATAGTTCCCGGGATCTGTTGTGGCTCCACCTTTGTGGAGCAGAATAACCATTGCTGTGCGCCACTCTATGGGTACATAGCTTGTGGAGAGGCTGAGTTTAAACAGTGTGTTTAGGTGAGGGGTTAGTTCATCTTTGAGCTCATGTAGGACGCAGCCTGGGACACTGTCCAGTCCCATTGATGCTGTGTTTTTGGCTTTGGAGAGGGCTGTTTTAACCTGAGTGTCTGTGATTTCAGGGACTCTACATTCTTCTGGTATGGTTATGGGCCCTTTTAGGGGTGAGAGGGGGGTAAAGTTTGCTCTGAACCTGTCTGCAAGGATGTTAGTGATATCAGTCAGTTCAGTATATTTTGTGCCATTCTGCACTAACTTCAAGCAGATATGAGCATTCCCACTTAGATTCTTGACATAGCTAAAGAATGTCTTGCAGTTATCTTTGGAGTCCTTGACAATTTTTCTTTCAAAGCTCGCCTTGGATGATTTTATGAGGGATCGTAGTTTCTTGCTGATACTGATCAGGGATGTCTTCCCTTCTTGGGATTTTACTGTTTTCTGTACTAGTTTCCTTCTTCTATTGTATAGCTTGTTTATGGCAGGAGTCCACCAGACTGGCTTCCTTTTCTTGGAGGAGTGAGTCTTGGTTTTGCTTGGGATGGCATAATCCATGCATTCTTGTAGGTGCCTGTAGAATGCATTAGTAAAGGATTTTGCAGCTTGAACAGCATTATCCTTCAGCATGGGGGCTTTAAAACTTTCCATCTCGGTCTTAAGTAACGTGAAGTTTGCTTTTGAAAAGTTTTTCATGGTGGTTTCCTTGTCCGGGGGTTGGGGTGGAATGTGGATGTCTAAAGTGATTTGTTTATGGTCAGATCTAACAAGCGAGGGGTTGACCTCTGGTGTGGAACACCGGTCGCCTATGTTGGTGATGACCAGGTCCAATATGTTGTCACCTCTGGTGGGAGTGTTGACCAGTTGAACCAGGGCATTTGACTTCATAAATTCTAGGAAATGTTGGGCATGGGAGTTAGTACCTGAGTAGTTCTTCCAGTTAATGTTTGGGTAATTGAAATCACCCAATATTAGGGTGTTTGGCAGGACCTTTATGTTTCCCACTGTTTCCAGAAATACAGAATGGGAGTCCTGGGACATAATGGGTGATCTGTAGCAAGCTACAATTTGAATTGCAGTTTTGCCCATTGTTAGTTGCATGTGGATGATCTCTGAAGCATCGTGCTGTGCCACTAACCTGGAGGTGTAGGTATCCCTGATAAATATGGATACACCCCTATCTTTTGTGTTTCGGTCTGGGTTTTGTGACTGAAACGTATGGTATGAGTTATAGCCTGGTAGTGCTGGGGTGCTCTCTGGAGCCTTAAACCAGGTTTCTGTTACTGCACAGATATCAATGTTCTCCATGCTGAGGAGTGCCTCGAGTGCATGCATTTTGAGGTTCAGACTTCTGGCATCGAGTAGCATTACCCTCAGTTTTTTGTTACTTGTGCTATTTACGGTGGTGGGTTTGTCTTTTGATCCTTGCCTAAAAAGGTACTATGGGGGTGGCAAGAGCCTTGGCCAGTATTCAAAAGCCTAAGGGTGACAGGTGCAAGCCATCTCTAGAGAAGCAGAGTGGCTTGTCGAGCATGCTTGATAGCTCACTAGCTCTGGGCATGGGGTAGTTATTAAGGTATCAGTGGATTACTTTCTGATAGCTCAGTAGCTCTGGGCATAAGGTAGTTGTTGAGGTATCACTGGATCATTTTCTGATAGCTCACTAGCTCTGGGCATGGGGTAGTTATTAAGGTATCAGTGGATTACTTTCTGATAGCTCAGTAGCTCTAGGCATGGGCTTGTTATTAAGGTATCACTGGATCACTTTCTGATAGCATTTTTAACTACTTCTCTTACTATTTTTGTGATTTTAGGACTGCAATGTTTTAGTCTAGCCTTCTTTGCATTTTTCAGGCATCTCTGAGAACACTACTTTGTAATAAAATTGTTCTAACCTCCTCTTCATCTCACTGTTCTTCAGGCACAGATTTCATGATCTGTCTTGTATGAATGTCAGGTTATAAGCTCTTTCTGTAGCATTGTGCCCTTCTTTCCATGGAGTCTAACATATTAATGTGATAAATTTGTTCTTTCTGTCTCTTTGATTGCTGGCTTAGGCTAATAGTTAACTTAATTTATTCTTTCCGTCATCTCTAATGCCCTCTGCCATTTAGCTAGGAGCTTGTTTTTCATGGAAGATTCTAAAACACTAGCGTCTGATCCTCCTGCATTAAACATTTGCAATTCGGCATTCTTACAGGTATATACTAGGCTAATGACTACCAGGGCCTTTATAAGCATAGCTGTGAAACCCTACCCATTTGTGTCCCTTTGTATCATAGGCATTTATTAGGAGGGGGTATGTAAAGAAGTATCTAGAGGTTATGTATATGTGTGGGGGGGAGATATGTTAGTTTGGGAATTGCACATTACTGTCTATCCCTATCAGGCACATGGAGACCAGACTCGGGGTGACTTTCAGATATCCCATCCATTGGTTAAGGTTACGCTTAAAGAAAGTTAGGGATGCATTCTACTTCACATGGGTGGACAGCTAGTTCCAGAGGATGGGGATCCTCTGAGACACATATCTATCTTGTCAACGTGTCTTGTTTATATCACAAGCAAAATTTAAATCCTTGAATCTAGTGGTTATGATGTTGTTTATTTTGTGACTTTGCAAAAGGTCCATCAGAGCTGGATCCAAGGATTCCTTGTATGCCAAACATACATCATCTCTCAATAACTTTAATGTCATCCTCTTTGGTATGATCCGACCATAAAGCGATTACTTTTGAAGTTACCATCTACCCTGACTCCCCGCATTTCCAAAGCTGACTACAGTCTCCTGAGAGCAGGAATAAGCAGCTTCACAGCCATGGTCCCTTCAGCTGGAACTAGCACTAATGTCCAAGCTTACACCAAAAACCTATATGAGCACCCACATAGCTGTATGGACTCAGCAATACCTGATAGGACCAAATCATCATCCTCAAGGAAGAGTAAACCTGTCTGGTGGACAGCAGCAATAAACAAACTCTGTAATAAAAGAAAAAAAATTGCTGTCCAGGACCAAGAAGGAGCAGGTGCCAAGTTGGACGAATCTCTCCTTTGTCTGAACAAGCAAATAAGGTTCATAGGTTCATAGGTGTGTACTAGGCTATCTGCCAGAAGGCATTTATAAGCCTAGCCAGAATGTGTTGGCTTTCGCCATCCCCTTAGATTAGTTCCCTGTGTCTCTGTCCAGCAGAGCCACTGAAGTGATCCCCAAGTTAAACTTTCAGTTTCCCATCCACTCGTCAAGGTTTCTTTTGAAGAATGTTAGCGAGGAGCTCTGCCTAATGTAGACTGAGATCTTTTTCCAAAGCATGGGAAGTCTCATGGACAGGAATCTATCCCTCCAGCACATCCTATTTATTGTTGTGGTGAGGTTTAGATCCCTAGAGCATGTGGCTCGAGGGGATAAGGTTTTCTTTAGGTGGAGCTTGTCCATCAATTCTGGGTTGGACATGGCCTTGTATGTCAGGCATAGATCACCTCTGAGTAGGCGGTATGCAACCGAGTACAACTGGAGTTTCTTCAGTCGAGCTGCATAGGGCATCTGTTTGAGGCCATTGATCCTCTTGGTGAGGTACTTCTGTGGACTTTCCAGCTGTTGCAGGTGTCTTGTAAGGTGCATCCCAAATGGGGCATTGTACTCTAAGATGGGTCTGATGAGTGATGAGTAGAGGGGCACAATGACTTCTTTTGATCTGGATGCAAACCCTTCTGTTATTAGGTGGGCCACATAGAAGGATTTTCTAACCACTTTGGCAATGTGATTATCAAAGGTGAGATTACCATCTACTTGGGTCCCCAGATCCCTTATTATGTCTTCCGTATTTAGGGGACTGCCACCTATGTGGTAGTTTGTGGGTACTTTATTTTTTCCAAAGGGGATGACTATGCACTTTATGGCATTTAGCTTGAGGCCATGATTTTGACACCAGGTATCCATCTCAATGAGACCTTTTGGAGGATGTCTGTGTCAGCCACAGAGTCAATTATAGCCCCTAGTTTGCAGTCATCTGCGAACGTGATCAGCCATAGTCCTCCTGTGCTTGCCTGTACCTCTGAGAAGTATATGCCGAACAGGAGGGGTCCTAGGACTGAACCCTGGGGAACACCACTTATAACCGGTTTAGAGACAGACCTAGCTCCCGCAACTCTCACCATGTGGGTTCTGTCTGTGAGCCAGTTGGCAACCCATCTTGTGACGTAGGGGTTTATGTTCAGGTTGGTAAGCTTGTCTATAATACCAGAATGGGGAATGGTGTCGAAGGCCTTAGTGAGGTCTAGGTAGGCTGTGTGTACCACATTTCCCTCATCTATAGCCTTGGTAACTGTCTCAAAGAAGTCCACCAGGTTTAGGAGGCATGATCTGCCCTTTACAAAGCCAAACTGGATAGGGTCCAGTGTTTGGAGGTTCCCAATGTCTCGGTTAATGAGTTCCATGATGATGCGCTCCATAGCCTTGCATACCAAGCTAGTCAGGCTTATAGGGCGATTGTTCCCAGGGTCTGTTGTGGCTCCACCTTTGTGGAGTGGAATAACCGTTGCTGTGTGCCACTCTATTGGTATGTAGCCTGTGGAGAGGTTGAGTTTGAACAGTGTGTTTAGGTGAGGGGTTAGTTCGTCTTTGAGCTCATGTAGGATGCAGCCTGGGACACCGACCAGTCCCATTGATGCTGAGTTTTTGGCTTTGGAGAGGGCTGTTTTAACCTGAGTGTCTGTGATTTCAAGGACTCTACATTCTTCTGGTATAGTTATGGGCCCTTTTGGGTGTGAAAGGGGGGTGACGTTTGCGCTGAACCTGTCTGCCAGGATGTTGGCGATATCTGTCGGTTTAGTGTATTTTGTGCCATTCTGCACTAACTCCGAGCAGATTTGAACATTGCCACTTAGATTCTTGACATAGCTAAAGTATGCCTTGTGGTTATCTTTGGAGTCCTTATCAATTTTTCTTTCAAAGCTCGCCTTGGATGATTTTATGAGGGATCATAGTTTCTTGCTGATACTGATCGGGGATGTCTTCCCTTCCTTTGATTTTACTCTTTTCTGTACTAGTTTCCTCCTTCTATTGTATAGCTTGTTTATGGCAAGAGTCCACCATACTGGTTTCCTTTTCTTGGAGGAGTATGTCTTGGTTTTGCTTGAGATGGCAGGATCCATTCATTCTTGGTGAAAGTCACTGGTGAAATCCTCTAACGCTAACTTTGAGTCCAAATTGGCCACATCCACTAAGGACAATCACCAGGCCTTCTTTACATATGTCCCTAGTCTCAAAGGTAACACTCAAATCTGCTCTGAACTGGTGGTTAATAACACCACATACACAAATGCTGTAGATATAGCCAACTTGCTGGAAGACAGGTTCAGTGAAAACTTCACCCCCCTGTCCACCCATCAGTAAACCAGGACATCACCAGCACCTGCTCCCCTCCCCTCATCACTAGGGAGGATGTCTTTAATGCCCTTTCAAAGGCTAAAACTACAGTCTACATGGGACCCAACAACATCCCTGTCTGTATCCTACATGAACTCAAGCATGAGCTCTCATCTCCATTAGGTACCCAACAACATCCCTGTCTGTATCCTACATGAACTTAAGCATGAACTCTCATCTCCATTAGGTACCCAACAACATCCCTGTCTGTATCCTACATGAACCCAAGCATGAGCTCTCATCTCCATTAGGTACCCAACAACATCCCTGTCTGTATCCTACATGAACAAAAGCATGAGCTCTCATCTCCATTAGGTACCCTATTCAACCAAAGCCTGAGCACTGGATTCATCCCAGCTGAATGGATGGAAGCCACTGTCATCCCTCTACACAAAGGTGGAGCATCCACTGACCCAGGCAATTACAGGCTCATCAGCCTAACTAGCTTGATCTGCAAGGCCATGAACACATTATCACGGTCCTTATAAACAAGGACATTGGCAGTCTCCAAATGCTTGAGCCCACAGAGTTTGGTTTTGTCAAAGGAAGATCATACCTATTAAACAGTCACCAAAGCCATGTATGAGGTGAAGACGGTGCACACTGCCTACCTTGACCTAGCCAAAGCCTTTGACACTATTCCCCATCCAAGCATAATAGATAAACTCTTCCAGCTAGACATCAACCCGTATGTTGCCAGATGGGTAGCTAACTGTCTCACTGATGGAACCCACTCAGTCAAAACAGGGGAAGCCACCTCTAGTATTAGACCCATAATTAGCAGTGTTACCCCAAGGATCGGTCTTGGGGCCTCTGTTTGGGATATACTTCTCTGAGATGCAAGCCAAAACCAGTGGTCTGTGGCTGACCAAGTTTGCAGATGACTGCAAGCTGGGCACTGTCTTAAATTCCCCTAATGATGTGAACATCCTCCAAGAGGACCTTATCCAAACTAATGACTGGTGCCAGAAGCATGGCCTCAAACTGATTGCCAAGAAATGCATCATTATCTCCTTTGGGGAAAATGGCATCCCCACTAATTATCACATTAATAATAATGAACTAAGCACACAATCAGTCGTGTGGGACTTGGGCATCCAGGTTGATAGCAACCTGACTTTTGGCTACCACATTGTCTCCATTGTGTGGAAGGCATTCTACATGGCCCTCCTCATAATTAAGGGTATTTCCTCCTGGAGCAAGGAGGTCATTATTGAGACACAGTACTGAATGCCCAAATTTTTCTAAATTCAAATTTGTATTTTAGAGGTGGTCACCAAGAACCCTAGAGGTGGCTGGTGGGAATTGAACTTAGAATTAGCTGAATTACAATGGCAAATGAGGTTGAATGCAGTTAAGGCACCTGGCATCAATGATAATATCGCCTTAGTACCAGTGCTTAAAAGAGGGCACTAAAATTATAAATGATTACAACCCCGCCTCATGTAAACATATGTAATTTTGTTTTCCTGGTGCATCCCATCTATTAATGTTTTATACTATAGTATATTTTATAACATGTTTTATTAATATATATTATACATTTCAACATTGTGTTAACATTTTATTTTTACATCTTAACAGCATATACTTCTTTTATTAGGTTTTTAGTAACCTTTTCTAGTAATATTGTATAGTAACATACTTTTTAAGTGATTTTTTACTGTGTGCATTCAAATTTGCATGTAATGTTTCTTGTAAAAAGCACTGGTCACTTTAAATGTTGTTATGGGTGTAACAGCCAGTTAATTGATTCAGTATAAAAGGAAGGTACTAAAGTGTAATGGCTATTCTGATGAAGTCCCCTTGCTTGTTGTTGAGGGATGAAAGCGCTTAACAGTCTTTACATTTTTTGTGATTTAGTCAATAAACTCAGCTGTTCAAATGATCTGGATTTAAAGTTTTGCATTTTGGAAGCATGAATTCAACTTGACTCTGTGGAGCTACTCAAAAGGTTTTGCTGTTTTATGACTGTTTCTGTTTACCTCTTTGTTTGCTGGTACATTGTACTCCTTATTTCATCCTGGAGCAAGGCGGTCATAACACCACTGTACTCCTCCCTTATCAGACCCATTATTGAGTACAATGCCCCCTTTGGCATGTACCTTGCCAAGCACATGCAGCAGCTGGAGAGACCACATTGGTTCCTGACCAGGAAAACGCAGGGTCTCAAACACCTATCCTATACAGATAGGCTAAAAGCTCTGTCCCTCTACTCAGTCTCATACAGACTGCTCAGAGGTGACCTGTGTCTGGCATACAAGGCCATCTCAGACCCAGCCTTGATGGAGTTGCTGCATATCCTAAGTCAAACTCCATTCATGCAACCTGCATGCGAGATCTCACCCTGGCCTCAACCCGGTCTGTGACATTAACAGAACTTGTTAGCAGGATAGATTTGTGTCCCAGAGACTCCCCCATCTGTGGAATAGACTCCCTATCCATGTCAAGCAGAGTGCCTCTCTAGCCCACTTTAAGAGGAATCCAGACAACTGGCTGGTAAACATCAAATACACCCCTGGGATCCCACCTTTCTCCCTGCTGGACAGGAGAAACAGATGCTGACTTTGTGGGAACATGGGCGAAACTCTTGGCCATTAGCCTAGTATCATCCTATGAACCTATGAACCTAATAACCTGTAGGAACCAGAGTATAGATATAGGTCTTTAAGGAGCCTTTGTGTGTGGTCTAACTGTTGCATATGTCTGTATAGGTACAAGCTGAAGGAGACATTATACACAATGATGGGTCTAGTAAGGGCCAAATAAAGTGGCACTATGACTTATTTAGACCAGGATGCCATTCCCTTACTTATAGGTTGAGTGACATAGAGTGATTTTCTTACTACCTTGGCTTCATGTTTCCAGATCACTGTCTACAGGTCAGCTCTTAGGGGTATCTTATCAATGGAGTAATTAGCTTGAATGTCAGTTTTCCCAAAACGTCACTATTAGAAACATTGAATTTCTTGAGTTCTCTGCATGTCCTCACTTACAAATGAGCACTACTGACATATATCCTGCAAACTAACATAGTATTATGTAAACCATGTCCTCACTTACAAATGAGCACTACTGACATATATCCTGCAAACTAACATAGTATTATGTAAACCATGTCCTCACTTACTACTGACGTATATCCTGCAAACTAACATAGTATTATGTAAACCATGTCCTCACTTACTACTGACGTATATCCTGCAAACTAACATAGTATTATGTAAACCATGTCCTCACTTACAAATGAGCACTACTGACGTATATCCTGCAAACTAACATAGTATTATGTAAACCATGTCCTCACTTACAAATGAGCACTACTGACGTATATCCTGCAAACTAACATAGTATTATGTAAACCATGTCCTCACTTACAAATGAGCACTACTGACGTATATCCTGCAAACTAACATAGTATTATGTAAACCATGTCCTCACTTACAAATGAGCACTACTGACGTATATCCTGCAAACTAACATAGTATTATGTAAACCATGTCCTCACTTACAAATGAGCACTACTGATGTATATCCTGCAAACTAACATAGTATTATGTAAACCATGTCCTCATTTACAAATGAGCACTACTGACGTATATCCTGCAGACTGACATAGTATTATGTAAAACATTTAAATGGTGCATTTTCCTCTTCCCAAGTTTCCTTCACAATGCCAAGCAGCACTTTCATATGCCTGCTCTATAATGTACAATAGGGTAACTCAGTTGAAGCTTGCAACACCTTTCTTATTGCATATAACAAGTATAGTAATAATTGGTCCCAGTTTTTAATGTTGCCATCAGTATCTGTCCTCAGACAAAGTGAGGAGAGCTGACTTAATTATTCTTGCTGTGTTTTTTTCAGTTTTCTAATTTATGTCAGTAACACTATCTGTGTTAGTAGCACAAAACTTTGTAATGTGTTCTTTCCCATGACGTCATCATTAACCTTTTTTTCTCACTTTGCATGAGGACAGGGTGTCACATCAATTGCCACCACCTCTCGATTCAGAGATACTTTCCTTCCTTTTTATAAAGACGTGCTTGACTGTCACAAGTCTTCTCTCACATATTCTGTCCATCTCTTGACTGGGCATTCTTACCTTATATTCATCTCTTGACCGGGCATTCCTACCTTATATTCATCTCTTGACTGGGCATTCTTACCTTATATTCATCTCTTGACCGGGCATTCTTACCTTATATTCATCTCTTGACTGGGGATTCTTACCTTACATTCATCTCTTGACCGGGCATTCTTACCTTATATTCATCTCTTGACTGGGCATTCTTACCTTATATTCATCTCTTGACCGGGCATTCTTACCTTATATTCATCTCTTGACTGGGCATTCTTACCTTATATTCATCTCTTGACTGGGGATTCTTACCTTACATTCATCTCTTGACCGGGCATTCTTACCTTATATTCATCTCTTGACTGGGCATTCTTACCTTATATTCATCTCTTGACTGGGCATTCTTACCTTATATTCATCTTGCCTTATCCCTCACTCTCCTAAATATGCTTCATGATATCACCTGAAAAGTAAAATAATAGCACATTTGTCATTGTGGTGTCTATGAAAAATAAACAGCACCTAAAGTTGCTTTTATCAAATATTTATAGTTCACACAACCTCTCCGGGATACATTTTAAAAAAAAGAGTCCAAGGCTGTAGGATTCTCCCAGGCTATTTACAGCTCTTTAAGCATTTCCCGCTCCACACTTCCAATGCCTTTCTTCACAATGATCCTCCAGGTGAGTTACTAAATTCCTGGGTTGTTTCCTTCAGGCAACCTCCTTATCCTTAACACATTTGCCTTTGTTCTTTGAAGATCAAAAAGGATGTTAGTTCTGTTCTCACCCTAGGTGATTGGATTCTTTCTTCAGTTACTGACACTGCAGTGTAGCGTGGTGGGGGGGGGGGGGCACTCCTGAGTTTGTCATCCTTTGGATGAGATGTTAAACCAAGGCATGGCTTTTATGGAAAAGAGTAACAAGAATTCCTTAGTGCCCTGGCCATATTTCCTCTTGTCCACATACCTAGTGGGAATAACCCAGTCAACGAGGGGCAGATAGATAGATAGATAGATAGATAGATAGATAGATAGATAGATAGATAGATAGATAGATAGATAGATAGATAAAATAAATAAATGTATTTGAAGTGTGGTTTCTTAATGACTTTGTTCATTCTTTGCATATTAATGAAGTCACACCAGGCGTTGGAGAACAGCAACGGTCATAACTCATAACTCCCCCTAATATCACTAGGGAACAGGCCCTCAATGCCCTCTCTAAGGCCAAGAACATTGCATAGATGGGCCCAGACTACATCCCAGGATAGATAAGTCAATATTTAATCATAGCTTCCAAACAGGCTTTGTCCCTCACAAATGAAAAACAGCAACAGTCATCCCTCTGTACAAAGGTGGGCCATTAGTCTCACTAGTCCCATATGCAAAGCCATGGAAATAATTTATTTTTATTTTTGTTTTGTTTATGTTGACATTTGTTAACCCAGTATAAGTCTGACTGGCCGGGGGCACATTTTCAGCAGAGGCCCAGGGAGAAAAGCTCCAGAATACAATAATTAAATAGACAATCCAAGACAGGGGGTTTATAGTTAACAATCAAAGTAAAATTATAACATATCAAGATGAATAAAATATAAAAATATTAGGGAGAATACAGTATATTTTGAGGATATAGAACAACATAAGAACAAAAATTCCTGTGTCATCTTGTTTCTGTTGGCTGGTTACACAGATATTTAGGTGAAAGAATAAGGCAAGTAAAATTTAGAGAGGGCTAGAGTAATTAGTGAAAGGAAAGGGAAGGTAGTGCAGGACAGAGAGGTGGTAGAAGCGGGAAAGGAAGAGAAAGATTATTGGGAGGTTAGGCGGGATGAAGGCCAGAGCAGATCCAAGAGTTAAGGACTATTTAGAGTAGATCTGATAGAGGAATTTTGTTCCAGGACAGAGTCACTGTATGGTTATATAGACTATGGTCTAAGGATGTTTTGAGCTTGTAAATGTCTAACAAGTGTTGGTCAGAGCTCCAAAGCAATTGGGTGTACAGTGAGAGAGGAACAGTTGAGAAAAAAGGAGCTGGTGAGGTTATTCAAGCCAATTTAATTTTTTTTACAGATAGACAGTGATGTGAGTAATAGAGCTGACTGGTGGTAAATCTGGAAATTTTGTTGTTGCAGAGCTCCATTTTTGTTTTCAGTGTGGATTGCAGGTTTGTTAGAATAGGAGAGGCATAGAGTAGGGTGGAAGAAGATAGGCATTAACAAGGGACAACCAGGTGTCATTGGCAAGGATTTTTTTGTTTTGTAGCACATACTAGGTTTTTGGTGAGTTTCTTTGATACAATTTTGAACATGTAGATTGAATTTAGTTGATCATCAGTGATGACAGTCAGAGAATTAAGGGATTTTGGGGTAATAGATTGCAGGTGTGTGAGATTGTTAGATGAACAGATAATAATAGAATCATCAGCATATTGTATTAGGGAGAAATGAGTACTGGATGAGTGAAGATTGTTAGTAAAGATGTTGAATAGTATTGGTCCAAGAAAGGAACCTTGTGATATACCAGCATTAACAGGGAGAAAGTTGGTGACAGAGGAAAGCTACTTGACAGACTGCTGTCGACTAGAAAGATAGCTGGAAAACTAGCTAACGGTAGAGTTACAGAAACTTAGAGCAGACATTTTGGAGAGAAGCATGGGGTGTAAGAGTGTATCAAAGGCTTTAGAGATATCTAAAAAGAGGGACGGTGTCAGGTTATTGTTTTCTCATGCTTGAATGATAGTATGCGTGAAGGAAAATGGGGACGTGGTCATACTGTGGTTAGGAAGGAAGCCATGTTAGAGTGAAGGAAGCCATGTTAGAGTGACGTCAGTAAATTTCCATGAGAAGATATTCAAGAAGCTGTTTGTGTATGCATTTTCTGAGAATTTTTGAGAGGGGAGACAGAAATTGTATGGACCTATAGTTTGCAATTTTGATAGATTGTGTGCCTTTGTGAAATAAAATAATAAAACATTGTTTCCAGACAGAAGAGACTATATATTTCTTGACTAGATCTGTTACTTAGAATGGAGATAAGGAAGACTATGGAGTTAGCAGCTAGCTTTAGTGTAGATAATCTGCTGAGAGAGAGCAGGACTTCATTTTGGTTAGAGAGATATAATGTACACAGTAGGGGCAGATTTAAGAGAAAAGTGGGCTTGTTAACAGGGGGTGGGAGAGGAAGTGTAGGGTTAGAATTGTGGTTGCTTTGAGTCAGTTAGTTAATGGAGTTTGAAGTAGGAGTTGGATATGGGGGGGGTTCAGAGGAAGAGTGGTTTGGGCATGGGTTTGGTATATTAGGAAAACCAAGGTTAAGCATCTTGTTTATGGTAATTCAGATTTTTTATAGTTGTTATGATGGTTTATTTGAGGTTTTAAGTAATATTTTTTATCTGCTTTGCTTGTTTTTCTTTGATGTTACAAAGTTGTTTGTAGGTTTGTAGATGGTTAGGGAATTTTGATTTCAGGCAATTTTCCCATAATATCCCTATTGTGCCTAAGGGTTTGTTTGAAATGAGTAAGCCAGAGAGTGCAGTGGGATTTAACTAATTTTTTCCTGAGGAGAGCTAGGGAATTGAGATTGTCCAGGAAAATGTGGTTAAAACTTAGAACACCATCCTCTAGAAGTTGGCTAAACAGAAAGATCCAATTTATAGAGCCAAGTATATTGTTAAACTCTTCTGTATTGTAGTTGGTGAGACTATGGCATTCTTTATATTTGTGTTGCTTGGTGTGATGTAGGGAAAGTCTATGAATGTGGATAGGGAGGTGGTCACTGATATAATCTGAGAGTGTTTTAGGGTTGTGATAAAAGCTAGGATTTGATACTAGGATCCAATCGAGGATGGATCCTGTATTGGAGGATTTGTTGTAGCTGGCACAAGTGGAGATTAATTGAGTGAAGCCATGGAAATTTATGCTGGAGGTATGGATGTCAGTGGTAAGGGTTTGCCAGTCAACATTGATATCACCTAGGATTATAGTTTCATTTAAGATTTAGTTGGAGGTCCAGGAGAGGACATTTTCTAGAATGGGGCTATTATTTCTTTGGAGGATGTAGATATCCGCAATGCATAGTGTTTTGTAGTTGTTTAGCTTGCAGTTGGCTAGTATGAATTCTGCAGGTTGAAAGTTAGGGAATGATATAGACAGTGGTGTGATGTTAAGATGCTATGAATAAAGTATTGCTACACCCTGGCTTTTTTGTGTATTCTATCATATTGGATGATCTTAAATGAAACTATAATCCTAGGTGATATCAGTGTTGACTGTCAAACCCTTACCACTGACAGCTAGTCTCGTCGTCACCACACTTACAAATGCCAGCTTCTCAGCCTAACTACAGTCCTAACATGACTATAGGAAAGGAAATGTCTACCTGTAAGTTAAGCTAGCAGTACTAACGGCTTATACAACTTATCAAGTAGCTGCTGCTATCAACTCTATGTATTGCTTGTCATATTTAATAATCTGTTATTTACTGTCTTACCTGTTACTCTCATAATTAGAGTGTGTACAATATCCTGTCATGTAGTCCACAATGTTAGTCTGCCTGTAATGAATGTCACATCTAATGATTTAAAACTTTAAAAATGTATGTAATTGGAGCTTTTCTCCCCGGGCTTCTGCTGAAAATGGACCTGTATCCAATCGGACTCTCCCGGTTAACAAATGTAAAATAAATAAAATAAATAAAATGTTATAGCCTGGAGGAAGAATTACAGTGTCTGTAATATGAGGTTTAAGCCAAATTTCTGAGAAAACAATTATATCAGGTAAGTAGTGAGCAGTCCATGCATGGAATTCATAAATTTTGTTTAGAATGCTACGAATATTCATAGAGATGATGGTTAGACTCTTGGTAGATAGCTTAAAATTTGAGGTGATAGGGGGTATAGTGTTGGTGTCATGTTTGGGAGAGGTGTTGGGGCCAGGGTTAGGGTGACTAAATCCACATAAGAGTATTTTTTTAGTTAGTTTGCAATATAGGAGATTTAAACTTATAAGTAAGGTAATTGATTTTTGATTTATGACAGTTGGGGCTGGTGTCAAGGAGTTTGTGTTTGTGCATGAGAGAGGTAGATGTATTAAACAGATAAGGTATTATTAAGACATGGTAGGTTGTGTCAATGTTAAAGAGAGGGTGGGTAAGAGTGGAGTGGATTGATGGAAGAAGTATTTGTTTTGTAGCAGGTAAGTAGAAATAGTAAGTGGAATGACAGATCGATGACAAAAATGGAAATCATGTTTGGGGACAAAAGGGAAGTGGTTGGATGACAGAAATGAAAAGGGAAGGGGATGATGAAGGGCAGTGGAAGAAGTAATTGAAGGGTAGCAGCTGGATAGAGTAGCTGGGAGGGGAGGTGATGTGGGTGATGGTGGAAGAAGCACAGGAAGAGAGGTACAAGAATAGGCTGTAATGCATGTATATGTAGGTGTAAGAGAGATATGAAGTGAAGAAAGAGTTAAGAGTATGGAGGAGAAGGTGTGGTGAGCAGGAGGGTCAGAGTGTATCAATTAAATAAGTTAGGCTGGAAGGGGATGAGCTGATTAGAGGAAGTGATGTGGTTGTAAAAGTATAGGAGTAGAAGTAGTGGTTGTGGGCGGGAAATGGGAGTAGGGGAGGGGAACAAAGTGAGGGCTGAACAGAGCAGGGCCTCACCATCACAGCTGTAAACTGCAAAAAACAATCAGTGAAGAGAGAAGATTCTAGAACCCTTAGATAAGAACCTAAAAGAGGGATTTTTCTTGAGTTGTGGTGGGAGAAAAAGGAAGAGAATTCAGTTCTTAGGAGGATTAAACTAGGTGAAAACAGGACAAAAAGGAGCTGGACATACATGTAGGGCAGGTTTAACTGGGTTGAAAGGAGGGGAAAGATAGAGTGGAGTGTAATAGCAGAAGAAAAAGTCAGAATCTCAGAGAGAAACGGATCTGGGACAGAAGAGAAACCGTAGGTGTTAGGTGAAGTCACAAGTCAAGCAGAGGAAGCAGAATAGTTTGTTAAGGTGTCAAGAAAAAGGGGGGGGGGGGTGAAGCCACAAGTAGAAGCTAACCCTTGGCAGTGTGCGCACTATAGACAGACATTTACAGATGTCTGTAGATTACAACAAGGTATGACAAATTATTGTATAAAACCTTAGGCAAGCATACTTTAGCTCTATTTATTGGAGGTGTCCTGGGTGTGTTGAAGCTGGAAGAAGGTATCTTTCAAGCAGGAGAGGGAAATTTATGGTAAGGGGCTCAGCAGGATGAAAGGAGAAAAAATAAACAAAAAGACAATGGAGAAACCTGAGTTGCTAGTGGATACTGCAGAAAAAAAAGATGGAGAAGTCAATAATTCAATGCACCATTTGACAAATTCCACTCAGCGATTCTAATAAGTATACAGCATTAATCGCAGTAAAATTAACTTTGATAACCAAGTTTTCACATTGTACATCAAGTATTGGGTAAAATTATCAGTCTGTATAAGCTACCAGTTGGAGGCACCTTAAAGGACAGGTTTACAGTGTGAGTATAAAGAATTAAATACAGTATTGATAAAAGCTTCTAAACAAGAGTGTAAGAGTCAGTAAGGCCTTATGAGAGCAGATCTGGCCCTCCACAGCTGAGGAGAGTTCCGCGGGGATGGTAACACCCCGCAGGTCCAGCCCCCCCTGTCGTCCACCGGGCATGCACGATTCAGCACGATTTAGCAGCCTCCAGGAGTTAAGGGACAATGAGGCCCAAGTTGCTAAAATAAACAAATTGCTGAATTAAACATAACAAATTGATCCATGAAATACCAGAACTATTTAGTAGTCAAAAAAAAAGTAGAAGGCTTATGGTGGAACACACTCTTGGAGCGACAGTAGGTTATGTAATGTTTTTATTCAGAAGGGTAGTAAGGCATATGTATATGGTGTACAAAAAAAAAACTTGGTTAGCCAAGCAAAACAGCAGGATGTAAGTCAGGAGATAATATAAGCAGCTCTAAGAAAATATTAATTGCACAAGTTGCACTGCTGAAGCATATGTATAAAACTGGATTTTAACAAGTGTCTCACTACAAATTTTCAACACCTAGAGTGTTATGTCAGCAACAACAATTAAACAAGGCTAAATAGATAAAACATTATAAAATTCAGTAGTATGAGACAGTCTGCAGTTAGCACCATATTTGCACTTATAACACAATCGGATATTTGAACATCAAGTTAGTAGCGTCTGGTAACTAATGTAAATGGCAAGAAGAGTTAGGAAACCCTGTATGAGTATATAATCCAACAGCAAAATGGCAAATTATGGTATAAAAACTTAGGCAAGCATACTCTAGCTCTACTTATTGAAGGTGTCCTGGATGTGTTGAAGCTGGAAGAAGGTGCCTTTCAAGCAGCAGAGGGAAACTGGAGTAAGCAGCTCAGTCTGCCTGTAGGACAAATAGTGAGAAGGTCAGGATGGGTTAGCATGCGCACTGCCGAGGAATGCTGCAGATCTTCACTCAATGTGAGAGTCAGTTCAAAGAATTACAGGAAATGAGCAATAATGACATAGGGTACCTCCACACACATTGGACCCAACCCAGTTTGATTTTGCAAAGGGCAGATTATACCTGCTGAACCTGGTGGACATCTTTGAGAAGGTCACCAAAGCAATGGTTGAGGGCAAAAGGGTTCACACTGCCTACCTTGACCTGGCCAAAGCATGTGACGCAGAACTCCTCTCAGGCATTGTTGAAAAACTCAGGAAATGAGGTATAAATACTTATGTCACCTAATGGATAGCCAGCTGGTTCGTGGACAGGACCCAGGACATTTGAAATGGGGAGTCAACCTCTACAAAGATGCCAGTTACAAGTGGTGTCTCTCAGGAATTGGTCCTGGGAATGCTCTTTTTTGCATTTACTTCTCCGAAGTCAAGGCCAATGTCAAGGGCCTCTGCTTGACCACATTTGTAGATGATTGCAAATAAGAAGTAGTCATAGAATCCCCCACAGACATTAATGTTCTCCAGAAAGGGCTGACACAGACAAATAACTTGTGTCAGAGCCATTGACTAAAACAAAATGCCAAGAAATTCATTATAGTATCTTTCTGGAAGTCATTCAGCCCTGGTAACTATCATATTGACAACATACTCTTAAGAGTCGATGCAGTAGTCAGGATACCACTATGTATCCCAAAGGACACCACTATGACTTTCTTGGCATTAAATTTTAGTCCATGGCACTGACACTAGTTGTTTGTGTCAGCCCCTCCTGGAGAACATTTGTGTCAATGTGAGATTCAATGACAGCTCCTAATTTGCAATCATCTGCAAATTTAGTCAGCTAGAGACCACTGACATTGGCCTTGACTAGTGAGAAGTAAATGCCAAAAAGGAGTAGTCCAAGGAATGATCCCTGAGGGACTCCACTTGTGACTGGCCTCTGTAGAGGAAAAAGCAGACCTGTTTGCAAGGAATCCTGTTTTGAAAAGGAGGGAAACAAATCTGTTTGAGGTGTTTTCCACAGATGAATCAACTCCTGAAAGACCTCTTGTTGTAGTTTTCATTTGTGATGGCCTGTTTGCTACAATGTTGCATTTATGAAGCCTGAAGAGTTAGATTGAACTGAGCTACCACCTCAGGTAATTATAGCAAGTCTGTAAAAGGTATGATGTGGTACCGATGATGTGATACTGATGATGTGGTACCAGTGATGTGGTACCGATGATGTGGTACTGATGGTGTGGTACCAGTGATGTGGTACTGATGATGTGGTACCAATGACGTGGTACTGATGATGTGGTACCACTGATGTGGTATTCCCCTTGTTTGTGTATGCACCACAAAACCCAGACCGAAATACAAAAGGCGGGGGCGTATCCATATCCATCAAGGATACCCACACCTCCAGGTTAGTTGCACAGCACGATGCTTCAGAGATCATCCACGTGCAACTAACAACGGGCAAAACTGCAATTCAAATTGTAGCTTGCTACAGATCACTCACCATGTCCCAGGACCCCCATTCCGTATTTATGGAAACAGTGGGAAACATAAAGGTCCTACCAAACACCCTGATATTGGGTGATTTCAATTACCCAAACATTAACTGAGAGAACTACTCAAGTACTAACTCCCTTACCCATTTCTTAGAATTTATAATCTCAAACACCCTGGATCAACTGGTCAACACCCCCAGCAGAGGTGGCAACATATTGGACTTGGTCATCACCAACACGGGCGATCAGTGTTCAACACCGGAGGTCAACCCCTCGCTGGTTAGATCTGACCATAAACTAATCACTCTGGATATCCACATTCCACCCCCACCCCCGGTCAAAGAAACCACCATGAAAAACTTTTCAAAAGCAAACTTCACATTACTTAAGACAGAGGTGGAAAGTTTCAAAGCCCCCATGTTAAAGGATAATGCTGCCCAAGCTGCAAAATCCTTTACTAATGCACTCTATGGGCACCTACAAGAATGCATGGACCGTGCTATCCTAAGCAAAACCAGGACTCACTACTCCAAGAAAAGGAAACCATCTGGTGGAACCCTGCTATAAGCAAGCTATACAATAGAAGGAGGAAACTAGTACAGAAAAGAGTAAAATACTAAGAAGGTAAGACATCCCTGATCAGTATCAGCGAGAAACTAAGATCCATCATAGCATCATCCATGGCTAGTTTCAAAAGAAAAATTGCCAAGGACTCCACAGATAACCATGAGGCATTCTTTAGCTATGTCAAGGATCTAAGTGGCAATTTGCAGATCTGCTCGGAGTTGGTGCAGAATGGCACAAAATACACTGAACCGACCGATATTGCCAACATCCTGGCAGACAGGTTCAGTGCAAACTTTACCTCCCTCTCACCCCCAAAAGGGCACATAACCATACCACAAGAATGTAGTGCCCCTGAAATCACAGACACGCAAGTTAAAACAGCCCTCTCCAAAGCCAAAAACACAGCATCAATGGGACCAAATGGTGTCCCAGGCTGTGTCCTACACAAGCCTAAAGATGAACTAACCCCTCACCTAAACACAGTGTTCAAATTCAGCCTCTCTACATGCTACATGCCCATAGAGTGGTGCACAGCAATGGTTATTCCACTCCACAAAGGTGGAGCCACAACAGACCCCGGGAACTATCGCTCTATAAGCCTGACTAGCTTGGTCTGCAAGGCTATGGAGCACATCATCATGGATCTCATTAACAGAGAAATTGGGAACTTGCAAAGACTGAATCCTACCCAGTTCGGCTTTGTTAAGGGCAGATCATGCCTCCTAAAACTGGTGGACTTCTTTGAGACAGTTACCAAGGCTATAGATGAGGGAAAGGTGGTCCACACAGCCTACCTAGACCTCGCAAAGGCCTTCGACATTATTCTCCATTCTGGTATTATAGACAAGCTCACCAGCCTGAACATAAACCCCTATGTCACAAGATGGGCTGCCAACTGGCTCACTGACAGAACTCACATGGTAAGAGTTGCGGGAGCTAGGTCTGACTCTAAACCGGTTACAAGTGGCATTCCCCAGGGATCAGTCATTATGACACCTCCTGTTCAGCATATACATCTCAGAGGTACAGGCAAACACAGGAGGTCTGTGGCTGACCAAGTTCACAGATGACTGCAAACTAGGGGCTATAAATGACTCTCCGGCTGACACAGACATCCTCCAAAAGGGTCTCACTGAGACAGATACCTGGTGTCAAAACCATGACCTCAAGCTAATTGCCAAAAAGTGCATAGTCATCCCCTTTGGAAAAAACAAAGTACCCACAAACTACCACATAGGTGGTAGTCCCCTAAATATGGAAGATGTAATAAGGGATCTGGGGACCCAAGTAGATAGTGATCTCTCCTTTGATAATCACATTGCCAAATTGGTTAGAAAATCCTTCTATGTGGCCCACGTAATCACAAAAGGGTTTGTATCCTGATCAAAAGAGGTCATTGTGCCCCTCTATGCATCACTCATTAGACCCAACATAAAGTGCAACACCCCATTTAGAATGTACCTTACAAGACACCTGCAACAACTGGAAAGACCACAGAAGTACCTCACCAAGAGAATCACTGGCCTCAAACAGATGCCCTATGCAGCTCAACTGAAGAAACCCCAGCTGTACTCGGTTGCATACCGCCTACTCAGAGGTGATCTATGCCTGACATACAAGGCCATGTCCAACCCAGAATTGATGGACATGCTCCACCTAAAGAAAACCATATCCCCTCGAGCCACACACTCTAGGGATCTAAACCTCACCACAACAATAAATAGCACATGCTGGAGGGGTAGCTTCCTGTCCCAGAGACTTCCCATGCTCTGGAACAATATTCCAATCTACATTAGGCAGTGCTCCTCACTAACACTCTTCAAGAGAAACCTTTACGAATGGATGGGGAATAGAAAGTTTACCCTGGGGATCACTTCAATGGCTCTACTGGACAGAGGCACAGGGAACTAATCTAATGGGGCGGTGAAAGCTAACACAATTCCGGCTAAGGTTATAAATGCCTTCAGGCAGATAGCCTAGTACCTACCTATGAACCTATTATCTGAGATAACTAACACAGGTCTCGAAGAACAGAGATGATTTAAGGCCATTAAAACACTGACAAACACAAACATCTCTGATATTTATGTGTTTTTTGTCTGTCCTAGGAATTCCATATACCTTGCATTTTTACCCCTTTTGAAACCACTTCCTAAGCAAATTCTGAAGCATCAATTGTGACAGACTGACAAGGAGGCTAAAGGGAGAAGTCAGATCTGGGTTCCCAGTTGCATTCCACAAGTGTACGTGCCTTAGACGTCATTTTAAGGGCTTAGAGGTTATTTTAAGAGGTATATGTAAACTAGGGCAAGATTTGCAGGCTGCCTCAGTCCATTAGAGACATATGTGCTAGGCCTAGGGTGTTAGCTCTAATATCCCATCCACTGGCCCAGATTGTTTTTGAATGGGGTTAGGGCAGAGCTCTGCTTCACACAGATGGTAAACCTGATCCAGAGAAAGAGAATTCTCTGAGATACATACCTGACCCTCCACTGTGTCCTATTTATGTCGCAAGCAAAGTTTAGATCCCTAGGTCTAGTAATTCTGATGCTATTCATTTTACAGATATGCAAAAGGTCTGTCAGAGTGGGATCCAAAGATGACTGGTATGCCAGCCATAGACTGCCTGTCAACAGTCTGTATGACACAGAGTATACAGATAGGGATTTGACGTGATCTGCTTATGATATGCTGTTTATGCCCTGTAACCTTTTTGTAAGGAAGCTCTGTGGATGTTCCAGTTGTTGAATGTGCCTGGTCAGGTCCTTGCTAAAGGGGAGTTGTACTCAGTGATTGGCCTGATAAGGGCTAAATACAATGCAGAATAGAATGATTTCCTTACTACCTTAGACACATGTTGATTAAAAGCCAGGTTACTATCTACATGCATACCCAAATCCCTGACTACTGGTTTTAGTCTTGGGGTGGGCTACACTGTTGATGAATAATAAGGTGAGTGACATCTTAAAGGGTACTGTTATACATTTCTTGGCATTGACTTCTAAAAAGTAGATGCCAAAAAGGAGCAGAACCAGTTCAGATCCCTGAAGGAATACACTAGTGACAGACCTCTTAGTGGAGGTGGTTTCCCCTGTCCTAACATCCTGAATTCATTATATGGTATAAGGATTTATGCAAATATATACATACGCAATTTTTTTTGTTGTTGGAAAGTGTATAAAATGCCTTATCTAGGTCAAAGTAGACAAATATGGACCATTCTGCCATTATCCATTGTCTTGGTGACCTTCTCAAAAAATTCACCAGGTTGAGTAGACATGATCTGCCCTTAATGAAACTAGACTGGATTGCATCCAATGTTTGAAGGTTTTCTATGGCCTTAGTAATCATTTCCATGATAATTCCTTCAATGGGCTTTGCATGTGGGACTAGTCAGACTTATGGGTTAGTAGTTCCTGAGACCATTGATGGACTTTCCTAGTCAACAAATAGAAATAATTAAAAAATTAAGCAAATAGTAGCATTTTTTGCCTCCTTATTCAGAAGAATGGCTGTGGTAGTTCTCCATTCATGTGACACAAAGCTGTCTGAAGGCTATGGTTAAACAGTGACTCCAGTGGTCCTAATAGTTCATGTTTCAATCTATTTAGGAGGCATGCTAGGATATTATTGGGGGCCATTAATGCCATGTTTTTGGTATTAGAGAACACATCTAGGACCTTCGCCCTAGTAATAGTTGAGAGGGTTTGTTTGATGATATTTCCCGGGGTCAACTGGGTGGGAGTGGGGTAAAACTGGAGCTAAATTTGTCTGCCAGCAGATTTTCTGTCTTCCAGCTCCATACAGGTGGCTACATTTACAGTAATTTCTGCACACTGCTGTGTTCTGTCTTTCAGATTTTCATGGGAGGCTATCTTAACCTCAAATTTGGCTTTAGTAGACGTAATTTGCCCTCTTAATTCTTTGAATTGATGAGTATTTTTATCATGCTGGGTACTAATCTTCACTATGATTTTTTTTTTTTGGTGCAACCTGCTTATCTGCTTTTGTTTGAATTCCACCATAGTGGTGTGTGGTTTTGAGTTAATTCTGGGCTTATTTCTGGGAGGCACAGCTGTCTCACTGAAATCACTGACAATATTGTACAGGGTTTCTATGAACAATTCCATGAAAGCAGCTGTGTTCTCAGGCTGGGGTAAGGGTGGCTTTAGATTTTGACAAGTTATCACATAGAAGTAGGAAGTGTACCTTATAATAGTTCCTAAATTTTACCGGGTCAGCCAGGGTCATAGAACTGATTTTTATTATGAAGGAAACAGCTTTGTGGTCTGACTCTAAAAGAGAGAACACTACACTGGGGGGATAGAGCATTCTGCCATGTTTCTGAAAACCATGTCAAGTTTGTTTGCAGTTGGCCTATCTGGTCCAAGGTGTTTGTGTTTACAAAGTCAAGGAATGTCTGCACGTGTAACTTTAGGGTCATGTAAGTATCCCATTTTAAAATGGTGTAATGAATGTGGACTTGGTTTAAATAGTGAGGGTTTCTTATAAGTCAAACTACATGTTATGGGTTTCTTGGGTTACAGAAGGTGACTGATATTACCTATGGAAATCCGGACACGGAGAAGCTCAAACACATCATCCAGATTGACTTGTCGTGAGGTCAGTTTGTTGTTTATACTGATTAAGAAACATCTATCATTGGTCCTTGCCTGTGCAGTAGCTGGCCTGAATGGGTGGAAGGCATTGTAACTCTGCACTGCCAGGGGCCTCTCTGCAGCTTTAAACCATGTCTCAGTAACTGTAGAGATGGCCACATTCTCCAGGGTGTGGAGAACCTGGAGGGAGTACAGTTTCTTGTTTAGGTTCCTGACATTTCCTTTATTGCTTTTGCTACATCAGAAGGTTTGTCAGTTGGCAATTGCTTAAAAAAGGCACTTTGAGAAAGGACAGTGCTGTAGCCGCTTATTTGAAATCCAAGAGGGGACAGGTGCAGACCATACTTAGCAAAGCAACATGGTATGTTGACCATATTTTCCTCATGCAGACAACTATTGCACACCTTGGAATGACACCCAAAAAAATCATCCTTGGAGAAAGTAGAGTGCTGCTCAATGCTAGAGGCACATACCAGCCTGGGACACACAGTGGGGAGCTCCATGATGTCTCTCTTCATATAGTCCTGGGAAGACAGACTCAGGTCATTTGCACCCACATGGACTATGATTGAGTCATACTAGTATTTCTGGTCTAATGACTTGAGGGAATGCATAATATAATGGCGGATCCTGAACCCTGGTAAACAACTGACCTTGATTGTTCTCCTTTTTCAGCCTGGTGAGTAGGACATCTGTATGCCTCACAGTGGACACTCTTATAGAATGTGGCTTTGTGATATGGGCTTTGTTGTTCAGGCTCCAAAGGGTGTGGCTGTATGTGTTGTGTTGGGTGTTGATTTGGTGGAGTGCTTTTGGGGTTGATGAGGACTCTTTTTGTAGGACAAATGTCTAGGAGGAGTTTGGGATTTAGGAAGTTTGCTTTTAAGTGCTCAGTATATGCTGGTCTATATATTGGGTTAGTACTATGTGTGGTGGGTGTAATGCTTACATTTCTGATGATCTCTTATTTTAAGTGCTTTTGTGGTGAGTCTTGCCCCCTGTGACATTGTGTCTCTCACATACTGTATCAATTTGCCTAAGGATTAAATGAGACAATTATGAGACAGTTCCTACAATGCCTCAGGATACCCATACCTAACATGCTGCTAGATATGGGCTAAGAAGCTCTCAGCTGAGAAATTGGGAAATTGCCCATCCATGGTGTCAGGTCTTTTTTAGGTGGTAGACTAACTTGGGTGCTGTGAGAAGAGAAACTGAAACTAGGCTATGTATGACTGAGGTAGTGTGGTAAAGCTCCTCGGTGCACAAACAAGTTGCTCTTTTCAACTCAGTATTGTATAAAGTTTTATAGGGGAAAATTTGGTTAAGTGCCTGTGTCTATAGAAGGCTTTGCTAAATGCATGATAAGCAATGGAATTTGTAAGACTCAAAAAAAAAGTGCCTAAACCAACTAAGAAGTCCTCTGGCCAATTAAATGATCTCAGTTTAAGCCTCCACGTGTGTTTCCTAACTTTGCAACCTTTTTGAGAAGTAGCTGGTGCACCTCTTTTCTGACAAACCCCAGAACTGGAATTTAAACAGATAAAGGGTACCAATGCTGAGTCCAGACTGATCTGATCATGTACCATTGAATTATTCTCACGTGAAGTCTGGCCAACAAATCATGATAATCATACAGGCCACGAAACCCAGAATCCTGAGATTCTGTGGCAGATGCCTAAGCTTGGCTGGAGACTTCCAGGAAGTTTTTCTCCTGTTCTGCCTTGTCCAGTGGAAGAAAAGTTCTTATTAGTTATAAATCTGGAATAAATCCCAGTATAACTAGTACGTGGGAAGGGATGAGGGATGATTCCGTAAGCTTGTATGAAACCCCAGACTAAGCAGGAGTTCCATGACAATTGGAAAATGTGTCTCCAAATAAAGATACTCATCAAAATGTGAAAAGATATAATGCACTGAAGCCTACCATAAGCCATCTCTAGAACCTGGCACATTATAATTAGATTTGGAGCAACAGATAGAGCAAAGGGTAAAACAGAGAACTGATAATGACACAGAAAATCTTTATAAATGCCTAAAGGTGTCATAAGCATCTTTTAGGTCCGATGTTGCCATGAAGCTGCAGGAGGGTATAAAAAGTAATAGAGTTTGAATGGATACAATTTTGATTTTTGGAATCTTGACAAAAAGATGTAAAGATGAAGAAAGGAGTGGTCTAGGACTGATGTTCATGTTCCCTCTTTCTTTGGCACCAGAAAAATTCTTGAGTAAAAAATGCCCATCTGAGTCAAGGGCATAGTTGTGTCACTTCCTGAAGCAACAGTTGCTCTAAAACTGGAGGCTATAGGGATATATGTTTTGGAGGATGAGAAGGAATCACATGTTGCCATCTGTACCTATGTTGGAAAAGTCTCAGAACCCGTTTGTGTGGGATACTCTGCAATGGAAGATGGAGGGCCTAGACTGAGGGAGTGATTGGTTGGATTGCAGGATGAAAATAATATAGTTCACCTCTTCCTTTTGCAGTTTTGACATTTTATATTGACCAAAATATAGAAAAATTCACAGAAATAAATTAATGTGGCTCCTTGGTAGACTGTTGAAAAACATTAGTCCTTCTCTAAGATTCACTTAAAATATAAAATATAACATAAAACAGCCTCAACAAACCACATACCAAGAAAAACAAACTTGTGGATCTCCTTAATGGTTTTATAACATAAAACAGACCAAGTAAAGACAGTTTAAAGGTTAAAATGGAATAAAAAAGTATAAATAAGTAATATGAAATAGCAGATAGTACTGAGAATGGATTTGAATAAACTCTGCTGAACAGATGAAATCTAGGGGACATCTGGACTGAAGTCTCAGTCTAACCCTCTCTCTGTATAGGGATTCAAATCCAGTTTACAGGTAATGGAGAAATTCAAACCCACAAATAATCTGATGGCTGGGAGTTGGCATAATGGTTAAGGTGTTGACCTCACAGGCACAAGGTACAGGATTTGATTCTCACCTATGAAAGGTAATTGGTTAGGCTTAAGATGGCCTGTAAGGACAGTTAGCCTAGTACTTACCTGTGAACCTATGAACTCAGGAAAGATAGCTGATGATTTTTCAGGACCAAACTAGGGTCTCATTCACAACTCCAGTGTCATGGCAAACAACCTCAGCCTATGCTCCACAGCAGAGTTGTGATTGAGAGGAAAAGAGCACATTCATACAGCCGTTGCAGGACCTACTAGATAAAGCAGGACAACATGAATTGGTATTGATAATGGGCAACTTCAGTGCACATATCAGGACAGACAGAACAGGATATGATGACTGCCTGGGTCCCCATGTATGGGGCAACAGGAAGAAAGAAAGATAGGCCATTCTAGATTTCTGTCTGGCAAAAGGCTCAATAGTAGCCATCACATGTTTCAGGAAAAGAGACGGTCACAAGATCACATACAAGAGTGGCCAACATGCAACTCAGATAGACTTCCTCCTAGTATGGAAAGGGAACTGGTGTAGAATCAGTGATTGCAAAATCATCCCCAGTGAAACAGTTGGCCCATAGCATACATCACTGTTTGCCATAATCAGCTGCAAGCAGTGGTCAGAGAAGGTTCTAAGGTCAACAGAGACCAGGCTGAAGACCTGGAAATTGACTGGAGAGAAATCACAACAGTTCAAGAAATTACTGAAGGCTCTAGTATCTCAAGAAGAAAAGGCAATAGGTGGAGTTCAAGAAAGGTAACGACTCAAAACAGCATAGGTGAGGACTACAGAACAGATATGGGACGAACCAGGTATGGAAATATGGTACATAAGGAAAGCTGGTGGTGGAATGTTGCAGTCCAGGAAGTCATTGAATAAAAGAAGGAGTGCAGGAAAAAGTGGAAGATAGAAAAGACAGACTAGGCTAGGAAGGAAATGATTTGCTAACAAAGGAGCTAAGAAAGGAGTTGCAGTAGCAAAGAATAGGGCATCGGAGGCACTCTAGCAGTTTCTGGAAAGTGACTCACTATGTCCACAAAGAAACTATATCCAGTTGCAAGGCAAAGACAGAAAGATAAAGAAGATAGTCAGGCAGCCTTCATGAGGGATGCCAGAAGCAACCTGTTCACCAGCCCACGGTACATCAAAGGCAGATGGAAGGAGTATTTCCAGCAGCTTCTGAATGAAGAAAACACCACAGAAGCTGTACTGCCCCTGAAACAGCCTACAATGAGAGAAAAAGAGGAGCCCAGCCTAAAAGAAGTAAGAACAGCACTAAGGAAAATGAAGTCAGGTAAAGCAGCAGGCTCAGATGAGGTCACAGCAGATGCCATAAAGATGCTGAGTGAGATGAGGAGAAGTGGTTCCTTATAGCAGTGTGGAGAGGCAGGCTTATCCCAGATGACTGGAGAATAAACATACTCATGTCAGTGTACAAGAACAAAGGGGACATCCACAACTGTGGACAGTGCAGAGGAATCGAACTCCTGTCACACTGCATGAAAGTTCTGGAGAGGGTGAGTGATAAATAAATACCCAGAGTAATTTAGTTGAAAGTAAGATGGGAGATGAGCAGTTCAGATTTAGATCTGGATGCAGCACAATTGATATGATGTTTGCAGTGAGACAATTGAGAAAAAGTTAGGGATGAGGAAAGCGTCCAACTGGGCATTCCAAGAATTGGAGAAAGAATATGACAAGGTCCCAAGAAAGCTAATTTGGACAGTACTGCAGTGGTTTGATGTCCCAGAAACATTGGTAGAATTAGTGCAGGCAATGTATAAGTACCCAATGACTCAAGTACAAACAGTGAACAGTCTCCCAGAGGGGCTCACAGTGGGAGTAGGTATACATCAGGGTTCAGCTCTGAGCCCACTGCTGTTCATACTAATGATGGCCTACATTAGAAACAGGTCAGAGAGGACAGATCAAAAAAGTTGCTGTATGCAGACAATGTGGCATTACAGGCAGACTCTGAGCAAGAACTTCAGCAAATGATAGGGGAATGGACTGCAAAACTGAAGGCACATGGGATGAAACTAAGTATAGTAGACAGTGGTAATGACAGCAAACTGGGGAAATCAGAAGAAGCTGAGACTTGAGATAGAAGGGAAGACAGTGGAACAGGTTAACAGCTTCAAGTATCTGAGAGGGGTAGTTAAGGAGAAGGGAAGCCTGAATGAAGAGGTCAAATCTAGAATCAGAGGGGCTGCATCCAACTGGCACAGAGTCTCATATGTACCCTATGACAGAAGAATCTCAAAGAAACTGAAAAGTAAGGTGTACAAAGCAGTGGTGTGACCAGTACTACTGTATGGTACAGAAACCTGGGCAGTAAAGGCAGAACAGACAAGGAAGCTAGTGGTGATGGAAATGAAGTGCCAGGTGGTATGATGCACACTTTGGGCAGATGAAGAAATGAAGACATAAGAGCAGAAGCCAAAGTATCTCCAATTACAGAAAAGATCAAAGTGAACAGATTATGGTGATTCGGACATGTGCAGAAAAGCAGAAGAAAATCTGGTGAAGAAAATTTGTGACAGACAAGAAGAAGGTAAAGGGAAACAAGGGTATCCAGCAAAGAGGTGGATTGATTGTGCGGGAGAATATCTGCGACAGTCAGGCATAAGTGTCGAAGAAGGCAGGAGTTTATCACTGCATTGAAAGAGATGGTGACAGTTATCATGACACCCCAACCCCATGTAGAAAATGGGAAAAAGGGGGGCTGATGATGATGAAACCAGGGTCTCAGATGAAACATGGCACACTGCCATCAGCCCTTTCATCCAAAGATCTAAGTTGCCTTGAGGGGACATAAGAGGACAAGGTCTTTCACAAATAAAGCAAGTAGTGAGGTCCCTGGAAAATTTAGGCAGGCCACAAGAAGGTTAGTTTGCACCAGTCTGGTTGCTGGAAATTATCAAGAAATGGACTGAAAATATTGGAAACCTTCACCAAAATTATTTTAAGGCATTTGGTTCCTTGCATCTTCAACATGAAGCCACCAGACTTTGCACTAGCATATGTTGAGTGAAGAAGCCTATTGGCTGTGCTGGTAAATGTAATTGTTTTCTCTGTTCTTAATAAGAAAAGATGAGTTGGTGTCCTAATTGGCCTTCTTATGTGCTTTCATGCCTCTTCCTGCTTTCTTGTGGGTTCTCATTTGCTTTCCATTCCTACTATCAAACAGTTCATCCAGGAAGGCCAGTCCTAAAAAAAAATGATAAAGAACTTAATCCATCCCTTTCTGCTGGGCAGCACAGCAAACTTGCAGATGGCTATGTCCTCAGCAAGGAGAACATCAGATCTACAGATATTATAAAGAGCAAAGTCCTTTATATCTGAGACATTAAGAAATAACCCAAAATAGCTAAGGTAGTATCAGAGTTATAACTGAAAAGAGAGTTTAGTTATCACTTTTGTTGAAGTGAAACAAATGGTCTGTCTTTTTATATCCTTTTTACCAGGAAATCAAGGCAGACCAGGATGCTCAATTCATTTGTCTTTTTTTCTTGCCCTGGGCCTTGCCTAATGACTCCATTCATTCTGTGGGCTGGGACCAGTCATTCCTAGGCTAGGTGAGAGTCCTGAGCCTGGAAGTGTCAAACAAGGGAGATGGGAGGCACTCCTCTTCCCCTTGGTGGTTCTCATGTCTTGATCTGACCCCCTATACCTTACATCCAGGGTGACTACCTTCTTTGCTTCTTCTGCATTCCTCTAAATACCAGCTAGTGCTACAGATTTGTTCAGAAATGTCAGCCCAGAGTATTTCTGATACATTATATGAAGCACGTAATGTGCAGGAGCAGGTTAGGTTTTGTTACTGCTATCCTACAGGAAATATTGTAATATTCCCCCCTCCTTCCTAGATATCTGGCCAGACTATGTCTAGTAATCCACTCAAGAATAATATATTGCACTGCAGCAGTGACCCTTCTGATGAGTACAGTACAGTTGTGTGAATATACTCACCATCATAGGAGATGTTCAGATATGAGAATCACGGCTGTCCAGCCTCTGTGAGTGACTCCCATCTCCCTTGTTTGACATTTGCAGGCTCAGCCAACCTCCTAAATGAAACAGAGGCAGTGAGTAGCTTTATCCTCAGGAATGAATGAAAAGAAGACGGCATGGACTACCTCCCCTTATCTGCAAGGGGGGGATAGGCCAGCATATGTCTCAACCTCTTAACAGAAAGATCTGGATAAAGCCTAAAATAGTGGGGTGAACAAAGCCCTAAAGATAGGGGCAGATTAAAAGTATTGTTCTTATAAACTTACAAAGTGGATAGAATAACAGTATTTGTGTTAGAATGTATTTTCTGAATGATATGAAGTCTGAAACTCAAACGTGTCATTATTTACTGACCTCAGTCCTCAGTAATTTGCTAGAAAACCACAAATTTTATGAGGAACAAGCCAAAAATCTGGGCAGTTGAGAGGTATGTAGACCAGGCTCCACACTGATTCTGTCCAAAGAGCTGGAAGTCAAGCCAGAAGGAAGACTGTCTGCCTGCAAATTAGTTCCCAGTGTCCTGATAATATAACATTGTGGGTTCAGTGTAAATTTTTATCAAATGTACATTCATTCCCAACTTATGGGAAATTAGGACATAACAAAAAATCCTCCTCATCTGTATTTATGATGCCTTTACAAGGTGTCTCAGTCTTATCGCTCATCTAAACATAGGTTTGAGAAAGTTCAGGAAGACGTCAAGTTTAGCTGATGAAATATTTCATCTGCTTCTCTAGTGAAGCAGTTTCCTTTGGTTTGTACAAGAATTCATAAATGTGTAACATTCATTAATGCGTAACCTTCTATTAAAAGTATTTGAGCTTTTACATTCAGCCCTCATCACGTGAAAATAATATAATGTGCCTCAGCGAGGTGAGAACAGATAAAAGTAAAGTGCTAACCTTTCCCCACTGCCATGATCACTTCAGATTAACCCTTACTCAGCCACTGAGGATTTCACAAATCTAAGGTAAGGTAGGTATCGTATCTTAAGATAGATAAGGTAAGGTAGGCATCTCCCTAAAGTATCCTATTCTACTAACCTGCTTCTAATTCTGTGAAACCGTACCTTTCTCCTTATCTCTATTACAACACTGCTACCCATCTTTCTCTCTTTTCTGCTTCAATCCTGCACTCTTACAAATTCCTTTCATACTTGAGTAACTCTTCTCCTACTCACAGTCAGTCTAACTTTTTCTGTATACACTTTTCAAAAGTTAATGTCTAGCTGTATTGTGTCTTGTTTCTCTCCTCTGTATCTCCTCATGCTGAAAGCTGTATTCTAATTGCTATGTATGTTAAACTTGTTATTACTAATGTCTATGTAAATCTTTTGCATTATTACATGTCAAATTAATTGTATATTTTTACTTTGGAGCTTTTCTCCCCAGGTCTCCACAAATGTCAAATCAATCAATCAATCAATAATCAATCAATCAATCAATCAATCAATCAATCTTTATGCATCACAGATGCAGCCAATATTTCTCCATAGCACATGTACTGAAGAGGAAACTGATGAAAAGCTTTCACTTCCCACTTTTAATGGAGTAGAAAACATGCTGCCATTGTATCTTCTAGTTCAGGCACGTCTATCAAAACATGTAGAACACAAATCATTAACCAGATCTCACTGAAGCATTGAAAATGACAAAATGAATTTCTTTATATTTGCAGGATTCTCATTTTTGGAGTATGATTCATAAATAATTCCAGAAATACACAAGGTGAGTTTAGATAGCTTTATTAATCACTGAAATGTAATTTAATTGCTGAAGAAACCTAGAAGTTAAAACATGAATTCTAAGGGTCTATATTGGTTTGTTGAATAGTCTATTCAGTGAATGACTATTCGTCAGACCCACTTAAGTGAAAAGTCATTTTAGCGAATGATCGTTTCAGTGAATTTTTTCACAGGAAAAAAAATAGTGGGCCAGCTACTGACTGTAGCAAACACTACACATTTTAAAACTCAACAAAGTGGGGGGATTCACCCCATACCTCCCCAACTAAATATACCAACTCCAATAGCACACTACAGTGGGAAAAGGGGCAAATTCCCGATGATAGCCAACTACTTACTGTCCCTGTGAAAAATATTTCCTGAAACGATCATTCGCTAAAATGACTTTTCACTTAGGTGGGTTCGACAAATACTCATTCCTTAAATAAGGTCTTTGAATAAGTGATATAGACCCATATTCTAATGTTTAGCTTTCGGTAGAGTGAAAATCTTTTTTCTGTGTCCAAAGCTGAAAATTTGTCAGATTGCGTTCCTGTTCTCAGTAGTCACTCTTCCACCTGTAAAACAAACCACAACATAGAATTAGTATATTTTTGATGTGAACATTTATAATACACCACGTAGCCGATGTCCTACAACCTTAAACAATGATTTATTCAAAATACACACTGGACACTATGTAAAAATAATAAAAGTTAAGCGCTTTTGTTGGTAGACTTCTTCAGAACTGTTCCCATTGAAAAAAAACACCCTCTTGCTTTTTTCAATAGGAACAGTTCTGAAGAAGTCTACCGATGAAAGCGCTTAACTTTTATTATTTTTACATAGTGTCCAGTGTGTATTTTGAACAAATCATTGTGTAAGGTTGGAGGACATCGGCTATGTGGTGATTTGTTTGGATTTACAGTTTGAATATCACTTTCTGCACATTTTTTGTGGTCATTTATAATACACTTTATAGATGTGAACTCTCTGTGCAGACATTGTGTAAAATGTCAGAAAGGGATTTAGGGATTTGAATTATCATCTGTCTTTGGCAACACTGCTTATGCGTTTATCCCTATTTCAGCTATATCTTCCCAGTGTAGTGATCACTTCTGATATACCCCTTCTCCAGCCAGAGGTCATGTCAAGGAATACTTGGAAGCAAGCAAGTTATAGAAGGAGGCCATTTTAGGAGGTGTGTGTTCTGTGGCCTGGATGCAGATGTGTGGCAAGGCCACTGAGAATGACCATTTTTGGCTCAGGAGAGTGAGCTGGGCTATCATCCAGCTCATTCTTATCAAGGGTGCAAAAAACGTCCTTATCCCAAAAGTTCATGGATATGTCAGAACATTGGATTACAAAAAAATCAGAAGTAAGATTACTCTTAGTGGATATTATGAACTTGGGAATATAGGCTGTTATAAGGTGGAGTTCAGAAAAAGAGTGTTTGAACCTTGTGCCAGAAGGGCTGTGCTGGTACAAGAATTCAAACATGCATGCATGTAAACAGGAATTTTAATTGTTTAATCAGTATATTTGAAAACTGTCTTAACAGTGATTGAAAAGAGTTAGACTGTGGAACAATTCAGGAGAATAAGGACATTTCTCCTTATGACCAATGTTGTTTGAACAAAGCAGCCTTAACGGCCAGGCTTCTTGCATTCTTCTGTAGGGAAATTAATGTGGAGACTTTTACAGGGTGAGTGAAACAGGGTTTCACATGGAGAATGACTTGGTTACACACAGCAACAGTCTCGGCAGAAAGAGTGAATACACTTCTGTGACTTGGTCATAACTCAAACAAAAAAGATAAATATAGTCTTTGATGCTATATTGTACAGACAACAGAGACAAAAGGTAGTAATTAGTGGAGTGCTAAATCCATGGGAAAGCTATTTTCTGCACCCTTGTGTCTGAGATAAGAAGGCTAGTGGTGGGGGGGGGCGGCAAAAGTCTACCAATGGCACTGAAGGTGTCATGGTTAGGGGTGTATTGAAGAAATGAGGAAGAAGGGGGCATGACAGAACTTTTAAGTACCTCAAAGGACTTTATATAAATCCATACTGTGTTTGGTACTCTAGATGGCACAGAGCAGATGAGGTGAAGTATTATTTAATGGAATGGAGGGACGATGAGACAGAAAATGGTCATTCAAAGCACTGCCTGGGTATCAAGACTGTGGAAGGGATAGCTGTCTTTTAAAAGAAACACTACAACATAATAGCCACAAATGTAACATGATATGTAAAGAAACACTGCAACATAATAGCCACAAATGTAACGATATGTAAAGAAACACTGCAACATAATAGGCACAAATGTAACATGATATGTAAAGAAACACTGCAACATAATAGCCACAAATGTAACATGATATGTAAAGAAACACTGCAACATAATAGCCACAAATGTAACAATATGTAAAGAAACACTGCAACATAATAGGCACAAATGTAACATGATATGTAAAGAAACACTGCAACATAATAGTCACAAATGTAACATGATATGTAAAGAAACACTGCAACATAATAGCCACAAATGTAACATGATATGTAAAGAAACACTGCAACATAATAGACACAAATGTAACATGATATGTAAAGAAACACTGCAACATAATAGACACAAATGTAACACGATATGTAAAGAAACACTGCAACATAATAGCCACAAATGTAACATGATATGTAAAGAAACACTGCAACATAATAGACACAAATGTAACATATGTAAAGAAACACTGCAACATAATAGCCACAAATGTAACATGATATGTAAAGAAACACTACAACATAATAGACACACATGTAACATGATATGTAAAGAAACACTGCAACATAATACCCACAAATGTAACATGATATGTAAAGAAACACTGCAACATAATAGACACAAATGTAACATGATATGTAAAGAAACACTGCAACATAATAGCCACAAATGTAACACGATATGTAAAGAAACACTGCAACATAATAGACACAAATGTAACATGATATGTAAAGAAACACTGCAACATAATAGACACAAATGTAACACGATATGTAAAGAAACACTGCAACATAATAGCCACAAATGTAACATGATATGTAAAGAAACACTGCAACATAATAGGCACAAATGTAACATGATATGTAAAGAAACACTGCAACATAATAGCCACAAATGTAACATGATATGTAAAGAAACACTACAACATAATAGACACACATGTAACATGATATGTAAAGAAACACTGCAACATAATACCCACAAATGTAATATGATATGTAAAGAAACATTGTAACATAAGAGACACAAATGTTACATGATATGTAAAGAAACACTGCAACATAATAGCCACAAATGTAACACGATATGTAAAGAAACACTTCAACATAATAGACACAAATGTAACATGATATGTAAAGAAACACTGCAATATAATAGCCACAAATGTAATGATATGTAAACACTGCAACATAATAGCCACAAATGTCACATGATATGTAAAGAAACACTGCAACATAATAGGCACAAATGTAACATGATATGTAAAGAAACACTGCAACATAATAGACACAAATGTAACATGATATGTAAAGAAACACTGCAACATAATAGACACAAATGTAACATGATATGTAAAGAAACACTGCAACATAATAGCCACAAATGTAACATGATATGTAAACAAACACTGTAACATAATAGACACAAATGTAACATATGTAAAGAAACACTGCAACATAATAGACACAAATGTAACATGATATGTAAAAAAACACTGCAACATAAAAGCCACAAATGTAATGATATGTAAAAAAACACTGCAACATAATAGCCACAAATGTCACATGATATGTAAAGAAACACTGCAACATAATAGCCACAAATGTAACATGATATGTAAAGAAACACTGCAACATAATAGCCACAAATGTAACATGATATGTAAAGAAACACTGCAACATAATAGCCACAGATGTAACATGATATGTAAAGAAACACTGCAACATAATAGGCACAAATGTAACATATGTAAAAAAACACTGCAATATAATAGCCACAAATGTCACATGATATGTACCTCAACTCATTTCCTTTGGCTGTACTGTGATTTTCTGGGATTTGCTTTAAGTACTGGAACCTGGTTTTCTGTATCCTCAAAACTTTCCCAGCTTGAAGCACTGTCTGCACGTGTCAGTAAGTAGTCGTCACTTTCTTTCTCTTCTTCACTGACACAAGATGGAGCAGGTTGAAGATGTAGTCCTAACTTAGCTGTAAAAATACATAAAGGACATGATAAACTGCTTCTTTTCCTTGTAAATTTAACCAGAGTATGTACTACTATGTAGGACCAGAGAGAAGTCCCATGGAAGGTATGCATGTCTACTTTACAGGTATGATTCTGTTTCACAGACCTACTTTGTAAACATTTTGTAGATGTGAAAGAGTATTAATGTTTTTACCTGGTTGTTCTACAGGCAGATCCATTTGTTTTTCAGAGGCTTGTTTTAACTTCACCTCAGGGTCAGTGTGAGGAAAAGAGGCTGTTGAGACAGAAGGCTGTGCCTTGTGTGCAGGAGTCTCACCTTTCTTGGGAGCATGCTTGACAGGAAGGTGTTCTTTCACAGAAGATTTGGGTGTAGACTGCTTATAATGTGACGGGGTGCACATCTTCTCATGATGTTCAGCTACATGACAGGAAGCAGTCAGGTTCTCTAATTCTGGTTGTTTATGTTGCTGCCTTATCTGATGGCCTTTTTGCATCTTATGAGATGCATTTTGTTTTTGTTTAAGCTGTGTCTTCCTGAGAATAGCGTTATATTCATCTGTATTTGTCAGACAGAGCATAACACAGACAACCTGCCAGTACCAAGAAATGTCCCCAACATTATCATCTGGCCCTTCATCTGGGGAGTTTTCTGCTGCTGTCGCAGATGCCTCAGTCTGAAGATGGCCTTCTTGCCCCTTATGAAATGCCTTTTCTTTTTGCTTACGCATACAACAACAGTACCAGGGCATCTCCGTAGCATTATCACCTGAACCTTCATCTGGTATTTCGTCTGCTACTTTATACTGGTCTTCTTGTGGTTCTGCAGTTCTGCTTTCAGACTCTTCTGTCTGAAGGTCACTTTGTCCCACATGAGATGAACAGTTGTCGGAGTGCTCCTCCTGCTCTTGTTGTTTCCATGCTGTATTCCTGGAAGCAGGAGGATTTTCATTTTGCTGTTTCTTGCCTTCCACTACCTTCTCTTGATATGGTATGGGGCATAAATGATGGAGAAGATGCTGATACCATGGTATTTTCTGAACCTTCTGTACCTCAGCTGTTGAACCTTCATATGGTGGTTCTGTAGCACTTTCAAGCTTTTCCTTTTGAAAGCCTTGTTTTTTATCAGTGATAGTTTTTTCACTTAGATCAATCTCTGAGAAGCCATCCTCATGATAAGCAGGCCCCATCCTCTCTTCGTAGGAGGTAGATTGCTCACAGTCACTTAGATCGATTTCTGAGAAGCCCTCCTCATGATAAGCAGGCTCCATCTTCTCTTTGCAGGTGGTAGATTGTTCACAGTATGTCTGTCTTTTCATTTTAACTTCTTCTGAAGTGTTTGTTGTCTTTGCTGTGTTCGATGAAATGGTTGTCTTTGCAGTTTTTTCCTGCATTCAACAAATGATTATGCACTTTTTAAAAGAGTGATATTATTTTACATACAGTACTATTTTTAGTTCACTCTGCACGGGTTTAAGTGTTACCTCCATGCTAAATACAGATATGACATTACTAGTAATATGACAGTACAAATCAGGCAAAACTAGCTCTAAGAAATTAGAAAAATATGCATGGTGTCCATGGGTATAACACAACTGTTTTGTGCATTTGTTTTTACAGTGCTGTCAGGAGCTCACAGTGAAAGTAATATTTCACTTTGATCCTTGGGGGTGTTTTGTGAGATTTTCACAATGAATGCACTCACTGCAAGAGAGTCTATCACCTCCTTTCTGCCCCATGGATTTCTAAATGTCACCCTTTTGAAGGATTCTAAATTCATTCCCTGCAAGGCAGATCTTGCTTTTTGGAGGGGGGACCTTATCCAATGAAGATTTATTCCAGAATAAACTGTCTTATTAGAGAACAAGGTAGGACAGAAGTGATATAAAAGAAACCCATAGTTAATACTGAGCAGAAACAAAGTTTAATAACTGCACAGTGGATACAATGAAAAATAAATAAATAAATAAATATATATATATATATATATATATATATATATATATATATATATATATATATATATATATATATATAAATTAAAATGCTAGTCCATTCCAGGAGTTTACTAGGTTAATGACCCTAGGGTCCTTATAATCTTAGCCAAGTGCAACCCTGTTCCCAAGAATATCAAAGTATTAAAATGAGCTAAGTCAATAACTTCTGTCTCTGTCCAAGAGGGACACAGGTGAAACTACCAGAGTGAATTTGTGGTTTCCCATCCAGTCATCCATAGGATCAGAGAGGGGATCTGTTTTACTTGAATTTGAACTTTGTTCTACAGGAGAGGTAACCTCTGTGAGACATATCTGTCTGTCTAGCAAGTCCTGTTGATGTCACATACTTGGTTGAGTTCCCCAGAGCGAGTGCATCTTATGCCATTTGATTCATGAATGTGCAGCATTTCTATTACAGCAGGATCTGAGATTACTTTATATGCAAGGCGGAGGCCACCTCTAAATAGTCTGTAAGACACAGAGTATAGTGACAATGATTTCAGTCTGTCAATGTATGACATATGCTGAAGACCCTAAATTTTCTTTGTTAGAAATCTTTGAGGTCTTTCCAGTTGCTGCAGGTGCCTGTTAAGGTACACACCAAAGGTAGCGTTGTACTCTATTATTAGTCTGATGAGTAAGGAAGTAAAGGGGGGTTATAACCTCTTTTGTACTGGATGCACTGCCCTTACTTATGAGGTGGGCAATATAGAAAACCTTTCTTAAAAATATGGAGATGTGATGGTCAAAGGAAAGGTTGCTGTCAACCTTTGTGCTCAAATCTCTCACCACTGATTGGGTGCTTTGGGTGTTATTATTAATAGGTTCATAGATTAGTACTAGGCTAACTGCTCTTTTGGGCCATTTGAAGCCTAACCAGTTACCCCATGTGAGAATCAAACCCTGCACCTTGTGTTTTTAAGGTAAGCACCTTAACCATTATGTCATCTTCCCACCCCTTAATGTGGTAATCTGCAGGGACGTCTCACTTGCCAAAGGGGAGGTTTGTTTTTGGCTTTGGAAACATCGTTTATCACCTGCTTCTTGGAGATAATGGTGGAGGGCAGGTGGTAGGGGTGCTTTAGGGGATATGTGGCGAGGACATGGGAGAGAAGTTTCATTGAACCTGTCAGCTAGCATGTTGTCTATTTCTGCAGGTTCAGTATATGTGGTGCCATTAACAAGCAGTTCTTCACAGATCTGTTTTGTTCCTTTAAGGTTTCTGATGTAGCTAAAGAAGGCCTTATGGTTATCCTTAGTGAAGGAGACTAATTTGGATTCATAGTTAGATTTAAAATGCCTTACAGGGTGTTTTTTTTTTTGCTTCTTTAAGCTGAGGAGGGAATGCTTCCAATTCAGAGACTGCACCTTCCTGCTCTTAGACAGCAATTTCTTTCTCTTATTGTATAACCTGTTAATGGTGGATGTCCACCAGGCAGATTTGTTCTTTCTTGAGGAGCTTATTTTAATCCTATCAGGTACAGCTGAGTTAATATATTTGTGCATATGCTTATAAAAGGCATTGGTGTAAATTCCAATATAGGAGTCCATGCCATCAGTGAGGGCAGGGGCTATGAAGCTATTAATGTCTTCACGTATTAGGTTGTAATTGGCGTTGAAGAAGGTTTTTAGTCTAGTTGCTGCTAATGGTGGGGTCAGATATTATTGTTATTTATAATGAGACTGATATATGATCAGACCTCACTAGGGAGGGCCGCTCACACGGGGTAGTGTAACAATCACCCATATTAGTGAGCACCACATTCAGTATGTTTGGGCCCCTTGTGGGGGAGTCAACCAACTGGTCCAGAGCATTGGAGTTGATGAAGTCCAAGAACCTTTGGGCAAGTGTGTTAGTACCTGTATAATGTACCCCGTCTATGGATGGGTAGTTAAAGTCACCTAAAAACAGAATGTTTGGTTGTATCTTGAGCGATTCAAGTAGATACAAGTATGGTGTGTGCGTATCCTGGTTCATGGAGGTAGTCCTATAACTGGGAATAACTTGGAGAGGGGTCTTACCTACCATCAACTGGATCTGGATTAGTTCAAGGGAATCATTTTGTTTAATCAGTCTAGAGGTGTATTTATCTTTTACGAATATTGATACGCCACCTCCTTTAGTTCCTCACACTTTCAGTTTGTGGTCTGAATGTGTGGAAGGCATTATAATCTGGTATGGCTCGGGTGGTTTCCACAGCCTTAACCAAGTCTCTGTGACTGCACAGATGTCAGGATCTTCTAAGGTGAGGGCTGCTTCCAGTGATTGCAGCTTTAGGTTTAGACTCCTAGTGTTTAGCAGCATAACCTTGAGGTTGCTTTTTGAAGACATTTTTATTTTGGGAATTTTGCTGTTGTGACATTGCCTTAAAAAAGGCACTATGGATGAGGCAAGAGCCATAGCCAGTAACTGAAATCCCAGAAGTGACAGATGAAGACCATCTCTGGCAAAGTGGCATGATCTATCTACCTACCATGATTTGCCAGGCTGACAGGTAATGGATCCCCTTAGAATGACACCAGAAGCTAAGCCAATTGTTGAAGTCAATCATTTTTGTTTATATTGGGGTATCATCTTAGGTGAAGGTAGTATGTTGCTGAAAGCTAGGGTCATACCTGCCTGAGACATATTTAAAGAGCTCAGTTGTTTCTCTCTTCATACAGCCTGGTGAGGTATGTCTCAAGTTATTCACAACAACATGAAATATGACAGTCATATTGGTACTTGTTGTGGAGAGATTTGTGTGCGTGTGTGATCTGGTGGATCCTGGCCCCTGACAGACAGTTGACAGCAACCTTCTCCTTGTCCAGCCTGGTGAGTAGGACATATGTGTGTCTCACTATAATGCCACTTATGACCATAAAATTTGGTTTGGATGTGCTTTGCCTTAGGGGCTTGTGGTTTTATGTGTACTCAGTGCTGTAGGTACTGTAACAGGTGTAGCATGTTTGTGTTTCGGAGGTCTCTCGTGTTTAAGCAAACTTCTGGTGAGTACATCTGCGTATGATGGTTTATGTGTTGGGACCATGGTTTGTGCATGAGGTGTAGTATGTGGGCTGACAACCTGTTCAGTGTCACTGTTCTGTGAAAAAGAGAGCAAGGATTCCAAATTCTTAAAATATATACATCACTCACAAATTGTGCTTGTATGGTTTAGGAGTAGTGGGTGGTCAGTGTACATGCTACACTGTCTCAGGGTACCCATGTCAATCAGGCTGGCAGGAGAAATGGAGGAGAACTGACCATCCATAATACTAGGTGTAAATCTGCTTACTTTAGTGAGGATGGATGTGGTTTAATTGGGGGTTTAATGCTGGCTCTCTGAGCAGCTACGTACAATTTAAGGGACTCATCAGTTGGCACACAGGCAGCTTTTAAGGGAAAATAAATCTACTTTAGCTTTTGCATCTATAACCGCCAACGGTTACCTCCGCTGCACATTGCTGCGCAAAGGTGTTCTATGTGAAAACAAATGCCTCAGATTTCTCAGATAAATACAGTAGCACAGTGGTTGTGTGCCACACTCTGTGGTGCTGTGTTAAAACAGGCACAAACCCGCGCAAATTTTATTTATTTATTTATTTAACATTTCTTTATTGGGAAAGTATGACTTGAAACAAAGCCAATTTTCAGTCGAGGCCCAGGGAGAAATGCTCTAGATGCATGTCTTTGTAACGACAGATGTGGGCCTTACATAACAACTGTTGAGAACCCTTTTTTAAAACAAGTTAAGCAAATTTCAAACAAGCTGGCCAATGGAAATGCTCAATACTGAGCCTTATTCCAACAATCTCCAACTCAAATGGGTCTTTTTCTACATCCTTCTGCTCCAAGGGTGCAGGGGGCCCTGTTAATGTAAGATGGCTGGTTTTAGTGCTCAGATAATGCCAAACAGTCTAGATTCAAGAAATCTGAATCTAGCCTATGCTACAAAATACGCAAGTGCTAGAAAATACAAAGTCCAGCAGGAAAAACAGTCTCAAACAGCATACAGCTGAAACAGTGAAATAGCAAAACAGTTAAAACAGCTAAAACCTTTTTGCAATGTACTTTCATCTCAGACTTCCCTTTAGAGACATGACTCCCCATGGGATCTTACTGTCGTTTTGCAGTATGTTACTCAACCCTCCTTTGAACCAGCAGCTAAATGTGAACTAAAGTATCTCTCTTGGAAAACAGTTTTTCTAGTAGCCATTACTTCTGCTAGAAAAATTTCAGAGACTCAGACCTTGTCTTTGAAACCACCTTATTTGATCTTTCACAAAGACAGAGTCACTTTAAGAACTATTGCTTCCTTTCTCCCTAAAGTGGTTTCAGAGTCTAATACTAATCAATCAGTTTGCTGTTTTTTATCCCCAGATTTTCTAACAAAGGTGAATACATGTTGCATTTATTAGATGACCACAGTAAGTTATGTTTTTACCTGCACAGAACAGAAAGTGTCAGAAAGACTGACCAGTTATTTGTCTCTTTTTCTGACATAAACTAGGAACCTGTTCCCAAAATTACTCTATCCAGATGGCTTATGGATTGTATTTCTTACATATACAACAAATTGGACATTACCTTATCGAAACCATTACAAGCTCATTCCAAAAGAGTTGTGGTTACTTCATCAACCTTCCAGTCTAGAGCTTCCATGGATGACATCTGTGCCACAGCTACTTGGAATACACTCGAAATATTTGTTACTTATCACAAATTGGATGTGGTCTCCAGGGGTAGACCATCATTTGGTTCAGTGGTGCTCAGGAATATCCTTCCTTGAGTCAACCCAGGCATGTAGGTAGCTGGGGACTCTGTCCCACTTGTTGAGGACAGAATGAAAACTGACAGCATCAGATAAAGAAGTTCTGTCCTCACCATAACGATCCATCTGTGCTGTCCATTTAAAACTGACAGCATCAGATAAAGAAGTTCTGTACTCACCATAACGTTCCATCTATGTTGTCCATTTTCATTCTTCCTCACCTCCCCTCCCACCAACCCCCTGTCCTGTAGGCTCCTGGAAGACTGAGTGTTTTTCTGATTAAGCCACTTCCTTGGAACATCGCTCTAGACATAGTCTCCTCTATCTGGTTTTCAATATTTCTTTCTGCTGATATTAGCAAACACAATCTGAAGTAATTGGGGTTAGTGCACATTTTGGCTAAGGGACTAGCAGAAGAGTTTTCTGGTTGCCACAACCTTTTGCAACAGATTGGATCTGAACCCATATGTTCAGGATGAATGAAAATGGACAACACAGATGGAATGTTGTGCTGAACCCATAACTTCTTTTTTTCTTCCACTTCCCTTTCAGATTCTTAGGTAGCTACTAGCTGTTTTCCCCAGGAGGCTACTGAAGAGCCTAACTTAATTTACCAATTAGCCCAGAGTACTGTATAGCTAAGAGATTTGTTCAGTCACACAGTAGACAGGTGGGAGGTTGTGAGAATCAAACCATGAATACAGGAAGCCACTCATTAACATCTCATAGCCATAATCCTCTGATCTGCCACTCCCCTTCGACTATTTAAATTTATTGGCCATTCTACTGTATTCCATAGTACCGGAATACAAAAGTGATCACCCCCTTTCAATCTATCTTGCTGTTTTAAAAATAGTGACTCTCCACTAAAACTTAACTTTTTAGACAGGTAAAACTTAAGTTACCTACTTTCACATCTAACTTCTCTAGTGCACACTGCAGTGTTTTTTTCATCTTACCTTTAAGCATCCATGTGACTAGCACTTGCTCTAATACCTGCTGGAAAGCACTAGGAAGCCTTAAACTGATACAAGCACTCAACTCTCCTTATTAATAAGGAGAAATTAATCGTAGGCACTAAGCAGCCTATAATTGCAAAGTACCTTGCTAAGGTAAGGGAAAACAGCTCCTGTACTTAAAAAAAAAAAAAAAAAAAAAAGCACCAAACCAGGCTAGTCCAAGGGTCAGCTTCCGTTGAATTCTCCTGTCCACCTGGTAAATCTGGGCATACTGGGGCAATGCAGCAATTGCCTCATGTACACAGACAACCCTCTCCTCCTATCACCCAACACTATAACCTGTGAAAGATGCACTTACATAGCCAAACTGGAAGCAACGATCTCTCTATCCAAGACTGTGCTAGACAATCAAGAGGAGAAGGTTAACACCCGCACTACACCTCAAGCAACACATAGCCCTTCTAAACTCAGACCACCAACACCCACACATAGCAACACTATATCCACATATGCGGAGGCCCTTAACTGTAACCTGCCCAAGCAACAAGGACCTCCGAAGGTGAAATGCAAACAAACACCAATCACAACCAAAGTGTCACATAGCTCACAACACCAGTGTGCCACCCAGCAAAAGTCCCTAACGCAAGACAACGTACCTAACACTTTAGTCATAGGTGACTCTATAGTCAGGCACACTGATGTCCCACTCACCAGGCTGAACAAGGAGAAAATTACAACGAGCTGCCAGTCGGGTGCCAGGATCCGCCACATAACTCATGCACTCAAGTCACTCCACAACAAGTACAAATATGACTCTGTCATTGTCCATGTTGGAGTGAATGACTTTAGACGTACCTCCCTGGACTACATGAAAAGAGACATGGAAGAGCTCTCAGATCATGTGGCCCAGGCAGGTATGATCCTAGCCCTGAGTAGCATCCTGCCTTCACCCAGAATGATACCACAATATAAGGACAAAATGATTGACTTCAACAATTGGCTAAGCTTCTGGTGTCATTCAAAGGGGATCCAGTATCTGTCTGCCTGTGACAACATGATCGACAGACCACGATGCTTTGCCAGAGATGGTCTGCACCTGTTGCCCCAGGGATTCAGATTACTGGCTAAGGCTCTTGCCACCCCTATAGTGCCTTTTTTAGGCAAAGTTCAAAGGACAAAACCACCATCATAACAGGTACAAGCATGCAAAATCTGAAGGTAATGCTACTCAATGCTAGAAGTCTAAACCTCAAAATGCAATCTCTCAAGGCACTCCTTAAAATAGAGAACATTGACATCTGTGCAGTAACTGAGACCTGGTTCAAAGCTCCAGAGAGCACCCCTGCAATACCAGGCTACAACTCTTACCACACTTTTCAGCTACCAAACCAGGATCGAAACACTAAAGGTGGAGGAGTGTCCATATTCACCAAGGATATTCATACCACCAGGTTAGTTGCCCAACACAATGCATCTGAAATTCTCCAGGTGCAACTAACAGTAGGTAAGACTGCAATCCAAATTGTAGCTTGCTACAGATCCCCCACCATTCCCGAAGATTCTCACTACACCTTTCTAAGCATACTGGAAAATATTAATATACGACCAAACACCCTAATACTGGGTGATTTCAACGACCCTGCAATTAACTGGGAAAACTACTCCTGCACCCACACCTTTGCCCAGCGGTTCTTGGAATTCATAAATTCCAGCGCCCTGGATCAACTAATCCATAGTACCTCCAGGGGATCCAATATCCTAGACCTGGTCATTACCAACATGGGAAATCGATGCTCCACACCTATGGTCACCCCCTCGTTGGTCAGGTCAGACCATAAGCTAATCACCCTTAACATCCACATCCTATCCCCACCCCCCAGTAAGGAAACCTCCATAAAAAACTTCTCCAAGGTCAACTTCATGCTACTCAAGTCAGAAGTTACAAACTTCATGACACCCATGCAGACGGGAACTGAAAGTTCGACTGCTGAGTCCTACACTAAGGCACTGTATGAGCACATCCACTCATGCATAAATCATGCCATCCCAAATAGAACCAAGATGCTCTCCTCCAAAAAAAGGAAGCCAATCCGGTGGTCCCCTGCCATAAACAAACTTTACAACAAAAGGAAAAAAACTGTTGCAGAAAAGAGAAAAATCCCAGGATGCAAAAAACTCCCTTACCAGCCTCAGTAAGAAGCTGAGATCCCTCATAAAATCCTCCAAAGCTAGTTACAAAAATAAAATTGCCAAAGATTCCAAAGACAACCACAAGGCATTCTACTATTATGTCAAGAATCTAAATGGCAATGATCAGATCTGCTCTGAGCTACAACAGAATGGCGTTAAATATACTGATCCCAAGGATATTGCCAATATCCTGGCAGATTGATTCAGTGCCAACTTCACCCCCCCTCTCACCCCCTAAATGGCCCATCTCAATAATGGAAGATTGACAAATTCTGGTAATAACGGTCACACAGGTAAAAAAATGCACACTCCAAAGCTAAGAATACAGCATCCATGGGACCAGATGACATCCCTGACTGTGTACTGCATGAACTACAAAATGAACTGGCACCTCACCTAAGTGTCATGTTTAATCATACCCTCACCTCAGGCTTTGTGCCCACTGAGTGGCGCACAACTACAGTTATCCCACTTCACAAGGGGGGATACAACTTGGATCCCGAGAACTACCACCCCATCAGTCTGACGAGACTGATCTGCAAGGCCATGGAACATATTATCATGGAACATATAAACAAAGACATTGGCAACCTTAAAACACTGGGCCCCACCCAGTTTGGGTTCGTGAAGGGCCGATCTTGTCTCCAGAACCTTATGGACTTCTTCAAATCAGTCTCCAGAGCCGTAGACGAGGGTAAGGCAGTCCACACAGCCTATCTGGACCTCGCCAAGGCCTTTGACACCATCCCCCACTCTAGAATCATAGATAAACTTACTAAGCTGGGCATTAATCCCTACATCACTCGATGGGTTGCTAACTGGCTTACTGACAGAACCCACACTGTAAAAGTAGCTGACTCCAAATCCAGCTCCAGATAAGTGACAAGTGGAGTACCTCAGGGTACAGTCCTGGGACCTCTCTTGTTTGGCATCTACTTCTCTGAAGTACAGGCCAACACTAAGGGACTCTGGTTAACAAATTTCGTAGATGACTGCAAACTGGGAGCCATTATTGAATCCCCAAATTATGTGGATACTCTACAAAAGGTCCTTACAGAAACAGATGCTTGGTGCCAGAGCCATGGGCACAAGCTCAGTGCCAAGAAATGTATAGTTATCCCCTTTGGGAAAAAGCATGTACCCATGAATTATCACATAGGTGGCAGTACACTAAACACCGGGACACAGGTGGACAGTGGTCTCACCGCATCACCACAACAGTCAGGAAATCCTTCTATGTGGCACATCTCAACACTAAGGGCTTTTCATCCAGGAAAAAGGAGGTCATTGTCCGACTGTACTCATCCCTCATTAGACCCATTATAAAATACAATGCCCCATTTGGTATGTACCTCTCAAGACATCTGCAACAACTGGAGAGGCCGCAGAAATGCCTCACTAAAAGAATCACAGGCCTAAAGCAGATGCCCTATGCTGACCACCTTAAAAAACTCCAGCTATACTCTGTCGCATATCGTCTACTCCAAGGCAATCTCTGCTTAACATACAAGGCCATGTCAAACCCAGAGCTGTTGGACATGCTACACTTAAAGAAATCCCAATCCCTCAGAGCCACACACTCCAGGGATCTAAATTTTGTCATCCCAATAAACAAAACATGTTAGAGGGATAGGTTCCTGACCCAGAGACTCCCCAGACTCTGGAATAGACTGCCCATACATGTCAAGCAAAGCACCTCTTTGGCCATCTTCAAAAGGAACCTTGATGACTGGATGGGAGAAAGGAAATTCACCCCGGGGATCACGTGAGTCACCCTGCTAGACAGGCGTCCAGGGAAGTATATAGTGTGGGAAGAAATAGCCAGGGAATTGTTATGGCCAGGCTTGTATAGGCCCTAGGGCTGATAGCCTAGTATTAACCTATGAACCTATGAACCTATGCATGTCAAATAATGTGACATTTGCTTTTGTATCAATAGTGATTGTACTTACCGTAGCAATGTATGGGGAATGTATGTCACACTATGACAATGTAAAAGATTAGGTCAGTGGACAATGTATGGCACACTGTGACAATGTATCAGGTAATGTCAGTATCATGAAACAACAGCACAATTTAATAGGCCATTCCCCTATCATAGCTAGTATGTTTTTGTTATTTTTCTATTACTTACACAGTTTTGATGTGTTAACTAATAAAACAAAAATACTAGTGGCTATTGATTTTACCACTAGATACATCTACTTTGTTGGATATCAGGCCTAAAATCTGAATGAAAGAATAAACATTTAAAATGCAGGGTGGCCACGGTGGTGCAGTGGTTAGCATTGCTATCTCACAGCAAGAGGTTCTCCAGTTCAATCCTTGGCTGGGGTGCTTTCTGTGCAGAGACTGCATGTGGCCACGTGGGTTTCCTCTCACATCCCAAAGACATGCTGTAGGTGCATTGGCCACTCTAAATTGGCCCTAGGCATGAGTGTGTGCCTTTTGTGGAAGGTTGGGTGCTGTGCTGGTAACTCAATGCTGTAAAACTCCACTGCCAGTCATGAGCAGACAGGTGATCCACTGTGGCGACCCCTAACTGGGAAAAGCCAAAAGAAGAAGAAGCTAAGCTTCTACAAAATGTGACAATAGACAGAAAATTAAGCTCTTTCTTCCTTTATTTTAACAGAGCTGTTCAGGAAATTGGGGAGAGAAATCATAGTCTCTCCTGAAGTAATTACAATGGGGAACACAGCTGGACCAGGAGGTAGCAAAGGTTATGGTAATGCAATGAAAATATGTGTTAGAGATAAATAATCTTTGTCTCCATTTTTAAATTCTGTGACCTAGGATCAGCTATGTGTAGTTTTCTCCATTTTTTGATTCCGTGAATGTGGTTTGTTTAATGTATATTTAAGATTTCTAAATACTCCAGGAACACAATTGAGTTTCCTTTGAGAATTAAAACATTTCTGAGGAGGAGTGTGAATTTTAAAGGAGGCTCTCCTACCATACTTATCTATAACTCTGGAAGGGCTGTATCATCTGGAGCAAGTATTTTATAGTGCAGAGGTTTAAGACAATATGAGTTGTTATATCAAGATGCTTCCTACAGTCCAGAGTTTGGTTCCATTTTGCCTAAGCTGTTCTGAGCAAATCACGCAACCAGAAAGTGTCCTTGGTTCACCCCTGAAAAAATTTTTGCCCAGTTGGCTTATTCATTTTAAGAAATAAATTAAAAACATACTGAAATGAGTGCAATCCACATAAAATGGGCAAGAAATATATATGACCAGTTGTTTTTAAAAAGGTTATACCTATGCCAAGTGAAGATGTCACAAATAGATTTTTTATACATATATGAAGTGAGTACTTCACAAATAGATTAATGGGCAGATTTAGAAGAGTTTACTGCAAATAGGTGTTTCGGCTTTACTGTTAGGAAAAATAATGAACTGGATCCTAAAACTAAAACAGAAGCAAATATTAAAACAAAACAGTTGTAAAGTCTGAAAACACCCTTTCAGGCATATTCCTAAAAACGTGAACGGACGGGCTGTATTGTGCAAAATATCAGTTTTAGAGGGCAGCTATCTAAAATGTTTAGAAACAATATGTAACTGCCAGCCCAGAAGAGAAGGTGCAATTAAGGGTATTCTCTCTCTCACTGACAACAAACAGTTGTAATTAAAACTAGAAATATGTCTAGTTTTATTCACACTCTCCATACACATGCAATTATATTAAAAAAATAGTCATTGTTTTGAGTACAACTGATTGTTATTGGTGTGAAATCTTCCCCTTAATGTTACCTTTTATTTTTAAGGGATTGGCAGTTGTATATTGTTTCTAAACATTCTCAATAGCTACATTCTAGATCAAAACATTCTGCACTCCACAGTCCATGCATTCACATTTTTAGAAATATGACTGATAGCATGTTTTCAGAACTGATTTATCTCTGAGACGTGAGAATATTAAGTGATCCTTATATGTATATTCAACACAAACAGTTCCCATGTATTCAAAATGCTTTCAAAATACACTAGTTCCCTCACTACAAAAAAGGGAAACTAATTTTACTTACCTTAAAGTCCTTTGAGGTTTCTTATATTGATAAGTTAAGCTTCTTTGTTTAGTTTTCACGCTCATTGATCTGAAAGTGCATCTGTCTGGCTTTTATTTGTGATTATATGCTTTTGTAAAGTTGACATCACAATACTCATCCTGTGATGCATCAGATGATGTCACAAACTTGAAACGGCACTGTTTGCTTATTGGCTGAACATATGAATTTGATAAAGACAGATTTTCAGGATGGTTATTCAGCAGAATACAAACATTAATTGCAAGAGGAGCTCCAATAGTGATAGAACAGAATAATTAAACATAATAATGGTAGATCTATAGTACTAAGGGGCTACTGGCAAGGGAGGAGGATTACACTGGCATGCATTTACATTCCACCTAAAACTGCTATAATGGAGCTTAAGAAAATTATGGGAGAAATAATCAGTTTTCAGCAAAGAATATTACTTATAGGTAGACTTGAATTTGATTTGCAGCAGTGAAGATGTGTCTGAGGGGCCCAGAAAATAAAATATAATAATGGTGGGTAGATTTATGAAGAAATTTATGAAAATATTTAGCATGGAAGATATGAATTCAGTAACAGGAGTTCAGAGTGAATTTACATATTATTCTCCAACATACAAAAACTGGGCTAGGCTAGACAGAATTTACGTTTCACAGGAAGGTGCATTTAATTGAAGGTCTTAATACGCACCCAGTAACTATTTCAGATCATGCGCCATTAATAACTGAAATAAAAACACAAGGTAATGAAATAAAAATGAGACACTGACTCTTTCCCACCTATTTGTTGAAAAGAAAGGAATTTAAGGAATGGGTAGTGGAGATTATTCAGGAGCTATTAGAGAAGATAGAAATTTCTTCTGAAAATATAGCTAGGTAATGGGATAAAAATTAAGGTGGAGTTTAAACCTATTTCACAAGTGTTAACTCAATAAAGGTGTTTTAAAAAATAGGGTGGAAATAAAAGAAAGGGAGCTATGGTTAAAAAGTACCAAGAATTATTCAGATGGACTGACAACTGTTAAAGTATTGCAGAACAGGGGCAGTCTCACAGAACAAGAAGAGGATCAACTGCAGAATGCTAAGCAGAAAATAAGGGATTACCTCGATAATATATATGGCTTTAGAATGATTGCTGTTTAGCAACTTTTTGATAATAACAGAAAAGCACAAAAATTTTTTGCACAATAACTCAGGCAACAGAAAGTAGAAAGGGCTATTGCCAAGCTTATGGAGCCTATAACAAGGAAGGGAACAAGGGATCCTGTAGAGGTATTAGAAATATTTCCGAAATCCTGTGAAAGTCTGTATAAAGCAGAGAAATATGGAAAACAAGAAAAGATACAAATGGAAATGTTTATGGAAGAATTAAATATAAAAGAGTTTGAGGTAGTTGAGGCTTAATTAGTAACAGCTAGGGTAGGAGGAGATGAGATAAAAATTGTGATGTACAACCAACCTACAAGAAAGTCCCCAGTAATAGATGGTATTCCTGTGGAAGTTTCAAAGCTAGGAGGAAAAAACTGACAAAGATCTGGAATGTTTTGTTTTACAGTATTGTAAGAGAAGGAGAAATACCAGCATCTTGGAAGAAAGTGGTGGTAACGGTAATACCTAAAGAGTGTAAAGATCCAGAGATCCAGCTTCATACACCACATTTCAAAACTAAACCATGATTATAATATGTTCATGTCTATAAAGGTTGAAAGAATGACAAAAGTAATGCCAAAATTGATAGATATGGATCAATGTGGTTTTGCACAGGGGAGGCAAAGATTTCACAAAATTAACAGAACTTTGATGACCCAGAAGGAAGCAGAATGTAAGAAAATGCCATTGTTGTTGTTGGCTCTTGATGCAGAGAAAGCATTTGACAGTGTAAGCTGGGACTTTATGAGCAGGGCAATTGAACCATTTGCATTTCCTGAAAAAAATATAAGGTTGATTAGGAGGATATATGATGGCTCGGAGGCAAAAATTAAAGTGGTTGGGGGTCCTCTCTGATAATTTCTGCCTGAGCAGAGGAACCAGGTGAGGGTGTCGTCTTTCCCCTTTGCTATTTGCATTATATTTTGAACCACTGGCAAAGAAAATAAGGCACTCAAACATTCAAGGATATAATTTGGTATGGTAGTCAAGAAAACTTGCTCTATTTGCAGATGATATTATTTGATACCTGACAAAACCAAAAAGAGACATTACAGCACTGTGGAACATATTGAGCCAGTTTCATATATTTTCAGGATACAAAATGAATGAAACTAAAACAAAGGCAAAACTGTTAAATTATGTACCCACAGATAAAATGTTTCAGCAATATCCATATTTATGGGGACATGATAAAATTAAATATTTAGGAGTATGGATTAAAAATGACTCTGGTGTGGCAGCTAAAGATATGTGGCAAGAGACTAAACAAAGGGTAATACAAAAACTGATTGGATAGTAAAATACAAGCAGCCAAAATGTTTTTAGTCCCTTTAGTCTTATACACAGGTCAGGCATATTTTTATCAACCAGAGGAGAAGTTGTGGATAGCAATTAATAAAGAGCTGAAATACTTTATCTGGGAGGGGAAGATGGCAATAGTCAAGTGGGATAAGCTGATTCTTCTAGTAGAACAGGGAGGATTGGAATTTCAGAGCTACACAGTTAAGGCCCTTGAACATAGCACAAGCAGAAAACTGTAATTCAAAGTGGAAATGGATGATGCTGAAATGGGGGAAGCTCAAAAAGCAAGGAGAGACTGGGATTTTTGATGCACGCCTTTAGAGAAAATAATAATTATACAGAATATTATATCCATAAAGTAGCAGAAAGGATTCTGAGAATTAAGCCAACATGAGAATGGAGAAAGAAGATTCTGCTGATAGGGATGACTACAATTAGGGATATAGACAATAGGCAAAACGGGGCTGGAATTTACTGGAGAAAACTGGCAAAGGAACCAAAGTACTGGGAGCAAATAACTAGAGAGGGGAAATTAATAGAATGGGAAGAGGCTAAGAATTAATTTGGACTGCAGTTTAGAGATTGTCTTCCCTATCAAGGATTGATATCAGAGTATAGGCAGAGAGAAAAAATAGGGGGATATTGAATGAAAGACCAGCCCTGGTAGAGTTTTTAGTAGAATCTAAAACAGAAACTGCCATTAAAAAAGGAATAATTAGTAGAGCATATAAAATATTTCATAGTAACTGTAAGAATCAATCACAAGAGGTTAGAAAGGCTTGGAAAGAGAGATTGGATAAGCAATTCACAAAGAAACAATGGGATGATATATGTATGTCTCCCAAATATGCAACAAAATCTAGAAGATTTAGGATTTTTGCTTGGACATGTTTATATAGGTATCTTCATACCCCAAGTAGACTGAGAGAATTTTTCCTCCGGTAGACAGCAAATGTTGCAGGTGTGATGGGGAAGAAAGAGATACTTGGGAACATATTTTCTAGGAGTGCAGTGGGTTGGTGGACTTTAAGGATTCCCTGCAGGATGCACTGTTGGAGATGCTGGGTGGGCGAATTGGTGTGACAAGGGAGATGATTATTTCTGAGCTATGACACAGAATTGGAATTTACTTGCTTTCTCTAATTATGGTGGATGCCAAAAAAGTAATTACTAGAAAATGGAAATCAAAATGTAAACCCTTGTACCAGTAACTCCATTGAGAATATTGCCACCCAGTTCAACAAATGCTTCGCAGACCCCATAACTGCCCTTACTAATAAAACCTGTCCAATACCACCACCAATCCTGTCCTCATTAGTCCATACAAATAACTTCTTTTCCCTGAAACCATTTCCAACAAGGATTACATGCAAATATCTTAACAAATTTAAACCTACTACCCTCACAGTAGACAGCCTATCTACAGATACCGTAAAATCACAGCCGAAGCCATATTGTACCCATCTTCCATGCTAATTAATTGCTTCATCTCTGAGCAACACGTCCCAAGTATCTGAAAAATATCTCATATAATGCCTCCACACAACGGTGGAAACTCAACTGAATTATCAAATTACCAACCAATTTCTGTCCTATCCCCTTTATCAAAAATTTTTGAAAGGTGCATCCATACTCAAATCCTAAATCATCTCTTATCCAACAAACTTCTAGTTAACACCCAACATAGCTTTTACCCTAATCATACAGCCCTATCACAGTCCTCATCAGTTTCTCCAGCACAATTAATCAACACAGGAATGAAGGTGACCTTGTATCCTCTACCTTTCTAGACCTCTCGAAAGCTTTAGACACTGTCTGTTGTAACAAACTCTTAACTGTACTATCTGAACTCAGTCAAGCTACTCCACTCTTGCCTGGTTCCAGGACTATTTATCAGGCTGTAAGCAAGCTTTCAAGTGGCAGGATAACCTACCTCCTCTTCTGCTTATAACTTTAGGAGTTCCCCAAGGCTCCATCCTTGGTCCCCTTCTCTTTAATCTATTTACTAACAACCTTCATACCACCAACCTACATGCTATATTGATCCAATAGGCTGACGATTCAACCCTAATCTGTTCTGCCCCAACCCTCCAAGAATTCCAAAATATAACACAAGAATCCTTTTCAGCAGTCAAAATATGGCTATCAGATGCACAGCTCATACTAAACCCAAACAAAACTAAACTAATGCTTAGTCATCCCACTAAAGCCACAGATCCAATCCCTCCTTTTAAAATAATATCAAGCAGCAATACCCCTATTACATTAGTCCCCCAAACTAAACTTCTAGGTGTCATAACAGATCCAAACATGAAGTTTAACCTGCATATTGCCCAAATAATAAGAAAGTTCACAAAAAGCTGGGATCTCTATACAGATGCAAAAATTACCTCTGCAATAACACGAAAATCATCATTGCCAGAATCCACCTTGTCTCCACATTTCTCTGTGCATCCGCCATACTCAATTTCAATAAATCTGACTTAGCCAAAATAGACAAATGTTACAACAAAATAGCAAAGTTTTCAGCTGATTCAACCTTTAAGACCCATCACTGCCAGGCCCTTAAACAACTGTCATGGCTAGAACTACCCAACCTGCTCAAACTTAACCAACTTACTTTAGCATATCAAATAATCTACCAAACTGAAAAAAAAACAGCTCTATAAGGCCTATTAAATCAATACCTAAGACAACGCTCACTATTATCTTGTAGTAAATCACTAATGGACATTTTTAGAAGTAAAAATACTGCAGGTAAATCCCTTTACTCTAGATATATAGTTAAAATCAGAACACCAGACCCCTTAACATCAGAACTACAGCTAACAAATCCATCTTCAAAAACCTCCTCAAATCCCATTTAGCTAGCTCATGGATATGTAACTGCACCAGCCCAGGCTAAACTACTTACACAATCATTTAAAACACTGTGTCCTCTATGAAAAGGCAAACCTACAATGCTAATCTTATAATGATATCTCTTAGATCCCTTAACAATACATTTTTCCTCAAGAAGTCTGACCTTTTTAATAACTAGCTATGCTACTCAACATATAAGTATACGGGTCCAACATTGCTTTACTAGTATTATTTCAAAGTGGTCCTTGCTCTATTATCTCTAAGTATTTTTCCATGTTTCCTACATATTTAACTACCTCACAGTACCTCAATTCACTGAATAACGTGTACATAGCGTTATATACAAAAATAACATTGTAACAAAAATATCAAAATAATCAAGCTTATCAACAATGACATAAGCTGCACTTCTTAAATACTACTAAGATATCCAGCTGAATTATGTATAACAACAATATATTTTCGGCAAAGCTTATTAGATCCCACTAAAGCATCAAGTGGTAATTTGTGTAACAGCAATGCATCATATGTTAATTTTCCAACTTTTATGATACTTATTTTCACAATATTTGTACTATTTTTACAATAATTTTACTATTGTACTATTGTTAATGGAGATTTTCTCCCCGGGCCCCTGCTGAAAACGGGCAACCTGCCCATTCGGACTTTCCTTGTAAACAAATGTAAAAGAAAATAAATAAAAATAAATAAACCAACTATTTTAGAAGTAGTCAATATACCCTCCCCCCGATTCTACAAGCCTTGCATGGCATGCAGGATTAGTGCAGGAGCTCCAGCAGGCAATATGACTGCCGCGTTCCAGGAATAACCTGTAGGGGTGTGCAGGAGTGCTCCTGTACTAGTCCTGCATGGACTCAGCCCTTGTATGCAAATTACCCCATTTGCAGGAGAAATCCATGCAAATGAGGTGAATTTGTAATCCAGGAAGCTGGAAACCGGCCGTGCAGAACTAGTGTAATCTGCAGAAATGTACTCCACCAGTACAGTACATTTCTGCAAATTACAAAACAGAGCCATGACAGCTGCAAATAAAGGGTGGATATCCTGTATAAACCATGCCAATGGCCAACTATATGGCCACTGGCATGGAAAACATTTGGAAAAAAAATCAACTTTTATTTTATTTAACAGATCTCGGCTGTTTAAGTGTAGGGCAGCAGCGCACAAACGAGATCGGGGGGGGGGGGGAATAATAAAATAAACCTAAAATAAGCATTCTAACTAAAATCACTATTCTGCCATTATATTCAATGGCAGGCAGAAGACAACATGGCCAGTGAATAGTGGTTGCTAAGGGGGGAGGCTCAGTGTGAGACATGTAACTATGTATTAGCAGGCAATCCTATGCAAATGAGGGGAATGATAGTGAATCCCACTTTTCCCCAGCATGCTAGCCAGGCCCCAACAGTGTAAGAGCAGGAACGGCTTGGTGCAAGCCTAGGGGTTAGCTGCCATCATAGGGGGGTGTGTCAGGCATACTATAAGTGGATTGGAGCCCTGTGGCTCAGGTTTGCTCCTAGCTTAGCACAGCTAAGCAAGGGAGTGTGTCTGAGGTTGCCTAGCACTATTTACACTGCCTAAGCGGGTGTGTGCACTGCGCAATGGGTTTTAAAGAAAAAAAGTAAACCAGGAAATAGCAGTTCTGTGCACATTTGAGCACTGTGGATGTGCGTCTTGCCCCCAGGCTTAAACAGAAAGGCAATGGAAAGGGAAAATAGCAGTAGGAAGGTAATCAGGGAGAACTAGAATAGCTGTCAGGTGAAGTGTATCAGAACCAGCCAATTACACAGGCAGCAGACCAGCCCAGCCCAAACACTACTATAAACTATGCAAACACCTTTCACTCTGGTTTTTCCCATACTTTACACCACCGGTGTATACAAGCAGGGAACTTTTAACAAACAAAACAACAAAATGATAGGGGCTGCATCAGGCATCATACATGTGGAAGAAGCTGATGGTGGTGAGGATGTGAATGCTGTTGACCAACCCACAGTGAGGAGACAGAGAAGAATGTACAGACCCAGGGTAACCTGCCAGGGGCTACATGAGCTGGAGATAATGGAGCACTATAGGGTGGACAGAGACCTCCTATAGCAAATTGTTGAGCTGTGCCGGCCACGCCTGATACACCGGACTAACAGAAGGGAACACATCCCAGTGGATACCAAGGTATGTGCAGGCCTAGGAATACTAGCCACAGGTACCTTCTAAAGCCCAACTAGGGATATCATGGGGATCTCACAGGCATCAGCATCCATAGCATTTCACCAGTTCCTGGATGCCATGTCTGCACATGCTGGTGAGCACATATATTTCCTGAGCACCTGTGAGGTGTTGGCCAGCAATGTGCATCTCTTCCACCAAATAGCAGAATACCCTGAGGTAGTGAGTGGTATAGACTGCATGCACATATGCATCAAAGTACCACCCGGTGATCAGGGTAGGGTCTACATCAACCACAAGGGCTTCCCCTCCATCAACTGCAAGGTTGTGTGTGATGCCCAGGGCATTATAATGAATGTGTGTGCTGGCTGCCCTGGAAGCTATCACGATTCCCACATCTGGCATCTGATGCAGCTGTACCAGAGATTTGCCAATGGGGGCATCCCTTACGGTCACCTAGTGGGGGATGCTGGTTACGCACTGGAGCCGTGGCTGATGACACCCATCAGAAATGCACACACACCTTAACAAGAACGCCATAATGAGGCACACGCACAGACCAGACTTATAATAGAGTATGTGTTTGGGATGCTCAAGTCAGGGTTCCAGTACCTGAACACATTCGGTGGAGACTTGCAGTACTCACCAGCTACATGTACTCAAATTGTTATGGTATGTGCCATGCTACACAATATGATCCTGTGGAAACAGCTGCAGCAGGAACAGCACGGAGCAGGGCCACACAGCCCCCCACCACCACTGCCAAAGCCTGCACAGGCACAGAGTGACTCAGAGGAGGAACAACCTGAGCCTGCCCCAGTAGGCAGATGGAGGCATGCCCGGTATGCCCTGGCCTTTACAAAGAGACAAAATGCATAGTACATACACTGACGGAGTAGGGACCTAGGGAATGACATCTCTCTCTAACTCGCACATACAGCCAAAGGGATGCCAAACATGACACTACCTGTGCTCAACCATGTATAGGGAGTGTACTATGTGCATCCGACATAGGCAGCCCTCCAGCACCATCCTTAATACTGGCACACCCACAAGGTAAGTCAGTCAACGTACCAATTGTTGAATGGAGTAGAATGTGTTGTTACCTGTATCTATGGTATGGATGTGAGCATGCAAGGGAATTGGGTGGCTGAATGGTATGCCAGCAGATAGTAGACACCCATAGTGGCACCATGAGATCTGTAACAAATACTGGAGTCACCACAGTAGCCAGTACTACATATGATAACAAAACCCACTGCAGGAAATGTGCTGGGCCACATGTGTATCCATATGACTCACACATGCCAGTCAGGGAGGTTCACATACCCAGCAACTGTCTCAACCAGCAGGACAGGTGTAGACAAACACAAACAAAGGCTGTGCTATAGCCTCTGATTGATGGCTATGGAGAACACCCCCTTCCAGACCTACACAGACAGACTACAGCAGGTCAGACAGTGGGATGTTAGTTCTGAAGGGTAGGAAGTCAGACACTAATATGAAGGTTAACCAAAGCTAAGACTTGTAGTACACTGATATACCTCTAGTCATCATGATAGGTTAAAATACAGAATGAAATGGAGTACCTGACATACCAGTACAGTCATAACAAATCTGTACAAGTGCTAGGTGTGCCCCCCATCCTATGTAGAAATGTAGAAACAGTCAAGTGTGCCCCCCCCAATCCTGTGTAGAAATGTAGTAACAGTCAGGTGTGCTCTTCCCAATCCTGTGTAGAAATGTAGAAACAGTCAGGTGTGTCCCCCAATCCTGTGTAGAAATGTAGTAACAGTCAGGTGTGCCCCCAATCCTGTGTAGAAATGTAGAAACAGTCAAGTGTGTTCCCCACAATCCTGTGTAGAAATGTAGTAACAGTCAAGTGTGCCCCCCAATCCTGTGTAGAAATGTAGTAACAATCAGTTGTATGCCTCCCCCAATCGTGTGTAGAAATGTAGAAACAGTCAGTTGTGTCCCCAAAATCCTATGTAGAACTGTAGTAACAGTCAGGTCTGCCCCCCATCTCCTATGTAGACATGCAGAAACAGTCAGGTGTGCCCCTTCCCCCAATCCAGAGTAGGAATGAAGTAACAGTCAGGTGTGGCCCCTCCCAACCACTGTGTAGAAATGTAGGAACAGACAGGTGTGCCCCCTTCCCAATCTTGCGTAGACATGTAGTAACTGTCAGGTGTGTCCCCCTCCCACAATCCTGTGTAGGAATGTAGACACAGTCAGGTGTGCTTCCCCCAACCCAACCTAGACATGTAGTAACAGTCAGGTGTGCCTCACAAACCTATTTAGAAATGTAGTAATGGTCTGGTGTGCCCCCCCCAGTCTGATGTACACATGTCTTAACAGTCATGTGTGCTCCCCCACAACCCTATGTAGAAATGTAGTAACATGTATGTGTAGGTATAATACCAGTGGAGCACAGATGCTCAGTGGTGCCCAAGGTAGCAGGATAGGTTGTAGCATTTGCACAATATGCAGGTCTGTGTGTATAAGGTTGGTGTGTGTTTCATATTGTGTGAGAGTGGTCAGTATGTATGCATGTTGAGGTAAGACCTGGTGGCCATTGCCCACTACTGCTGATGACAGGGAAAAGCCCTCACAACTACAGTGCCAAAGACAATTCCCACCAGTATAACACATGCTAGCAGTAAGCCATTGTCCATGTATGGTAGTAATATGTGTCACCATCTGAAAGACTGACATGGCATGGCTGTTGGGCTAGATATACAAGCAGTACACAGGGAAAAGTACCCCAGATATACAGTTTATATAGTGTCACTGTGAAATGGAGACACCCTTTGAATTGTACATACTGGTATGCATCACATTAACTCTTCCTGTAGTAGGGTATACTGGTGATGTCTGCCCGAACACTTGCAGATCACAAAGGAGGTAGGACTGATGTATTGGGAAACAGCTAATGTACCCGCACATGCCACCATAACTGGAATGCCCCATGCATATCTGTGTGTCAGATGCAAGTAGTGTCCATAGCACACATGCACTCAGCTCATGCAAACATCACCCACAGGTACCTCTCTGGTCATATCTCTGCTGTGGGGAATGGGTACAATATGACCCCACCTGTATATGGCTATAGTGGAAGAATGCAGCATGCAGTGCAGGTGTCCCATGCAGGTGTGTCTCTAGCTGTAGGTAGCACTCTGCCAGCATCCACGCCACCTGATCAAGACTGATAGAAAGTATTGGCATGAACACCTATCACACATACCCTGTCACCCCAGGGAAATATACTGTATGGTGGTCTGAGACTGTAGGACTGACAGAATGCAACAGCCTTCCACATCTGGCCTGCAGAAACACCTAATGGCTCACAGGCCTCTGCCAAAGGCCTGTGTCTCACACGTCCTGCCAATGCATGTTATGTCATGGACACCCAAATAACAACATAACACACTCCACATAAGCCATATGCAAGGCCATGTAGACAAACCACAGTAACATGTCCACCATGTTCCACTGCATGAACTGTGGACTAACACTAACACACACCTGTGATGGGGTGATACCCTTAGGGAAAGTATCAGAAAATGTATGCATAATGTATGGAAGAGGTTAGAATAACAGAGGGGGGCATGGGCAGCATGAAATGTGCAGGGTACGACACCAACCTGAGTGCACACACTATCCCTGGCTGCAAACACATAAATGAGTGGCTACACACCTGCCTGTACACCACAATAGGGGTAATGTCCTGATCCTAGGCCCCTGCCTCTGGGTAACCTGTGTGAATCTGTACAGCTGTGAGGCATTGCCGCAGCAAGATAAGGCCATACTGTCATGTCGATGGATGTACAAGTATGGGATCCTCTGCCAGCACTGTACCAAGGTGCTGAACTGGATACACAGACCCACAGCAAGTGTCTGTAGCTCCCCTTACAGAATAACATAACTTACCATGAAAATGTAGGTGTCTGCCCACAATACTGGACACAGTTGCAGTCACCCTTGTCCCCCAAGACATCACTGTGAGCAAGAATGTCCACCTGACAGTACATGAGGACAGAAAGCATCACAGTTTATAACAGTACACATATCTGAATATCTCTGCAACAGCAGTACCATGCAGCTGAAGCAGCACAGACACAATCACTCACTATCACCTGCACATTTTGTCCCCATATTGTCAAATGATCGATGGATACCCTGCAGAAACAGTTTGCTACCTGTAGGTGTACAACACAAAGGTCTGTACTGGAGTACAAACTACCTGGAATCAATCCACACATTCAATACATAAGGGCATACTGGGCATGCTCAGGCATGCTCACACACTTAAACAAATGAAGCCCATGTCTGCAAATAACAGTGGACCATACATATCTGGAATTTGCAGATGTTAGTGCATACACTCCTCAGTCATGATTTGCACACACAGTGGATAAGAATACAGACACATATCCAAGGACAACACAGTATAATAAGCCAAACGTAGACATACATAGATGTGTAGAAGAGAGTAATTGTGACAAGGAGCCATCCATTATGAGACCTGTCCCACCCAGCACACAGCCAAATGGCTACAACCACATGATGTGTAAATGTCACTCACTGTAGACATTAACCACTGGTATCCATCAGCATTACAGACTATGATGTGCAAGTGCTAGCTGTGCAATATGACTGTACAAGGAAGTAGTCATTTAGCAGCTGTATTCATGTACCTGTGGAAAATAACCCTGCGTGTGTCCGCATGTGGTGTGTCAACCTCTAGATGAATGGGTTATGGCCCATGCACACACACTTCCCTCCCCCTAGCCATACTATGACAAGCCTGCTGAGGTCATCCAATGTGAAATACACCTTTGGGAGAGTTTTAGCCCAGTAATCTCAGTGGCACGTCCTATAACTGTGTACTGCTGTAGTGTGATAAACTAGTCAGGTAGGAGATCTAATCTCCAACATGGCAACTGTGCCTATGTGTGTCTCTGTCTGTGTAGAGATCAATGCTTTTTAGGCTAGTTGCACTCACTATAATTCAAATGCCCTACTTTGGCAATCCTGCGGATGTCATTCACTGTGAAATACACCTCTGGAGAAAGAGTACTCCAGTAATCTCAGTGGTGCATCCTATAACTGTGTAGTGATGTAGTGTAATAAACAAGTTAGGTAGGAGTTCTAATCCTAGATATGATAGGTGTGTGTGTGTGTGTGTGTGTGTGTGTGTGTGTGTGTGTGTGTGTGTGTGTGTGTGTGTGTGTGTGTGTGTGCGTGTAGAAAGCCATGCTTTTTAGGCTAGTCACACTCAGTACAATTCAAATGCCCTGCTTTGGCAAGGCTGCTGATGTCATCCACTGTGAAATACACCTTTCAGAAAACTGTAGTCCAGTAGTCTTCATGGTGTATCCTATAACTGCGTACTGCTGTAGTGTGATAAAGTAGTTAGGTAGGAGTTCTAATCAAAGACATGCCAACAGTGTGTGTGTGTGTGTGTGTGTGTGTGTGTGTGTGTGTGTGTGTGTGTGTGTGTGTGTAGAAGATCAATGCTTTTTAGGCTAGTCACACTCACTACAATTCAAATGCCCTACATTTGCAATGCTGCTGATGTCATTCACTGTGAAATATACCTTTTGGAAAGCTGCAATTCAGTAATCTCTGTGGCACATCCTTTAACTGCTTACTGCTGTAGTGTGATACAGTAATTTGGTAGGAGTTCTAATCCCAGTCATGGCAACTGTGTGTATGTGTGTGTGTGTGTGTGTGTGTGTGTGTGTGTATATATATATATCTCTGTCAGTGCAGGGAGCAATGCATTTTAGGCTAGTCACATTAACTACAATTCAAATGCCCTACCTTGGCAATCCTGCTGATGTCATTCACTGTGAAATACACCTTGTGTGTCTCTGTGTAGAGAGCAATGCTTTTTAGGCTAGTCACATGCACTACAATTCAAATGCCCTACTTTGGTAAGGCTGCTGATGGCATTCACTGTGAAATACACCTTTGGGAAAGGTGTAGCCCAGTAATCTCCATGGCGTGTCCCATAACTGTGTACTGCTGTAGTGTGATAAACTAGTTAGGTAGGAGTTCCAATCCCAGACATGGCAACTGTGTGTGTGTGTGTGTGTGTGTGTGTGTGTGTGTGTGTGTGTGTGTGTGTGTGTGTGTGTGTGTGTGTGTGTGTATCTCTGTCTGTGTAGGGAGCAATGCATTTTAGGCTAGTCACATTAACTACAATTCAAATGCCCTACCTTGACAATCCTGCTGATGTCATTCACTGTGAAATACACCTTTGGGGAAAGATTACTCCAGTAATCCCTGTGGCATATCCTATAACAGCTTAATGCTGTAGTGTGATAGAAAATTCTGGTGGGGATTCTATTCCCATACATGACAGTTAAAGATGTTTTTTGTGTGTGTTTCTATGTCTGTGTAGGGAACAATGAATTTTAAGCTAATCACACTCATTACAATTCAAATGCCCTACTTTGGCAATCCTGCTGATGTCATTCACTGTGAAATACACCTTTGTGAAAAGAGAACTCCAGTAATCTCCATGGTGCGTCATATAACTGTGTAGTACTGTAGTGTAATAAACTAGTTAGGTAGGAGTTCTAATCTCAGACATGGCAGGTGTGTGTGTGTGTGTGTGTGTGTGTGTGTGTGTGTGTGTGTGTGTGTGTGTGTGTGTGTGTGTGTGTTTGTCATTTGTATCCTGGTAGAGGTGATTGTTATTGGGTAACAACTGGATTCAATGTGGAGTGGGTTTTGCAAGTTTCTTATATGGTGGCCCCAGTATATCACAATGTCCACCGTACAGGGATAACAGATGTGAAATAGCCGAGAGGCTGGGGTGCAAGTCCATACCCCTACATGTGACATCAAGGTCAGGTGAACAAAGTTAGCAACCCTTGTATTACCCAGAGAATGCTCCCAACCCATGGCTCATACACACACACACTCACCCACTTACCTAGGCAACAGCCGATATGTTGGTAATGCCCTGCATATTTCCCACTGAAAGTAACCATGGTGTGATTGCAGTGGGCTACAGAGGGCATGGCACCCTGTCCATCAGACCAATAGGCATGTACATGCTGACAGTGCACCTTCCCTATGTTCCCCACTGTACACTTGCAACACCTGTGGTGCCATCAAATATGACCCACAAAGGACATACCATGCCTGAAAAACATGCCCTGTATGGACAGATGCCACTGGCACCAGGGAATACCTGTATCATGCTGTCAGTGTAGGTGCAGGGTCAACCTGCTCTCCATTAACAGTTCCCGCCAGGACTGGCAAATCTGATGATAACAATCTGTGTACACAACATGGGCCAGACACCCCAGGTGCAGTTTCACATGTCATTGTACATGCATGTGGGAGGTGTGCACATCCCAGACACTGTCCATGTCATGGACTAAGGAACACATACATGGCAAGCAATGCACAGCATTGGCCACATGCAATAGTTACCTAGGTGACTGGATGGTGAATACAATATCCACCTGTGTGGCCAAATCCAGACACTGCACCCCTGAGCCACACTGCAGACCATTGTCATGTGGCCTGATCCAAGGTATACCCATCACCTAACCTTGTATAGCTGTCTGGCACAGTCAACCGCTACACACCCGTGAAACAATGCACCCATGCATGTCAGTACTGCCACCCTGTGTCTGTGTGTGTGTGTTGTATGATGCCTATGACCACATTCACACTCACTACAACCCCCATTGGCATACTGAAGCATGCTGTCTTTCAGACACCTCCACATACCCTTTGCCCATATAACCTCTGTATGACCCCTGTGGTGCATGTGATACCTGCACAGTACTGTGTTGTGGTAATCTCACTAGTGATGAGTTGAATTCCTGGCCCTGCCATGTGTGTCAATGTGTGTGTGTTCCTGTGAGAGTGTGGCTGTGTTGCCACTGACACCTGTTCATATGGATAGGCATGTGTACTACACCTGCCATATAGCTACCATATCACTGTTGCAGATGTCACTCACCATCACATATACGTTTGGGTGCATCCAATAACTGCATAGACCTGTGATAACAGTAAATAGTCATCAGGGGTTTGATACCCTGTACTGGTAGGTGTGTGACACAAACATGCTTAAGTTTTACACTCCCACCCCTTGTTGACTTATCTTTGCCTCTGTCTGCCTCTTTCACTCCCTCTCTGGTGGATGTGGAGACTTATACCTGCTTTGCTTAGGCAGCAGCATGTGTAGTTTAAGTGATGCTCATGATCAGCTGATGGCATCTGCATGAATTGCAGCCCTCCTCTAGTTGATTGCATGTGGAACAGCTGTGGTAACATTCCCATAGCCAATTGCATGAAAACACACTCCAGTATCTAGGAACATCATGTTGGTGTTGGGCCTTTTCATTAACTGTGAGCAGGAATTCAATCTGTTGTTTGGCAAACAGCATCACAGATGGATTGGGGATTTTCCTCTAGCAGCATACAGTGTATAAACAGGCCAATACACAGGAGGGGGATGTGCCTGACCTGACTACAGACTCTAAGTGCTGCTATACTACATTTGGAGTAATATTGGTTTAACAGGGTGTGTGTGGATATGGCTGTCCTACATGTTTTAATACCCATCATGTCAGTGCTATGCTTATGAGGAACCCCCCATCTGTAGGGTCATCTGCATACTGGGCAGTGTGTGGTGCCTTTTGTTTCATGTGTTACCCACAGAGCACCTATCTGTGAACTGCAGAAGGAAGTGTGAGGATTTCAGTCTGTATATAGTGACAGCCGTGAGAGTTACTGACTTCGTATCTCTCATAGGGCATATATTGCAACAAACCCAGTTACAACAGTAAATGTATGAGGTTATCACAGCAACATGTCAATATTTACCCTGTGTTTGTGCCTCCAGCCTCAACTCTGTCAACCTTTGTACATATGTCATGCAGTAAGAGGTGCATATGTGCTGTACACCATATTTAGTGACATCATATCTGATAACAAGCCAATAAGATGTCAGACTGCTACACATGTTATGTCTAGTAGGGGTTATATTTGATGACATAACCTGGACATTCTGTAGTTGTGTGCACAGTACTGAGGTCTGTGTACTTATGGTGATTGTCAACAGTGTGTGTATTGTTAATATGTACCTAGGCCTGTGTACAGACTGTGGTATATGTCATTGTTCTAGGTCCTGTTCTATCTGATGTTACATGCTGCTTCACTGTATGTTACACTATTGGCTTACATTTTTGTAGGGCCAAACACACACATGTCCCATACCACAGACAGGCATTGGACCACACTGTGTAGCGACCCAGTATATGTAGTATTAGTGTGTGAGTGGCACATATGAGGAAGTTGTTGAACAGATAGTCCATATACTGTAATATTACACTAGCTTAACATATGTGGCTGTGGCTGTATTCACATTGGTTGTGGTTATGCACTTTCACACAGGTTTCTGTTACTCTGTGCTGTGACATGCCTGTAGAGCCTGCTATATATGCAGGTACATGTCTATACCCCATAGGAAATGTAGGCCGGTGTTGAGCCAGTCTGCCTGTAGCCTGCACAGTGCTTTATTACATGCTTAGCAGCTTAGTGAGATGTCATGTCCAGATACTTGTCAGATGTACTGCTTTCAGGCCACCATAACAGTCATGTATGTAACACAAAGCGCTGGGATGCTGTACAGATGTATGTCAATAACGAGTGGGTAGTATGTAGCCATGGCACCTCTGTACCAGTGGTTATTATGTGTCAGGACAGACAGGGGTGTGTGAATGCATAACCTATAGGGGCAAATGTATACCAGTAGTTACATGTTATACCCATCTTCATGGCTGTTAACATCCACATTGTCAGGCTTGGTCCACATGTCTTGCACTAAGGGGTTCTGTTTATACCTCTGGACTATCCAGAGTGTGTCAGACTGACCACATATATTGACCATATCTCTGCTGTAGTCCACAGGAGCATTACGGTGCTAGCAGTGGTACTGTACTATGATGTCCTTAGGATGTCTGTCAGTAACCAATGGTGCACATGTTGAAAAGCAGATGTGAGCTCCCAATCACACCATGTCTGTGAAGACAATCCCTATTACAGTAGCAATAGTCTACAAATATACCTGCAATACATACCTGACACCCCCTTGCACTAAGAAGGTGGGACTATAGGGGCTGAGGTAGGACTCAACTCCATGTTCAGGATATATGGTGAACATATATGTATATATAATTATCCAGATATCTTTATAGATATGTACGCATACACATATCGACATACATAGATGGATATGTATATGTACATAGATATACATATAAAAACTCAGATATAGACATATACAGAGCAATATATGTCTACACATTTACAGATAGAGATACATATGCACATATACTTATGGATATCGACATATATATTGACAGTAGTAGGTATATCAGAATAGATATGTATGCAGATATAGTTGTAGATATCTACATATATACCAACATAACTAGGCATATCTGTACACATAGGATGTGCATCCATATATAGCTATATATACATATCTGCATATATACGTATATGTATATATACAGATATGTATATATATATATATATATATGTGTGTGTGTGTGTGTGTGTGTGTGTGTGTGTATACATACGAAGAGATGTACACATGGCCATATATAGGTTGCACTATACAGATGTGTATACAGACATACGTATGAGTATACATGCGTATGTACATGTAGACATATATAGACCTATAATATGTATCTCACCATATTCTTGTCATATGTAAACCTCATGGTTGTGTATACCCTCCCAGATGTATCTCACCGTATGTATCTGCTATGTGCACATTGTGATAAAACAACATATGTGGTGCAACAGTCATATTAATAACAAGGACTACACAATTTAGGAAGTAAAGGCAATTGTTCAATACTACTCAATATGTGTATTGACTGCTATATTGGTAAAACAATAGCTGTCTTCATAATGGTCATGGTGTAGTGGTTAAGTGTTGTGACTTTAATATACAGGGTCCTGGGTTCTAGACCTGCAAGGGCTGTTCATTTTTCTGCTGGGAAGAACAAAGGCTGTCAGATACAGAATGGTTAAGGCAGTTTTGAGCAGCTTTAAGTGCGTTTGTGTGGGTTTGTGTGAATCTAAGTGGTGCTAAGCTATGGGTAAACGTATGGGCACTTACACAGTGCAGGCATTGCTTACCAGTGTGCAAATCAGCTCAGCTGTTATATTGCAGCTATGTTGATACTTGCTAAGTATGATTTAGCCCTGATAACCAGGTCACACCACCCAGCCTGATAACATAGCAGGGTAATGACATCTGTAATAAGTGTATGTAATGCCATGTGCAATACATGCGCCTAAGTGCTGTCATTACAGTAGTAAGGGATGTGAGTGTCATGTGTGGGACACAGACATATATGAGGCCTGTACAGCACTGTTATCCATGTGAATGTGTTGCATACAGGGGTATTAGGCCAGGGTACGTGCTGTCACACTGGCATGTAGTGTATCATGGCAATGCTACTTTTGACAGTGCTTACCCATGCAAGAGCAAAGTGCTAAATGTAGTACTGACAGCAGGCACACCTGCAGGCATAGCTGGATACTGAGGCCTCCCTGTTGTATCCCTGGAGTGTGAGCTGTGTCACAGTTTATACCCCTTACTGGGTAATGATCCGACATGTGGAATGTAACTGTAGACTACCATTTGTACAGCTCATGTTAGTTAGGGGTTCTGACATGTAGTTATGTAATACATATTGTTGTCAAACGTCTATCTGTCAACACACTCATCCTACTGCATAGTTACTTGCCAAGCTGATGACTGTCAGTCCCTGTACAGATGTGCAGATGGCAGGTATCCAGCTGGGATATGTACAGGCAACCCAAGCTTGACTGACACTGACATGTCTGCCCAGCTGTGTAAGAACTGGCACATATAGGAGATGTCACCCTGTATGCACCACATGCCATGGGTACCTCCACTACACTACCACAGTCAACAAAACACGCTTGGGTTCAGGTCTCCATAACAGACACTAACTATGTGTTGTAATGCATGTTGCATACATGTTAACTTGATCACCTCAGTGGCCATGTTCAGGAGGCACCTGGAGGATTGGCTGATGCATGTCATTCTCACCCTGAGGGTCAAAGTAGTGTCTGTCAATAGATTGTCTGTTGCCACCTGGCAGGTGGCAGGATACCACTGTACACACAACCCCTACACAACCCATCTCTCCTTTGACAAAAGCTAGGTACACAGGTATGACCGCCTGCAGCGATTCACCCTTGTACTGACACATGTGTACATCTGCATGACTGAGTATAGCAGTGTCTGTCTGTTAGCACACCTGTACTTGGGAATTCCATGAGGGCCTTCACAGCCAATGCAACACCCATTGCCATAGTCAGTTGTGGCTGCTGCTGTATGGTACATTACATGTACCCTGTTAAGCTCCTCCCCATACTGGCTACATTAGCCTTGCAGTACCAGTACAACAATGATTTACAAATGGGTTGATAGGCATGGAATACCCATTGTGTTCTGGCATGTCTGTGTAGTTGTGCATGTCCGTATATCTGTAGGGCACAGCATTCGGGGGCCACATACTCCTATTACAATACCCATTGCCACACAGTAGTACATATAATGTTGTTGCTGCCCATAAGTGAGGCATGACAATCCCACACCCTACTATGTGTGTGGCATGTGCATTAGATGCATATCCTTGTAATACCACTGTTGAAGTATACTATGGGTTGTATTGCAGTCATGGCAAATGTGCAATGGTGGATATGGCAGAGTGTCATCATGGGTTTCAGGGAATACAATATCCACTGGGGGATGTGCGTGCTGTGTACACTGTCATTACTCCAAGTTACACCCAGTATATGTCCCATGTACCACGTTATGGTTACCACTGTCACCATCAACCATATAGGTAACTGATACCACAATCCAGGCCAGTTATGCATGTGCTGTGTGCAGCCTACCTGTAACACATTGGACACACAGTCAAGTTAGTTAGCAACAATAGGCCCTGGTATCTCAGATGTGTGTCTGCCTGTTATGTGTTTGTGGTGTAAGTAGGTATGGGGTTGCCCTAGGTGTGTTTGTATAGTGTGTGGATATGCATGCACACAGTTATGCCATGTGGTTGCCCTACACAGATGTTTATGGACAGCTGCAGACCATACCTGGCAGGGTGTGGAGTTCACTGCCTCCAGCCATGGACAAGTGGACTATGCCTGCCTGGGGTTCCATGGGCGCATCCAGGTACAGTCCTCGATGTGCTACTCTCACCTGCTGATGACAAAGCATGGTCTAAAATGGTACCCGGCCTCTCCTGGGACTGACCAGGACCATGTGCATGTGGCCTGCTGTGGTGTGGTGTGGACAGCACCCCCCACACTACCAGGGATGGTACTGCCACTACGGGAGCCCCTTGATGTCCTAGCATGCCCATGTTGACTGCCAGCTGTTGGTGTTGCTGACCTACATCCATGCAGCCATTGCTGCACTCTCACCACACATTCAAACACGGACAGGCCATGGTTGATGAGGGCCATCATTACACCTGACCTTCTATCCATGAACTCAGTTAATGCATGGATGGCACCTGCCAGTTCACGGGTGTTGTCACTTGCAGATGTCAGAGCAGCCCTCTGCAGCCTCAGGCCCTGTCTGGTGTAACATTCTATACATGCCTGCACCTCCATGACAGCCTGAAACATGCACATGCTGGTACCAGCTATGTTGCCTCTGCCAGGGGCATGATGTTCAATGACCCTAACACGAGTACCCCGGGACATTTGCCTATGTGGTGCCCTGAGCAACTTCTGGCTATGCCTGCTGTGACTGGACACAGTAGGCATGGTTACCACACTTCCCTGTGCACAGCCACCAAATGCCAGCTGTCCGTCCGCTAAAGCCACTGGTGATGGGGTATGTGTAGGCACTGAAACTGTGTGCGGGGGTGGGGAGGTTAAAAGGGTGATGTTAAATGATGGTGCTGTTTCGGCCCCTGACAATCCCACCTGTGCCTCAGCAGTGTTATCATCATCTACAGTGTCTGTATGTTCATCAACATCAGATTGCATGCAGGAGGGACCCTGACCCACCTCTCCACCTTTGGGGGAAATCAATAAACACACATTAAAACCTGTACAGCATTGCCTAACAGTACACACACACACACACACACACACACACACACACACACACACACACACACACACACACACACACAAACACACACACACACCACCATAATAACTACCTGTCCATGACTCTACAGACAGTCCAGTGTATATTTCCATTTGTTCCCCATCCTGTATCACACTTGGTAACATACACACATTGATACCACTCATTAACATATCAGTCCTCTAAATGTCTGGACAAGTGAGCAAAACACAACACCTCTTACTACATTATCTGCATGACCTATGTGTAGCAGTGTTGGATGGCCTCACTGCTGTCATTCAGTGTTCGCCCTGCGTATGGCTGGGCATCATAAGCATGACCCCTATATGTGTGGACTACTATGTTCACTCCATAATATCATACACTGGTGTGTCATGTGTATGTATTGCTCAGTACATGCCAGATATGACACTCAATCAGACAATCATGTGACAACTGTTATCTATGGATACACTCCCTTGTGTTGACTAGTACTTCCTCAATGCATCTGTAGTGCTGCATACATGGGTTGTAGGTCACCTCTCTGCTGAATGAGATATTAAGGATATACCTGTTGTCTACCTTCCCTCTCAATGCCTGTTCCATGCTACAGATTTTATTACACTATCAGCTATCCTGTGATTACATACATAACAAGCATTTCTGTGTAATGTGGCAGTCCATGTCCATGTACTGCATGGTCCCAAAGGGAGGTACTGCTGTATGAACATCCCACAATCACACATGTACATACATGGCCACCCACACAAACACACACACATGCACACATGTATCATACATGCATCAACCTCCCTCCACTTCACCAGAGTGACCCTACAGATAAACTAACTAACCATCAGGATGCACACACACACACACACACACACACACACACACACACACACACACACACACACACACACACACACACACACACACACACACAGCTGAGGTTCCACAGTGATAGTACACACAGTCTTCCTATTACCCATCTGTCAACATGCATAACATATGGTACACAACATCATGCAGTGCTACTATAGTCAATCCATGCTAGCAACAGTATACATGTATATGATACATGGGCTGTGGTAGTAGGTGATGCACCTTCCCCTGCATACCACTGCACCCATATACACTGTATTGTTGTGCACCTGTTCTGCACCCTGCCATGTACTGTGCACCACACCTCACAGGTGTACATCCCATTGCAGAATGTGTAATACTGTGTCAGTTATGTCAACTTTAATGCTCACAGCCCCTATGTTTTTCAGCAACACATACCTGGGATGATATGTGGACAGATGTCATTGCCTGATGTCTGATTTACAGCTCTCAACATCAGCGGACCATGTATGACCAATCTAATACTCTTACACTAACAACTATCAGAGCATACCATGGTTATGGGGGGGTGTACATACCCTTCTTGATATGATGCACCCATCCGTGATCTGCATTGGGACCACATCATTGCATATCTTAACAGTACATGAGCCTGATATGTTACAAATGTCCTGTACTTTCACATGCAGTGTCTACGGAATGTGTTAGGTGTGTGGATGCTGACCACGATGCATACACTCCGTGTGGGAATATGTGTGCTATGACGGTTTGTCGCACCTCTTGTTGTGTGTACTACAGCAGTCACTACACCTGGTGGGGGTATACCAGCATGGACCATCTGAAATTGCCAGTGTATGTTCAGTCTGCCCTACACATGTCCCCCTGTTCTGCATGATTGCAAGGTCTACTCATGTGCACATCCCTTGGTGTTCACACACTGTCATCAATTTTGCTGTGGGGGTAGGGTTACATCTGCCACACGTCCTGAACCTGATTATGTGCATATAGAGCCATTTCTAGCATCCTTAGGATCCTTGCTGCAGTGCACTGGTGTGTCATGCTGAGGCCCTCCTTCAGCCTTTTTGCAGATGCATGACAAGTAAGCCCTACACATGTGTGTCACTTTGCAGTGCCCCATACACTGAACACCACATGTTGCAGCATAGACCCAGCTGATAATGTGGGCTACTGTACTGCCTTATGCCATAGTGTATCTCTGCAGCAGTTGCCATTTTCCTAAGGTATATACACTGCTGTTGCTCTGTACATGGGTGTTGTTCCAAACATGTCCCTACTGTAGGCCATGCCTCCCACCATTATGTTACTCCCTGTGGACACATTCCACAATGGCAGGATGTTAGTTATCATGCAGGTGTCTGAAATATCATCATGGTCACCCCTGTGATGCTGTGCATTTCACAGCAACAATACGTGCACATGTACAGCATGCATTCTGGGTAAGTGTGATAGATGTATGCATGGAATATACTATTGCCATTACATGCCCGGTGTGTTGGCAAGCATCTACATAAACCATACTCAGCAGCTACAGGCTGTTGACTTGGTGGTATCCCAGAGGGACCTACATAAGAGGTTGAGAGATGCAATGTCAGTGGCCACACCTGTGGCAGTGCTACAAGGTGGGTGCAGTATTACAATACATCAATGGTACAGTTCCACAATACTACCACATATGGACATTTGTTTATCACTACTATGCAGCAACCCCATATATCTATGACCATACCTCTCAACCTGAAGACATCAAAAATCTGGACAAGGCCCATGAAAAATAGGTACAAATCTTATGCTGAATAACATCTAATTTGTATATATAATTATGTAACCCCACCCACTCCAATGTAATTGTGGGATACCAACTGTCAAACACAAACTGAAGAACAGACAACCAAAATATGGCACCAGAGTCCCCCTGCAGCCATTCCAATTTCCCATTATCTGACAATTTCTCCCCATTTACCATAAACAGTAATGTGTGCATACTGCTTTACTTCTACAATGATTATTTGAATTTTATTTTTACATTTTGCAGCACAACAATGCACAAACACTAACAGACATCTCCTAAACAAAGTAATACTGTCTCACAATGAAAATAGACTTGGCATTGAAACTTCGCTGCCCTTGAAACTCACATTCATTGAAATAACATTGAAGCCCACACACCACATCCAAAGAAAATGCATCTGGCCAGTGGTGGATAAAGATTACCTTTGGGCTATTTTCAAATCTTTGGCCCCTTGCACACAAAACAAGAAACTTACATGTGTTATTTTCTTTGATACATCTTCCTGACTTTAAGTTATATTCCTTGTATAGTACAGCACACTTGTTAGATAGAGCACATTTTAAATTTATTGTTTGAAGATTTTACCAGTAGGCTATACTGTAGGCAATGAAACAAAATGCATTAACCAAAAATGACAAAACTGCCCAATTCAGAAATTTTCTATCATAAAAGTCTACTTCTACACCCACACTATAAATAGAATGATAGTAGTATAAGCCATAGGCATCTTGCACAGCTTCCTGTACTTATTTTCGACTTCAGTTTTTTTTGGGGGGGGGCAAAAGGTCAAAAACCAGGTACACATTTTAAACAGTGCTTGTATCATTTTGGAAAGTTGCTAGAATAAAATGTGTTACCACCATGCATGTGACTGACAAGTCTTGAACTCAGGGCCCTATGGACTGCAGTCAGAGCAACATACCACTATGCCAAATCAGCAGTCTCCTACAAAATAGGAAGACTGAAACTTAATGACGATCATTTAGTGAATTCAGTTCTCACTTCTCACCATAGCTCTCAACCTCTTAGTACAAAAAACCTGGACAAACAATGCTAATAATGGGGGAATACAAATTCAGTTCTCACTTCTCACCATGGCTCTCAACTCTTAGAACAAAAACCTGGACAAAGCTCACAAGTGGTGGTGGCTAGGGACTTACCAGGGACACATTTTAAACATTGCTTGTATAATTTTGGAAAGTTGCTAGAATAAAATGTTGTGTTACCCACCATGCATTTCACTGGCAAGTCTTGAACCCAGGACCCTATGCACTACACTCAGAACAACATACCACTATGCCAAATCAGCAGTCTCCTACAAAATAGGAAGACTGAAACTTAATAGCTATCATGTAGTGAATTCAGTTCTCACTTCTTACCATAGCTCTCAACTCTTAGCACAAAAAGCCTAGACAAACAAGAAAGCCTTAGCTGTCAACTCTTAGCTCAAAACATCTAGACAAAGCTCAGAAATGGTGGCTAGGGACCTTAGGCTCTTTTTACTTTGTACCAAAGGTACACGGTTTGGGGGCCTGGATACCTCTAGCCACCAGGTGAAATACATGGGGCATTTTCACACACAAACACACACACACACACACACACACACACACACACACACACACACACGCACACAAACACATGCACACACGCACACACACACACACACACACACACACACCTTGAGTCCAAATCTGCTAATCTGCCAGACTCCAATCCTGCTTGCGATGTGTGGCTGCTATAAATGGTCCTGCTCTCTGAAATAAATCCAATTAACTGCAAAGATATATCCACTCCTGCTTGTTGCTCACTCTTGTAATGAGTGCAGCTGCTATATCCAAACTCCAAAAAGGTCAGATGAATGCGTAATACATGTAATCATGTACCTGCTTTAGGCTGCTTCTAATAATGATCCAAATGTTTCCCGCTTGCTGGAAATGATGACGTGAGCTCAAGGAGCTCAATTCCAACTGGCTGATAGCCCTGATGGAGCTGACATTAATGCGCACATGATGACACCAGCTCCGATAGCGCAAACTTTGAAAAAATAAATAAAACTAAAAGAAAAAAAATCGGAAATGAAGGGGTGCCACTCGGAAATCATGGCACTCATTCATTTGGAACCCAAAACTCAGTAAAAACTGAGTAAATTGGTATGGTTGAGTGGTCTGTCTATGACATGTCAGATATGCATGATCTACCTGTACCAATGCAGATGTATATGCAACAGTGGTCTACTGATGTGCCCTGTGGTCTTACCTGCACACTCCTCGGCCGGTGTGTGGGTGGCACCCAGCTCCACAAAGGTGTCCGGTGGTTGATGGCTGGCCAGACGGGCAGGTGCCATGAGGCTGGCCAGGAGCTAATCCACACGTGTCAGTGGGGGATGGATGGCATGGGCCCCCTCTTGGTAAGGTGATCCCCCCGGACTGCAGCAGCACGGTGACGGGCATTGTGAAGCAGGTCAGAACAATGATGCAGGACCTGCTCATAACTGAGGTTGTGCAGTCCGACATCACTGACCCTGTGGACTAGGTCATTTCACAGGTCAGTCCACTCCTGCTGCTCATGGGCAGCCTGGCCAAACGGGACCGGGTAGCGCTGGCTTAAATAGGTAAGCAGTACTTCATTTTCAGCAGCTGAATAAGATGGTAGCCATGCATGTGACATCTTGGCTGAAAGACATAAAGAAACAGGTCTGAGCAACTCATACAGCAAGGTTACCACAATTCTTAATGCACATCTCTGTCACCCCCTCCCTGCCGTATCAACAGCAACAAACTGTACACACAACGCATTAGTTATGGCTAATGCTTACCTACCAGTGGGACAGATATTGTATTGTACCACACCTTGTGCTTATGTGTTTGTAGCCATGTTCCCTGTGTGGACACTATCATTGCTGGCCTGTTACAGACTATTCACCTGTATGCCATTGTCAGGGCCACTATGGTTCCATATCTGCCTGTGGTATGGCTGCTTTGTGATCGCTGCACATCTGACATTCTGTGTTACTGGGGATATCTATGCATGCTGTTAAACATGTTCTGGGATTGTGCAGACTATTACTACCTACATATGTTCAATAACAGTGACCCAATAGAATGTATATGTACTTTTGCCCAGAAAAACCACCTCTCCAAACCCATCTGCCCATGTTACCCGGCAACATCTCATGTGTGTCCCACCCTGGGGCCTCCTCATGTACTGGTCCAGCAATACCGTCAGGTGGAACCAACCCAGGGGATGTTGCCCCCCTGGGGGCACATACAAACATGTTCCTGTCCCCTAAGGTAAGGTCCAGGGTCTGTTCCATAACAGGCTCCACAGACACATGTTGGATGTGCTACATCACTCTGAGCACCCAGTACACATTCACAGGGCCAACATGCTCCTCCTGCTCTGCCTTCAGGCCAGGCACCTTCAGGATGTGGACTGCTGTTGTGAGTAGCAGTAGGTGGGAGGCTTGTTCCAATTGTGCCCATATTGGGGCCCATGGGGCATCCACATCACAGACCACACACACCATCCAGGGTATTTACCCACCACATGTGTCATACATCACCCCTGTAGACTGTCCTCTATATCTACCAACCCTGACCAATTCCACAACTATACCTGCCATACTTCCCAATATTCCCATTCCATCCTTCACAGACAAGGGCAATGTGGTCCCAACAAGGGGTTCATATGTGACATACCCGTCCATGTTGCACACACTGACAGTTGTAGATATCTGTGTGTGTTGCTATGTGTGCTGTTTCCTCACACATAGCATGCAGCATTGTGGTGGTAATAAAGGGGACATGTATTTAAATGCATATATGTTTGAGTGTGTTTGTATATATGTAGACATGTGCATATAGGTATATATATATATATATATATATATATATATATATATATATATATATGTGTGTGTGTGTGTGTGTGTGTGTGTAGATATATGTGATGTATATATGTGCTTATATATATATATATATGTCTACACATGGGTATCTGTTTATTTGTGGACATACATGTAGATGTATATAGATATATATATATATATATATATATATATATATATATATATATATATATATGTATATATTATATATATGTATATGTACACATATGCATATCTATATGTGGGGTACAGTCAGACATCAGGTCCACAATCTCACAATACCTTCCTGCACAGCTGCAATGTTCTGCCTTGCTACAACACAGACAGGTGCCACATATGGACACAGCCTGACATTAGGGGGGTATATGTAGGACCAGATTGCAGGTAACCCTATTACACACCTATGGCATTCCTGCATGCTACATTACAGATTAATCTGAGTATCTTGCAAGGGGTGGGCTGTGGATCCCACGTGTCCATCATAATGGCATTATTTCCACCACCAGGTATTGGCCATGTAATATACATACTTCCCATTACACAACACACACTATGATGGCTTACATCTTTTCAGTCAGTGCTGTTCTGCACAGTTGACGGCTATGGCCCACTAACCACAGAGACAAACAGTATTGTCCATAGCAGTTGTTCATTTGAACATCATTATAACAACACATGATGGCACATCAATTACATGCATGGCACATCAATTACATGCATATATACTTCACATACCTATTGTGGGAATGATGTCTGTTCTGGATAGCTTGCTTGATGTAGTTATTTTCTTTGTTCTTTTTTTTCTCTCTCTCTCTCTCTCTCTCTCTCTCTCTCTCCCTCTCTCTCTCTCTCTCTCTTTTGCGAATTGCTTTCAGAGAAATAAGGTTTTCCTCTCTGAAAGCAATTCGCAAAGGTGCAAGAGAAACACAAACAACAAACCTTCCAGACAAGCCATCATTCTTCCTTATTCTAACAACATCTCCACTGCAGAGCATGCCATAACAATGCATTGGAACATATTGATGGCAGACAAAAATATTGCTGAGATCATTGGAACTCATCCATTGTTTATATATAGTAACAAGGTCAACCTCAAGAGATCACTTTGTTACAGAACAGAAAATAGGAGAATGCTTTCTCATGCCTCTAACTTTGAGGGCACTAAAAAATGTGGCAAATGCCAACAATGCCACCTCATAGACAAATCATGATTTTTTAAACACCCTGAAATGGGTGTACTATGGGAACTCAGGAACAACAGCTCATGCCATACCAGGAATGTTGTTTATGTGGCTCACTGTCTCTCATGTCATTGTTTTTATGTTGGCAAGACCAACAGATCATTGAGAGAACGCATTAGAGATCATTGTTATTGTTACAACAGGAAAGAAGATTATAGTGCATTAGCCAAACATATGCTAACTAAAGGGATAGATCATATGTTTCTCTTTCAGGTTCTACATATTCAACAAGAATCAGAAAGACTGGGTGATACAGTGAATCTCACAGAACAAGCAGAAGTCAAATGGATACTTAGACTTTCTGCTCACAAAGGCATGGGTCTCAATGACAGTGTCCCTGAAACCACATCTAAAAGGGCGTAAAATTAAATGACTTTGACATCTATGAGAGAAACAACAATTTGATATTTAACATTCATGCGTTCAGTTCTACATGCCTTTCATGCATTATGCATTGTTTTGACTGTGATTTCCATTTCTGATTCTTTACATTCAGTGCCTGCATTCATAGCTATACTAGCGTAGTTATCCATTCATTTATTGATTGTTTGTTTGTGGCTAAACAAAATACATAGTTACTTTGAACACTTTATATATAATTATACCCCTTATTTACATAATGACTTTCTTGGTGCACTCATATAGTTGCACTCCAGCACATAAGGTTTGAAAGTATTTTGTGTATTCATTTTTACTTACTGCCCTATTTGGAGCTTTTACATGTTTGCATATTTGTCTGTTCCTATATATAAGGCTTGAAAATATTTTCTGTATATACTTGTATATTTTAAATTTGCTATAGTGTGTTGTTTTAAAGTGCTTTTAGTATTTTTAGTTGCATTATAATATCAATGTAGGCACATTGATTTTATCTCTGTGTATAACTTTAAATTTTCTATGACAAAGAGTTTGATTTAATCAGCTGACTGCTAGATCGATCACATGATTCTCAGAAGTTATATAAGCTGTTTTCAAACTCATTTGGTTTTAGTCTGATGAAGCGGATGGTAGATCCGCGAAAGCGCTTACTAATTTAATAAATTCATTTGCTTTTCTACTGGCTTTGACCTCCTTTGGCTTCACATTTCATGAATCCTGTGTTTGTGAACTTTGGACCAACTTCATGACCACGCTGACTTTGTTTGTTGTTGGATTAGCTGTTGAATGATACTTTATGCTGCTGCTGTTTCCTTTGGCTTACTTACAGGACCAAGCCTATCATGCTCGTTGATGGACTAGATTTTTAACAACTTTGTCGCTGTGCCTCCTTCACCAGAAGTTTTCTGTGAGTACTTTTCAATTTTGAATTTTGGTAGTTCCACGCGGAAGGGCATTATTTTTCTCATTTTTGACTTTTTGGGCACCACTGTTTCTGTTTCATATATATATATATATATATAAATTGCTCTCTCTCTCTCTCTCTCTATATATATATATATATATATATATATATATAAATATATATGTATATACATATAGATGTACACATGTATGCGTATGTATGTATATATATATATATATATATATATATATATATATATATATATATATATATATATATATATATATATATATATATATATATATATATATATATATATATATATATATATATATATATATATATATATATATATATATGTATATATGTATATATATATATATATATATATATATATATATATATATATATATATATATATATATATATATATATATATATATATATATATATATATATATATATATGTATATATATATATATATATATATATATATATATATATATATGTATATATATATATATATATATATATATATATATATATATATATGTATATATATATATATATATATATATATATATATATATATATATATATATATATATATATATGTATATATATATATATGTATATATATATATTTACATATATATATATATATATATATATATATATATATATATATACATATATATATATATATATATATATATATATATATATGTATATATATCTACATATATATGTATATATATATATATATATATATATATATATCTACATATATAGATATGTTATATCTGTTTAGATATTATTATATATACACACACACATACATCTACATGCTGAAATACGTTCCCTGTACTGAATGATATGTTTGTGAAAACATCAGGGTAATGTATATCTAACATGGCTTAGTAGAAAATCATTTTGGCTATGGTGTGCAGGGTCCTGGGTTTGAGCCTTGCTGATGCTGTTTATTTTGTTGCTGGGTAGAACAAGGGCTGTTGGATAGAGAGTGATTAAGGCACTTTTAAAAAGTTGTAAGCGGGTTTGCAGGGGTTTGCATGGAGGTAATCACTGCTAACTTCCAGTTACAGTTTCTTATACTCAGTAAGCTTTTTAATTGCTTAACCTGTGTAGGCATTGCTTACCCGTGGACAAACAGGCTTAAAATCACTTACTGTGGCTTAAAAGTGCTTATTCTTGCTTACCCCCGCTCCAATTTCTTTAAAAGAAAAGAAAAAAGGGTTGACAGGAAAGTGGTGAAAAAGGGGCACAAAGAGGGAAAGAAAGTAAGGAAAATAGCCAGGGATGTGCAGGAAGGGTGTAGGGAAGGTTCATAGCTGCCCATTTCATCTACAGCAACAGCTGTGCATATACACTGACTTTGGAGGTAGATTTGGGCACTCAAACCCCTCAGAGAGGGGTGAGGACAGCAATAATATGTTGTTATGCCAGTTAGACCAGATTACATGTGTCCAGTGGACACGTGTGTGAAATGGACAGCTATGTATGGGGTGAGATTTTTTTGGGGGAACAGATTGCCCTTTTTTTTCACGTGAGAGTGAGATGTTGAGGAGGGATAGTAGCTATATTTGGGGAGATAGGTTGGGTAGGTTAACAGACAAGACAAACAAGACGCATACAGGGGTGGTATATGACACATGTGGGGGGTGGACACCTTGATGGAGAGGGGTGTTGGGACATCAGAAGCCCATGAGCCCCCTAGTGGAAACAGTGGGACTGAGATCCCCACCCATGGGCAGTCACCACTGCACCTTTACGGCCCCAAAGGTGGCTGTGCTGGGGACTGAGTCACAGATCCAGGCTGACCCTCTACTTGTGACACATGGCCCTCGAGCTGGAGTAGCAGATCTCTGACCTCCCTGTGGAGCTCACTATGCACCATGACCCAGACCTGGCGATTGGTGACAGGTTCCTGTCTGCTCAGACGTGCTGGTGCCCGGTGCTACGGCCAGCTAAGATGGGACAGGTGAGTCCACTGGTACCAGCCTTCTCAAACATGCTGTGTTGTTTAAATTTTATCATCATATGTGGGTTAGTAATATTCAGCACATTCCAATGTTAGGTACAACAGCATGTATAGATATTCCCATTAAACCTGACGCCAGATACGGAACAGTTGCATATATGGGACCACAGTGGTAATAACAACAGCATGCAGGTACATTGATGGCACCATGCCACCAATGTTGGAATATTTCAATATAGCACATGCATGGACACAGATTTAAATAATTATTAACCAATAAGACATAATCAGAACAGTGAAGTCATTACATACCAGTTGAAGTGGGTACGTAGTTTATTGTTGGAGATATGGTGGGGGGGTGGGAGATGTCAGTTAACAACTAGTATATTCCTAGTATATTCCTGTAGTCCACATTACTTTCCTAGTCAGTGCTGTTATCTGTACCTTACAAGTATTACTACACTACCCTATAGCCTTAGTTTAGATAGTGATATGGCTGTCATCATCATTATATATGAACTGATTTTACCTGCAGTATACACCTCTTACCTGGTATACCTGTGAAGGAAATGTTTAACACTAACTAACTGTTTCTACACATACTCCCAGATTACAGTTGATGTTGTACGCATAGCTGTCCATCTCTTTCTGCACAGACTCTCGCCATGTCTTGACCACATGCACGTGAACCAGGACATGTCTATGCTATTGCCCTTTTCAGCCTTTAGTGACTTACCACACTCTTATACTGGCTTTCCTACACAGTTATATTATGTAGCACAGTGTGGGTGACAGTGATCAGTGATACCTTATTAATCAGAGCAATTGCAACACTCACAATTCCATACAATACCAGAGTAAACAGCACCAGTACAGTGGATAAAGCTTTTCTTTTCTCCACACAGTGTTCGTATCCGATGTACCTGTGGGAACAATGTTTGTTAGCACTACCTGAATGTTGCCACACAAAGTACCAGATTACACGTTCGTATTATGCACATACATCCAGTGGTGGCTGGTGATGTCAAATCAAAGGAGACAGCTGAATGGGTGGGGGTCAATGGGAAGGGGTGTGGCCAAGTAGAAAGGGGAGGGGCTATGCTCAAAACCACAAAAAATGTAACTTTACGCTGCCCTGGGTGCCAAACCATCATTATGAGAGTCCAATCAAGACAAAATGAAGTGTAGAAGAAAAAATAGTTCAATGCATTGGCTGCATGACAGCTTACTTAATATCTAGATAGAAACAAAAAGGTTGTGAAGCATGAAAAGATAAATTACTTTTTAAATACATTACTGGAATGCCAGTCAAAACCAAGTATAAAAAAAAAACAAGCAGCACTCAACTCAAACCACTTCTCTTTGCACTGCAGTTCTAATTATAATTTATATTCAGCTTTATTAAAGTACTAAGTAACATGCTGAAAGTGGCAATCTCTGTGATACCCCCACTTGTAAAAATGTTTCTTATCCAAAAAGACCTGCTGCCTGACAACAACTATCTACTTGTTTCATGGGGAAAACATGATCAAAGTAAAAAATGAAAAGCAAACAAGAAAGAAGCTCAAGATACATTGCTTAAAGGATTACTGCACAGGTTATGGACCACACATGATAGATTGGCATTCTGTTTAGTTTACAGGTAAAGTCTGCAACGATGACTGCAAGTCACCAACAAATGTAATGAGCTTTTTAAAATAATGTAATCCTGTCCTCTATTACAAATACTGTCATATGCATTTCAATACCCAAGACTTATACGTTATCTAGTTATGTAAGTATTCTCTGCATGACAACGACAGAAAGGCTTTCAATGTTGGCAGTTCTTTAACAATATGCTTATTAAAGCTTACTTGCATCTTACGATCTCCAACAAGCTTACCTGATTGTCATTAAAGCATTGCTACTTAAACACAGAGCAACAGGCACTTTCTGAATAATGTTGTTGTGTCTTTCGGCTTTTCCTGGTTAGGGGTCATCACAGTGGAACTCCGGTCCACTAATGATTGGCAGTAGATTTTTACATGCCATGTTGCCAGCCCTGATGCACAGCCTTCAATGAAGGTATGGCCATTCATGCATGTCTCCACACAGAAGATGCTTTAGCTGAGACTCGAACAGGACAACGTCTTACTGTGAGGCAACAACGGTACCGCAGCACCAAGCATAAATCAACAGTATAAAAATATGACAGAAACCAGAACATTCTGAAAAATCAAGGACAGATGAAAAGCCACTGTAGTACTTGGGTCTACCTTGGATGGGGGGATACTCTACACATTTACACTGCATAACCGCTCCTTGCCTTGCATGGACACATCCAGAGTTACTACATGGGGGAGTGGGGTTCAACAAGTGTGTCACAATTTGAAATGTCTCTGGCTGACTGTGATGGCCCTGACACATTTGTCATATCTCTCAACTTCAGAGCAAGAAATCTGGACAAAGCCATACATAGAAGTGGGGCAAAGGCCCAAAAATAAGGACAGTTTTTAAATATTGCTCTTATAAACTTAAAAAGATAATAGAATAGTAGGTCTTGCATTAGTGTGAATTTTCTGAAGGGTATGAAATCTGAAACTCAAATGTCTGTAATTATTTTCTAACTTCAGTCTTTAATAACCTGCCACTAATTTGCCAAAAAAACACAATTTTATGAAAAATGGACTAAAAATGTGATGCAAAAATATAAAGTAGCCACACAATACAGCTGGGAACCTATTAAGGAAGGGACACTTTTTTAATATTAGTACTGCTAACTTGAGTAGCTGACAAAATAAAAGAATCTGCATGCATTTCTGAAATAAAAGTAATCTATAACTCTGATTATTACAGTTATTTATTAATTGTAAACCCTCCACATTTTCTTCCAAAATTGCCATTTTGCAGAAGGATTATTAGGGAAGAGCAACATTTTGAGCCAAAATCAGGGACAGTTGAGAGGTTTGGATATGTCTAATTCTATAAAGCAATTTATTTGCACGTACCTCTCAACAAGTTAATGCAGGAAATCTGGACAAGGCCAACTATATTGGGTAAACATATAAACAGTACTAAAAATCGCTCTTGTATGAACTGAGACAGTTGATAGAATAACAGTTCATGCTTTAGCATGCATTTTTCTGAAGGTTATGAAGTCTGAAACTCAGTGTCTGTCATTATTTAGTGACTTAATTCCTAAATGATTTGCCAGAAAACCACAAATTTTATGCGGAACAAGCCAAAAATAAAAAGTAAAAATCTGTTCATTCTGTGAAAATATGGACAGTTGAGAGGTATAGTTCAGCCGGGGCTGTAAGTTTGCTGCCCTTCCCCTTCACAAAATCATGGACGAATGAAGCCTCCCCCCTGCAACCATTCTAATGAACCATCACTTGGCTTTTTCATCCCATTTACCATAAACACTAATGTGCATACTGCTTTACTTCTACAATGATTTGGACTTCATTTGAAAGTTTTATTTTGCATTTTACTGAACAAACACTAAGACATCTGCTAAACAAAGCAATGCAGTCTCACAATGAAAACAGACTTAGCATTAAAACTTCTCTGCCTCTGAAACTCACATTCATTGAAACAGCAATGAAACCCACATTCAAAGAAAATACATTTGGCTAGTGGCAGATAAAGATTAACTTTGGATTGTTTGCAAATCATAGGCCCCTTGCACATGAAACATACATGTTCTCTTTGATGCACCTTACTGATTGCATTAAATTATATTCCTTGTATAATACAGTACAGTTGTTAGAGGGTGTTTTAAATTTATTGTTTTGAACATTTTTCCAGTAAACAATGAAACAAAATGCATGCACCAATAATGACAAAACTGCCCAGTTGAGAACATTTCCATCATAAAAGTCTGCTCAGACTTCTACAATCCACCAGTATCAGTAAATATGCACAATCTCTGCAGAAGTAAATGTCATCTAAATAATTCCACATTAAAAAGATCTGTAACTAATGAAGTGGTTGCTGCTAGCAAACAACTTTATATTTCATTGTTTTATCTACAAATAAAGTGCCTGTTGCCCTTGAGGAATAAATTGTCTATATTACATTAAAAAAAATGACTAACTAGTAATATTGCAATAGGGAATGGATGGCAAATTTTTATTTTATTTATTTATTTATTTTACATTTGTTAACCGGGCTAGTCTGGCTGGATACATGTCCATTTTCAGCAGAGGCCCGAGGAGAAAAGCCCCACTATCATACTATAACGTTACAGTTTAAAAAAATCACTAATAAACTAACAATAAAACAATGACAAAAAAAGCAAAGTACAATTGCATATACAGTGTTACTGGGCTAGTCTGGCTGGATGCATGTCCATTTTCAGCAGAGGGCTGAGGAGAAAAGCTCAAGTAACATAATATAATATTTACAGTTTAAAAATCATTAATCAAAACAACAATCAAACATTGTCAAAAAGCAAGATACAATTTAATATACAGTGTTAACTATGAAAGCAGGTAGTGGAACAGTTATTATGTAGTTTGAGAGAAAAAAAAAAGTAGAAATGAAGTAAGCAGAAAGTGGAAAAGTACAGGCTGAGTTTGGTACTAATATTAAGGGCATAGTATAGCCTAGGAGTAGCCAGTAAGAGAAGAGAGGGTGGTCAAAAGGTAGTGATGAAAGCATAAGGTAGAAGGATATAGGAAGTCAGATAAAAGAAGCAAGAGAGAGAAAGCAGAAGGTCAGAAGGGAAGTCAATCAGAAGTTGAGCAAAAAAGTGGAAGTACAAAGGAGGGGACTGGAGAGGGTAACATATTTGCTGAGCTCAGTCGGGATTGGAGCATGGGCATAGCCAGTGATTTTGTAAATGATTTCTAATCTGTTTTTTGAAAAGGTGACATGAGCCTAGGGAGGTCAGTTCTGTGGGAAGTTTATTCCAATATGATCCGACAGTGTTTGCAAATAAGGAGTCACCTGATTTATTATGAGATTTGAGAGTAGTAACTAGAAGCTTGTTGGCTGAGCGAAGTGTAGTGAGATTTTTATAAGGTGTGATGAGGTTATTCAGTATGGGTGTGTTGGAGTGGTAATGTAGAATTTTAAAAGTGATGACTAATTGCTGTAGGAGTATTAGGTTTGGAAGTTCTAGCCAGTTAAGTTTCTTTAAGTTAAGACAGTGATGAGTACGGAATGGAGAGCCAGTGGCAAATCTGGCAATACTATGGTAGGCTAAATTAAGCTTCTGAAGGTTAGCTTTAGACATGTTGATAAAAGAAGGAGAGGCATACAGTAGTGTAGAGATGAGGTGAGTTTGGGCAAGAGACACTCGGGATGTGGCAGTAAGAAAGGGCTTAAGTCTGTAGAGGGCACCAATCTTTTTATTAACTGTCTTGATAGTTAAATCAATGTGATAGTCAAAATTTAGCTGATTGTCTATGGTGACGCCTAGCAGTTTTGTGGAATAGTCAGGTTTTAATGATAGTGCCATTGCAGGACACAATGGAAAAAGTGATTGGGGTGGATTTAAGCGTTGGGGTGAAAAGTAGAAGTTTGTTTTTTTTGGGATTTAGGAGGAGACAGATATGTTGAAACCATTTTTCTGCTGCTGTGAAAACCAATTGGGTAGAGGATTGGAGTTCTACTGGGGATGGAGCAGAGCAGATGAGAGTAGAATCATCAGCATACTGTATACAAGTGGATGTAGGGAGGGAAGTGGGCAGGTTATTTATGAATATAGAGAAAAGTAGGGGACCTAAGATGGATCCTTGTGGGACGCCAATAGTGACTGGGAGTTGAGAGGATAGATGGCTGTCCCAGAGGACTGCTTGTTTTCTATTTGTCAAGTATGAGTCAAACCACTGTAATGCTAGTGAATCAAGTGAGAGGGATTTTAAAGTATGGAGGAGAAGTTGATGGTTGACCATATCGAATGCTTTTGAGAGGTCCAAGAATAGTGCAGAGGAGAACAGGTTGTTATTGCGATTTTTGTTGATAGTGTCAGTGAAGGAGAGAAGGGCAGTAGAAGTACTGTGGTAGGGCCTAAAACCATGTTGTGAGTCTACAAGCAAGTTGTTATTCAAGAGATGATGTAGGAGTTGACGGTGTATGCAGCGTTCCATTATTTTGGATAGTGGAGATAGAAGGGCAATAGGCCGAAAATTGGAGAGTTCGTTAGAGTTACCTCCTTTATGGAGGGGAATGATATGGGAGATTTTCCAACAGGATGGGATTTTGGATTCAGTTATAGTTCTGTTTATTAAGATGGAGACTGGGTAGGCTAGTTCATTTGCAGCTAGTTGAAGATATTCAGCTGGTAGCTTGTCGGCAGAAGGGGTGCAAGGTTTGAGTTTAGATAGTAATTTACGTATATAGGTTGTGGAGACAGTATTAAACTTTAGCATGGGGGTGCTGTTTTGGGTGGGGGTTATTTGGAGGGATAGGGGGGGAGTCATGGTGCTTGCCAGTGAGGTGACTGTTTGAGAGAAGAAGTTGTTGAAAGTGTTGGCTATTATGTTAGGTTGGGTCTGAGCTAGGCTAGCTGGGGTAGGTGTTTTGGTGTTCCCTGGATGGAGTAGTTTGTTTATTCCTGACCAAAATTGTTTGGGGTTTTGGTTTTGGTTTTGTTGATATTGAAAGTGGTAGTTTTTTTTATCCAGATAGGTAAGTTTCTTTGTTGTGTTTCTCAGGTGTTTGAAGTTTTGATGGTCAGTAGGGTTTTTTGTGGACCTCCATTTAGTCCATAATTTATTTCTAGCTCGCATAGTTTGTTTAGTTGTTTTGGAGAGCCATGGGGCTGCCTTGGAGCTTACTCTAATTAAGCAGGATGGGGCATGATGGTGTAGAATTTGTAGGAAGGTATTGTTGAAATGGGTTACTGCTTCATCTATTGGGAGGTATTTTAGAGTTGACCAGTTATATTCTTTGAGTTCATTTTGAAAGGATGCTAGGTTAAAATCTGTTTTGTTGTGTATGGTATGATAGGTAGTTAGCTTGGGATTGTTGTATTTTTGTTTAGTGATAAAGGTAAGGAGATGGTCGCTGATATTGTCAGGGAGTATTCCTGTTTTATAGGAGAGGGGATTATTGTTAATCAGTATCCAATCTAGAATGGTTTGTTTGTGGGTAGATTTGTGTATTCTAGTAGGGGAGTTAATGGTTTGATGAAAGTTAAAGAGATTAAGGTGAATGGTGGGTTTGGGAGATATGCAGGAGTTCCAGTCAATATTGAAGTCTCCTAAGATTATGGTTTCCTGCGGAAAGCTACAGGAGACCCAGCTTAGGATATTTTCTAGAGTGTTGATGTTATTGCCTGGAGGGATGTAGGAACATATTATATATATAGCCTTGGTTTTATTAACTTGGAGTTTGGAACAGAGTATTTCAGCATTTGCTGGGGAGGGGGGCAAGGAGTCAATTAAGGCTACCTGTAGTTGGGATTTGTATAAAAGGGCCACTCCCCCACCCTTTTTATTAAGACGATCTTGCCTTAAGGTGCTATAGCCTGGGGGAGTAAATTCGTTGTCTTTGGTACTAGGTTTAAGCCAAGTTTCAGTGAGACAGAGAATATCAAAGGCGTAGAAATCAATTAAGGCATGGAGTTGTGTGATTTTATTGTTGATGCTATGAATATTTAGGTGAGCAATAGACAGGGAGTCAGTGGAGAAAGGTGAACCAGAACAGTTAACAGTTTGGTTTGAAGGGGTGTGGCTGAGGAGAGTATTGGGACCAGGGTTGGGGTGGATGTCCCCATGTATCAGTAATAGTGTTTGTGGGACTTGAAATACTTTTAGGTTTTTGAAGGGTATAAGATAAAACCGTTTAGAGGTTACGAATCTGTAATGGTGTACTTTGTGGTAGAGAGGGGGAAGGTAGGGACAGGTTGATAGTATATTAATATGTGTTTGGTCAGGTAGAGGAAGTGTAGATGTGGTGTGTTTGGCTAACACAGGAGGTTGGCTAAGCCTAAGATATTCGTAGGAGGTAAGAGTATAGTAGTAAAGAAGGATGTTAAGGAGAAGAAGTGAAAAGATTGAGTTAAGGCTTAAAGGCATGTTATTAGTGAGATGAGGTTAGTAAGTATAGGACTGTGTGGTATGTAATAGTAGGGTGAGGTGAGGTAGTCAGATAAGATTGTGGAGAGAGGGTGTGGTTGTAGGACTTGGAGTATGGTGATGACAGGTGATATGTACAGGCAATGAGATAGGTAGTTAGTTAATTGGGGGGGTGTCTAAGTAAGTTTAAAGGTAGGGCCCCTGGGGGTGGGTTGGAATTGGGGGTAGGGTGGGGAGCGGAGTGAGCGTAGCGAATGGAGCGGGGAAGAGCAAGACGACCAGTTGCAGAAAGCAATCAGGCAAGAAGAGAGAAGCAGGTGTAAAGGTAAGGTGAGCTCAAGAGTAGAAAGTTAGTGGAGAATGTACGGTAAGTGGGGGGTAGGTGATAGTAGTGGGTAAGGTAGAGGAGTCAGGCGTGAGAGAATAGCAAGAGGCAAAGGTAAACTATGGAACTGGAAAAGACAATGCGAGTTGTAGTGGAATACTCTGAAAAATATGGTAGTAGGATTCGTAGTATAAAGGGCGCCACCTAGTGGCCAGGTCAGGAAGGATATTAGACAGAGCAAGCAGGGAGTTTACCAAGAAAAAAGAGAGACATGGTAGAGAGAGAGGTTCCTCAAGGACAAAGCCGAAGAGAGGAGGGATAAAGAAGGGATCTAAAGGCCAAACTAGAGGGGGGGGGGCTGCTGGTTAACCTGGTAGGGGAGCAAATATGTCCTGGAGAGTAAAGTTAATCAGTACAAGAATAGGACATACTTTCCAAAAGGGTCAACTCTGGGAGGACAGTCTTATTTGGGAGGACGTATAATCCTATTCAGGATTTTGGTGCTTAAATGATGTCCACAGGGGCTCTTAGGCTAGGGAAGGACAGGAACCCAGGTGTACAGTCTGATAAATGTTATAGGTAGAGAGAGAAAAAAAAAACAAAGGGAAATAAGGCATTAGTCAATGAAGTGTGTACCACATAACTAGAACATATGCTTTAAATCCAAGAACAAGGACAGTACAGAGATTACCCTAGGACACACTGTATAAAGCGGTTTAGTAAAGCGGTTTAGTTAGACTGCCAATGAAACACATTAGGGCTCCCAAAAAACAACCTTGCAACAATTACAATGCTAGAATAACATTTAGGCAAGCGACATCGACCCCAATGTTTAAGTACGTTCAAATCATCAACATGAGCATCAAGCAGTCAGCAGTTTCTAGAGAAATGGCTAAACACAACATTCATAGCCAAGCATCTATAGCCAAATATTACAGGATCCCAAAGGGGATATGAGTTAGATATAATGTTGCTTCAATGTGTGTAGGTCAAATACATAACATACATTGTGTATATATGTGCAACAGAGCTAATAGGCTTTTGTCGAGAGCATTAAAATATAAACAGTGTGCAAAACATTTCAGTAGTCTAAACACCTTAGCAAAAATAAAGTCTTAAACAGCAAAAGTTCTCTGTGAACGCCAGTAATATGTTGTGGGAGACCACGTGGAGGCTTGCCTAGGCAAGGGACGCTGCCGATAAGTTGCAGCAAGGGGTAACGCTAATATAGTGAAGGTTATAAGGGGTATATAATGGACGGATTCATAGTTACTAGGTATCTTCGCCAAAGAGGGCATTCTTAAGATGGCAGTATCCACCCCGTTTACAACACAGTACAATATCAGTAATGCATTTACATACTGTGGGAGCAGAACCCACAGCTTTCTGCATCAAAAGTAAATATACTACCTGCTATGCTATTAACAATACAAGTAGGCTCAGCATAAGCAGCACTCAACTTCTCTTTCCCTGCAGCTCTCAGCTCCTTGTAAATTATACTTGATACTCAGCTGTATCTCTCAACTTTGCAGCACAAAAACTCTGGAAAAAGCCAAAACTTATTGGGGAGGGACAAAAGCCCAAATACCAGGGACACATTTTAAACATTGCTTGTATAATCTTGGAAAGTTGCTAGAATAAAATGCTGTGTTATTACCATGCATTTCACTGCCATGTTTTGAACCCAGAACCCTGTGCAAAACAGTCAGAGCAACATACCACTATACCAACTCAGCTGTTTTGTGAAAGAGAGGAAGACTGAAACTTAAATGGCTACCATTTAGTGAATTCAGTTCTCACCATAGCTGTCAACCTCTTAGCACAAAACACTTGGACAAAGCCAGTAATCGGGGAATACAGTCCCAAAAATATGGACAAATTTCAAATATTCATCTTATAAACTTAGAACATTGCTAGAATAAAAGGTTTTGTGTTACTGTGTACTTTCTGAAGAATATGAAGTCTGAAATTCAAATGCCAGTCAATTTTATTTATTTAACATTTGCTAACCAGAAAAGTCTGACCTGGAACAAAAGCCAATTTTCAGCAGAGGCCCAGGGAGAAATACTGCAGGCACATGTCTTTGTAATATGAGAGGACACCAGAGTAAACCCATACAAACACGGGGAGGATATGCAGATTCCACATAGAAGGTACCCCAACCAAGAATCAAAAGAGAGAACTTCTAGCTGTGCAGCAACAATGCTACCACTGCACCATCAACTATTTAAGGAATTAAAAACTCAGAAACGACAGATTGTATGAGGAACAGAACAGAACAAAATATGAGGTAAAAATCTGCAAAAGTTTCATAAATGGTGTTAGGTAGGGAATTCAGGCTCTTGTTACCTTTACCCAAGGTACAGCATTGAAGCCTGAGGTATTCTCTAACCACCAGCAGCAGATATCCTGAGTTCTCTCTAGCCACCAGTCTCCTGTACCTGCGGTAATGATAAAATCAATCCACAGCTTTCTCATACCTGCAGTAATCCACATAGCTTTCTCATAACTGCAGTAATGATAGAATCAATCTGCATAGCTTTTCCTGCAATCACGGTAAACCCACAGCTTCAGTAATCCTGTGTTCGCACCGGAATGCACACTTCTGGTTTCTCGGCTCTTTCCTGGGAACGTTCCAAGACTGCTGACTCTGCAGTCTGATCCCCTTCCAGTCTATGCGGTTAGCACTGCATAGACTTCTGGGGAATCAGTAGTCTGCTTCCTTCTTCCTGAATCCAGACTGGTAAGGCAGCAGTCTGGATTCACTTTGTATGGAGCCTAATGGAGGATTTGTAGGACTGTACCACTGTTGTTCACAGCTTGGGGGGCTGTAGTCCTGCAGTCTGATATCATGAGCCACCACTGCATACATCTCACTCTGTTACTGTACACACTCTGGTCACAGCTAGACAACATGTGGGTGTAGATATAACATACTTGGCTTATTACTCTCATAACAGTTTTGGGAGTTGCTAGAGTGACAGGTTTGTTATCATAGATGTGTGACAATCAGTCGTATTCCTTGTTTGCTACCTAGACATCTGGGGTTATCCCACAGACTTCCCAGGGGAACAGGGTAACAGGCAGCAGATATGGGCCCATATACTGAACATTCTGGTCTTATCTGTACAGTTTTGGGGTATGATTCTGTATGCAGCCTACTTCCACTCCTAGGAGTCAGACCATGGCTGTGTCTGCTACAACTTAAACACTGTCCATCAGAGTTGTGTGTGCTATATAGATATTGCTGTATATCTCCTATCTGCTTTCTGTCTTATAATTCTCCTGTGGTTTTGTATTTTGACCTTGTATTACAACACTCTTATACAGGATTTCCTAGACAGTTATATTTTGTAGGACACTGTGGGCGAGAGTGATGAGTAATACCTTATTATTCGGGGCAACTGCATCAGTCACAATGCCATACAATTCCAAAGTAAACGTTACCAGTACAGGGTATCATTTTTGTATTTCTGGGCACAGTGTTGGTGACTGACAGACCTGTGGGAGAAATGTTTGCTAGCACTACCTGAATGTTGCCACACATAGTACCAGATTCCACATTACTATTATGCACATACATCTCACTCTGTTACTGTACACACTCTGGCCACAGCTTGACAACATGGGGGTGTAAATGGGACATATGTAGCTTCTTACTCTCATAAGGTTTTGGGGAGTTGCTAGTGTGCCAGCCTTGTTCTCATAGATGTGTGTCAATCAGTTGTATTTCCTGTTTGCTGCCTATACATCTGGGATCATCCCACTGATTTCCCAGGGGGACAGCTTGACAGGCAGCAAATATGGGCCACTTTACTGGACATTCTGGACATATCTGTACAGTTGGGGAGTATGATTCTGTATGCAGACTACTACCACTGCCAGGATTCAAACCATGGTTGCGTGTGCTGAAAATACAGAAGTGCACATCTCAGTTGCATGTGCTATTCGGATTTTGTTGTTTGCCTTTTCACTGCTTTCTGTCTGTGTGTCTCTCAGATGTACTAAATGGCCTCTGGGGATTACACCAGTCATATACAGGCATTCCTACACATTCTATTTTTGGTGCACAGTGTGGGTAGCAGTGCTTAGTACAACAGTACTATTACGTGATTGCAAATCTACATTACCATATGATACCAGAGTATGCACATGCAGTCCACCAGTTAGACCTTTATTGTCAGGCTATTACACTTTTATTTACATACAAACTATATGAGACTCTTCCTGCCATATTCTCCAGTGTATGCAGTACTTGCCTTAAACAGTATAGGTTTTATACAGGCAATTAATTTACTAATACGTTTAGATTTATTTCCCATGAGAGTATATGCAAGTGTATTACTGACCTGCCTCATGTTGCAACCTTTCCAGGTGACTTCCGTGGACCTCCTGCTTTGCAACCTGCTCACTTGCAGCTGTGAAGGACATAAGAGGAATATTTAGCTATACCTATCCATGATATACATGAGCTGGCGATTATTACACACATAGTGGAGTGATACTTACACACAGCTGGCACAGCCCCTGCCATTCTAGCCTCTTGGATCCATTGCTCCAAGAGGTCCCCCCTACACCGCTTTAGGTCAGCATAGTGATGCCTGACCTGCTTACCAGTTTGGGGTATGCCAGTGCCACTGTTGAGGTCATGAGCGAGACGGTCCCAACATTCCACCTTATATTGGGAACCCTGGTACTGGCCCTACAGCAGTCTCTGCTCATGGTCTTGGACAAGGAGTCCTGCCATGACTCTGGACTCCTGGATGCCCCAACACTGCACCCAGAAGCACACATCCTCTCCCATTCCTGACATGGTGCCTGCAAGGGGAAGCTACAACCAGTTATGAGATGTATTCCTACCTACTGGGTTTAAGTAGGGCCGATTTCCTGCACTTTGCCATGACTGGACGGTTTTGAAAAGGCTAAGCTATGGGTAAACCTGCTTACCTAAGGTTGGCAGTGTTTAAAGGGGTATACCATTGGACAAATTGAGTTAACTGGCCTACACATTGCTTACACTTCATAAGCTGGCCTGTGCAATACTTAGCATTGCTTACATTATACTTTGCATTATATTTTCTTTTTGGCATTGATTTATTATTCATTACATCTTATGTATATGTCTGGTATCCATGATTCATGTGTATGTACATTGTAAGGGGTCCTTGTTTTTTATTGGGAACTTCAACACTCTATTACAATTACACCTCACATCTGGGCTTACTGCTGTAGTCCAGTTCAGATATTTATGTTATGTAGTGGGTTATAGAACATATGACTGTATACTGATTCCTTTCACAGGTTCAGTTTGTTTTTACTATAGTGAGGATTTGTTTGGTGATACTTCTTTCCTCTGTACTGGTTTGGTGGTTAACTACTGTGACTATAGTGTATAGGGTTCTGGCTTCAAGACCTGTAAGGTTGTTTATTTTGTTGCTAGGCAGAACAAGGGCCATTGGATACAGAGTGATTAACACACTTTTGAGCAGTTGTAAGTGGGTTTGCATGGGTTTTCGTGAGGGTAAGCAATGCTAACCTCTGGTTAATGATGCTTACAGAGAGTTAGCTTCAATATTGCTTAACCTGTGTGCATGCTGCTTACCCCAGAGCAAATGGGCTTAAACTCACTTACTAGTGCTTAACTATGCTTACTACTGCTTATTGGTACTTACACTTGCTTACTAGTCCTTATTCCCACTTACAACTGCACTGATTTAGACAGTAATATCTAATGGTTCTTGGGAAGGAGGGGGATTTGGAAGCGGTTTGGGGATATCATTCATTACACATTTTACCTTCCATTTGTATCCATGATTCCTGTGTACATATACTGTATGGGGCACGTGATTATCTGTGGACTTTACATTATGACACTGACACCTCACATCTGCATTTAATGCAGCACTCCAGTTCACAAATATATTTTATTTAGTAGGTTATGCAACCAAAATATTGGTCATAACATGATTTGACATGGAAAATGGAATGTGCTGGAGTGGGACTTGAATCAGGAATGCCTGCTTATAGGTGAATGCTCTGCCCACTACACTATTGCTATACTGCTTCATTTGCATATATTTTCCTTGTAATCCTCTTCAGCCATTTAAGCTACATTAACTGTAGCTAAGCGATGAGCAAAACTGCACACCTACGGTTAGCTTTAATCAAATTCATAATAAAAAAGGTTTATTTGGTTTGTATTTGCTATTGCTGTTGTACACTTGGGGAGATGTTTCTGGGGGTATGCGGATACCTATGAGCAGTCTCGCTCATTCCTTTGGCCTTTCTGCTATTCTTCATCGTGGGGGCATGTATATTCTGAAAGCTCTTCTCTCAGACACACCCCCTGCACTCTTACATGGTCCTTGTAAGATTAGGAACTCAACCAGGACGTCTTCATTAATATGCATGGTGCGCTGCCATCCTGCTCCTAAATGTCCGCTTCTGTGCAGGACTAAGCTAGTCCTGCATGGGTGACTAGTAAATCTGGGGGATAGTAACAGAGATAAAACAACTGGAATTGATAATTTTAGAAAAGGGTAGGAGCAAACTACATAGGAAAAAAATGAGAATTATGGGAACAGTACATACAGGGGAGGAATGAGGTTTAAAAGAAGGCAGAACTTAAATAACCTATGTAATGTTTGACTGAAAAATATTTGGTACATTATAACTGATGTATAATGTTTGCAGCCACGAGTATGTCAGAATGGTTTATGATATAAAATGCTTGCAGCTAGGACTGTGTCAGTGTGGTTTGTTTTCATTTATATAAATGTATGATTGCTTACATCGTAAGTGATGGTTTAATAAAGATACTTCATTTTAAAAAGGGACAGGAAATGAATAATTTGTCTAATGTTGCTTAGGTTATATGATATATAGCAACATATGTGAAGTATAATGTTTGTTAATGTTAATTTGTTAATGCAGTTTGATTACTTTTGTATAAATGTAAATTTACCTATGCCACAAGTGATAATTCAGTAAAGGTGTTTATAAAAAAAAAAATTATGGGTGGGCTTCACCTATGGTGACCTATTGGTCAAGGCTGGTCTACTGCATGAGGAGGAATGTCAGGGTGCCAATGTGAGCATCAAGCCACCTCTCCATCTCAGTCCTGTTGAGCCACAGCACCTCATATCAAGTGACCCAGGGTAGTCCCTGTACAGTACTATCTTAAAGAGCCCTTGCTCCCACTGAAGCAGTAGAAAAGGCCACCAATGAGCTCTTCATATCACCTTTCACAGGGAAACCTTCCTCTCCCTGTAGACCTGGGGACTGCTGTGGACTCTAGGATAAAAAGAAAATAAATGGAGGAAAACAAGGCAAAAGTTGACACAATCAAAAATCAGTGTAAATGACAAAAAATACATGGATAGTTTGTATTTGCGCCATGTGAAGAAAATAAAAACAACAAAACCACTTTTATAGAAAAACAATAGAAAACTGATAACCACCTGTGCCTTGCATCGGGTCCTGCCACAGCTCGTTCTTTTGATGATTCACCTAACACCTGCTCCACTGTTACCCCAGGTATGCCTGGCAGTGCTGATACCCATGTTTTGTAAACGTTTACATAGCACCATGTTATGCAGTGTAGCACAAGATGCAGATGTCTCATGACAGGTCTCTGGTAGCACCATGTTATATAGTGTAGCACAAGCCGCAGATGTCTCATGACAGGTCTCTGGTAGTACCATGTTATGTAGTGTAGCACAAGCCACAGATGTCTCATGACAGGTCTCTGGTAGTACCATGTTATGTAGTGTAGCACAAGCCGCAGATGTCTCATGACAGGTCTCTGGTAGTACCATGTTATGTAGTGTAGCACAAGCCGCAGATGTCTCATGACAGGTCTCTGGTAGCACCATGTTATGTAGTGAAGCACAAGATGCAGATGTCTCATTACAGGTCTCTGGTAGCACCATGTTATGCAGCATAGCACAAGCCGCAGATGTCTCATGACAGGTCTCTGGTAGTACCATATTATGCAGCATAGCACAACCCACAGATGTCTCATGACAGGTCTCTGGTAGTACTATGTTATGTAGTGTAGCACAAGCCACAGATGCTCGTTACAGGTCTCTGGTAGCACCATGTTATGCAGCATAGCACAAGCCGCAGATGTCTCATGACAGGTCTCTGGTAGTACCATGTTATGTAATGTAGCACAAGCCACAGATGTCTCATGACAGGTCTCTGGTAGTACCATGTTATGTAGCATAGCACAAGCCATAAATGCTCATTACAGGTCTCTGGTAGTACCATATTATACAGCATAGTACAATCCGCAGATGTCTCGTTACAGGTTTCTGGTAGCACCATGTTATGCGGCATAGCACAAGCCGCAGATGTCTCATGACAGGTCTCTGGTATACCAAGTTATGTAGTGTAGCACAAGCCACAGATGTCTCATGACAGGTCTCTGGTAGTACCATGTTATGTAGTGTAGCACAAGCCACAGATGTCTCATGACAGGTCTCTGGTAGTACCATGTTATGTAGTGTAGCACAAGCCGCAGATGTCTCATGACAGGTCTCTGGTAGTACCATGTTATGTAGCATAGCACAAGCCACAGATGCTCGTTACAGGTCTCTGGTACTACCATATTAAGCAGCGTAGCACAAGATGCAGCTCTCTAATTACAGGTCTCTGGTAGCACCATGTTATGCAGCATCGCAAAACCCACAGATGTCTCATTACAGGTCTCTGGTAGTACCATATTATTCAGCATAGCACAACCCGCAGATGTCTCATTACAGGTTTCTGGTAGCACCATGTTATGCAGTGTAGCACAAGCTGCAGATGTCTCATTACAGGTCTCTGGTAGTACTATATTATACATCATAGCGCAAGATGCAGATGCCTTGTTATAGGTCTCTGGTAGCACCATGTTATGCAGTGTAGCACAAGCCGCAGATGTCTCGTTATATGTCTCTGGTAGCACCATGTTATGCAGTGTAGCACAAGCCGCAGATGTCTCGTTATAGGTCTCTGGTGGCACCATGTTATGCAGTGTAGTACAAGTCACAGATGCTCATTACAGGTCACTTGGCTATATTACAGTGCATTACCAGATGTGTGCAAGCAGCAGAATCAGACCTTCAGCAGTTTAAACTGCAATATTGCAATTGCGGTGTTGCATGCTATCTCCATCATGGTCAAGGCATGCAGATGTGGATCATTAGCCACAGGTTTTCATTATTTTCATTTATGCCGGCAGCATTTTTGCTATATAGGTTGTATCCTGCCTAGGCTACAACAACCATCTTGTTTCACAGACCTGTGGCTTGGTAGGGGGAGCCTGTGATGAAATGACAGATTTTGTTGGCGACTAAAAGTGGTTATTTCCCCTTAAGAAATCCAGTATTTGTTTTTCACAATATCTGAAATTTCCTTTTGGGAACACTATTTTTAGCTATTTACATTTTGTTGTTTTTTTTTTTTTTTTTTTGGTGGGGATCCATAGCCATATTTTTAAATTTCTAAAGTTTCTGAATGAATTTAAGAATCAGGAAATGTTTTAAATGGGTAGAATATTTTTAAGGTTTGTAGTGCTTGTGTACACTTTGTGACAACTGTTTTTTATCTGTTGAAGTTAATTGTATGGTGTTGTTTTTCTTCTGAAAGGATTTCTTGTCCTGTCTTTATACTAAAAAGGGGACCGTGTGGGGAACTATAAGTGTTTATGTGCTACTTGTCTGCACTTGCTTCACAATGTACCTTCTGACTAACTAATTCCAGCATTCCTTTTAGGCATTCAGACTTCTTTCTTGGCTGCAGCATGGATACTTACTCTGGCCCTGCTGGCCCTTCTCCCACTATACCTAAAAACAAGAAAAAAGATAATAAAGATCCTTTGCCCCTACTGTGAGCTCAAATAGTACCGCCGTCATTGGTGACTGAACCTGTAGTGGCCTTCACTTGTTGCACAGACCACTTACTCTCTTCTCCAGGTTGCTCTAGTTTAGTGCTTTCAGTCACCATGGAATGGGATAAGCCACATCCTCTTTGGCTTTTCCAGTGTCCATTGTATTCATGGATGAATCATCATTTTTGTTCAGGGAGACACTCCAGGGGGTGCTTCTCAGGATAACCAGGGAAAGACTCCACTTGATAGGAGTAACCTGCCATCTGAAACAGTTTTCTGTCAGGGTGTTACCTGCGAAGGAAAAAATTGTTAATCTGAAGACATGTCGTCTGTTAGAAAGGATTATTTTCTTATCTTAACCAGGCCGTTACAGGCTGTTAATCCCAGTACTTAGAAATCTTTACCCAAGCCCATAACTCCAGTTCTATAAAAATGTGATTATCTCCTCCACCTTTTGGAGAAATTGTCTTTTTCACAGGCTATTTCTACAAAGAGTCATCATCATCTTCTTTCGGCTGTTCCTGTTAGGGGTCGCCACAGCAGATCACCTGTTTCCATTTCTTCCTGTCCTCTGCATCTTGCTCTGTCACACCAACCACCTGTATGTCCTCTCTCACCACATCCATAAACCTTATCTTAGGCCTTCCTCTTTTCCTGTTACCTGGTAGCTTCATCCTTACCATCTTTTTCCCAATATCCTCAGCATCCCTCTTCAGCACATGTCCAAGCCAACATAATCTTGTCTCTCTGGCTTTGTCTCCAAACCTTCCAACCTGGGCTGAACCTCTAATATACTTATTCCTAATCCTGTCCATCCTCATCACACCCAGTGCAAATCTTAACATCTTTAGTTCTGCCACATCCAGCTCAAACTCCTGCCTTTTTGTCAATGCCACTGTCTCCAACCCATATAGCATAGCTGGTCTCACTACCCTCTTGTAGACCTTCCCTTTCATTCATACAGGTACTCGTCTGTCACAAATCACTCCTGACACTCTTCTCCACCCACTCCATCCTGCCTATACTCTCTTCTTCACCTCTCTTCCACACTCACCGTTACTCTGAACTATTGACCCCAAATATTTAAACTCATCCACCTTCGCCACCTCTACTCCTTGCTTCCTCAACATTCCTCTATCCTCCCTCTCATTCACATACATATATTCTGTCATAGTCCTGTTGACCTTCATTCCTCTTCTCTTTAGAACATATCTCCATCTCTCCAGGGTCTCCTCCACCTGTTCCCTACTCTCACTACAGATCACAATGTTATCTGCAAACATCATAGTCCACAGGGACTCCTGTCTGATCTCATCTGTCAACCTGTCCATCACCATTGCAAATAAGAAAGAGTGATGTATTTTTATGGGAACAGGTGAATCCTCTCCTCCAAATTGAGGAGATATTGAGATATGCTTGACAGGTATCAAAATTGTCTTTGATGCAGAAGGCTGTGGTTCTATTCCCACACCAAGTAGATTGAGAGCTGCACATGAGTGTGCTGTCCTTCAGATGAGATATTAAACCAAATAAATCAGGTGGATGTAAAAGCTCACACGCCACCTAGCCAAAAGAGTAGGGGACCTTTATTTATATTCAAAAAATAACTCTTATTTACAAAATATGTGCATATTTACAAATATTTATATATGTATAAATATATTAATATACAAATCTGTTTACATATATTCATAATTTCTTTTACAACCATACTATATTTTCATCCCTATTAGACCCCCATTCCTTTTTCTATAACTAGCATCTGATTTTACTTAATATTGTTGCTAAAATCCATTTACCATTCAACTAATTCACATATCACTGTGGTTAAGCATTTCTTTCACAAAAGGACCAAACAAAGATGGTCCATGAAAGAGAGCATTGATGAAAGACACATTGAAAGGCTCTGCAAAGTTGCATTCAGGCATGTCTCCTTATGGCAATTCCTAAACTGGCCACTCAGGAGGTGCCTTCATCTCGTAAGAGATGAACATCGTGCACTGTTGGACATTGACAAAAGAGTGGCCAGCAGTCCTTTTAGCATTGCAGGCATTTCAAGATGCTGTTCTTCTAGGAACTATTGCAATTTAGACTGACAACACATCTTTAGTCTGGTTCATCAGCAAACAAGGGGGAACCTGACCTAACCCTTTCTGCCAGGAGACTATGAGAGTGTGGTAATAGGCAATCTCCACCAACCACTTTCTAGCTGCAATGCACATTCTGCGGAAATCCAACATACTAGTGGAAAACTCAGCAGGTCCATTTTGATGCTTCACAAGTGGTCTCTTGGTCGGTGTCAGAGAAAATGTTCTGTCATTAGGGCCACCCTTGCTGCAACTACTTTGTGTCTCCTCACAACAACAAATGCAGCAGGTATTTGCCCTGATACCCCCTCACTGAGAGATGCTCTAGTCCACATTTGGCGATCCAGTCTCCTTTACTCTTATACTGCACTTCCTTTGATCCCCACATTTCTACTGAAGAGCTCAGTCATCCTCCTTGCTCCATTCTGGCCTCACCAGGTGTGCTTCCTTACCTTTGGTCTCCTTTTCATTAGCTTCCCTGGATACTGAAACCATTTCCACATCGTCTGCCACATCCCTCAGGAATGAGTCATTCCAACATCCCAGCCCTCAAACTAGCTGCATGGTTTGCTTAGTTCCAGTAATAGCCAGACAGCCCACCATTTTATTATCTTCACAGAAAGACTCCAGCAAAAATGTGTACAAAAGCAAATGGAAAACATTTTCCTTTTGTTGATTAAGAAACAACATTGACTCCTTTACTACCCCTGTCTCTGCCATCCTTGATTTTCTGGCTGCTCTTTCCAAAGAAGGATTATTGACTTATATTTATTTAATTATTTTTTAGTAGGAGAACCTGTCATACCAATAATTCAAGGCTTGCCAAAAATACACAAGCACTTGTATTCACCCCCCAATGAGACCTATCGTTGCAGGCCAAGGATTCAATATTGAACCCTTGTCTATCTATATTGAACGACACCGGAAACCTTCATTGGTAAAAAATGTATTTATTTTGAAAGATACCAAACAGTTTCTTGAGGATCTTTTCTTTTGTATCAGACAGAAATCACACACAAAACAGTGTATTATGGTAACCCTATATGTACAATCTCTTTACGGTCATCCCCAATGATGTAGGGATTTTATTCCTGAAACAATATCTGGTAGAAGATGGTACATATAACACTGAAGTTATTGATTTAATATGTCTCTTGATGGAAATTGTGCTGGAAAACAATATCTTCATTTTTTAACGTAAATTGTATCGACAGTTGGATGGCATAGCTATGGGCACTGCATGTGCCAATAGCTACGCAAACATAGTCATGGCAGTATGGGAAAAGCTCAATATACTGATGGAATGTTTTGATGGGAATATTGTTTTCTATCGAAGATTTGTGGACGATCTTTTTCTCTTGTGGGAAGGTGGATTTGATACCTTTGCTTGTTATCTTGAACATATTAATAACAGCACTCACTTTCTTAAGTTCACTGCACATACCTCTTTGACCTCTATAAACTTTCTAGATGCCAATATACAGAGAACAGATAATGGTGAATTTCAAACAGCTATCTTTAGAAAGGAATGTTACAGAGGTAACTTTGTACAAAGGAACAGAATGCACCCACAACATGTGTTTAGAAATGTGATGCAAGGACAGGCTCTGAGAGTATCAAGATTATCTGCAGATGATAGCAAGTTTAGAGATGAGCTTTATACATTAGAGGCAATATTAGTTAAGAGAGGATATGGTCGAGAAGAGGTACAACAAGTAATGAGGACAACCAATGAAATGAGGGGTGAGAGAGGTAAACCCTATTTTTCTACTAACAGCTCCTATCAGAGACAAACGAAATCTATACCTAACTATATGAGAGTGCCATTAACATATATAAGTAACATTAAGTTTTATTTATTTTATTTATTTTACATTTGTGTACCGGGCTAGTCTAACTGGATACATGTCCATTTTCAGTAGAGGCCTGGGGAGAAAAGCTCCTAGGTATTTCTATCTATGAATACCACAAATATGCAAAAGAAAAAATGCAAAGAATAAGCATAAACAGTACTAAATTACAGGATAAAATAACAATTCTAGGTAAATAATCTGTATAGGATGCAGGTTTTTTTTTTTTTTTTTTTTTTTTTTTGAAGGAGGGGGCGGGATCAGAGTATAGAGTAACTATAGAGCTAGTCAGGTTTGGAGCAATGACATAGCCAGTGAGATTTGAGATATACTTTCAGATTGTTTTTGAAACTGGAGAGAGAGGGAAGTGTAGAAATATCATTTGGTAGAAGATTCCAGGCTAATGTTAGATATCTATTGGAAAAACTGGAACATTCTGTGCGCTGATGAACAGGTGCAAGGGGTGGTAGGATATACCCCCATGTTTGCTTATTAGAAATAAAAAATCTCTAAAGATACTTTTATGTGGACCTCGCCAAGAAATTGAAGTGACACTGTACGTGATCTACTCTAATTATGGCACTTTCCCTTTTGGTGGTTGCAACCTATGTAGATATTTGATAGTAGTGGTAGTTTTTTACAACCAGTCACTAAAAGGCAGATACACTTTAAGTTGGTTGCCAATTGTAATACCACTCACGTAATCTATCTAGCATACTGCGTTATATGCCACTCTTTCTATGTGGGGATAACTACAAGATGATTGAGAGATCTCATTAGGGAACATATGTTCGATATCTCACGATAGGTAGAAACTAATGCACTGGCTACACATGTTTCAATCTTTGATGTTACACATGAGTTTAGATTCATGGTCATTGAGATTGTTGCCCAGGGGCATAGGGGTGGGGATTACAGGAATAAGGTTGAAATTAAAGAACATGCTAATATGGGTTCAGGCCTTAATGATAAAATAACCATTAAGCCTGTACTGAAGAATAGGCCTCTTCTTAGATGAACATATAGGATATGCACCACTACTTATATCAATATAATTCTTAATATACTTTTTATGTGTTTGGATTTTTATATATGTATTTGAATGTATAGATGTTTTTTATTTCTTTATATATTTTTTGGTTACATAATATATGAGCATGTACATCTACATATATATATATATGTTAGGTTTTAGTACCTGTTAGTACATGATTTTGCTTAGGTAGGCTATATGGCCTTTAGACACTAGGACACTTTAAGGCAACATTTGCATATATGATTAAAGTGAACATTTGATTGGCGTGTTTAAATATAAAGTGGATGAATTTGTGTAATGGTTATCTGATGAAGCAGCTTGTAGCTGCAAAAGCACTTACCCTGTGTCTTTTTTCATTAAATATATGATTTTATTTGCCGTGGTCTGGATCCTTCTTCTGTTTTTGCTTCACAGATAAAAATTATTGTTTGCCTTCTTCCAAGTTATGTAAAGCTTTCTTGAAAGGCACTTTTCTCCTTAGACCACCAGTAAAAGATCCTTCACCTTCCTGAGACTTGCCTGTGGTGCAAGTTCTAACTCAGAAACCCTTTGAACATTCAGCAAAACATTATTCAAAATACCTATCATGGAAAACAACCTTCTTAGCAGCTGTTACTTCTGCAAAAATAATTTCTGAACTCCAGGCTCTTTCATCCAAGGTCCCGTATGTCAGTTTCCATAGGGTTACTTTATGAAGAAAAACTTCCTTTTTTCCTAAAGTGGCTTCTGAATCTACAATCCATCCATTTACCAGTTTTCTTTCCAAAATTTTCAAACAAAGGAGAATGCATGCTACATCTCCTGGATGTGCACCAATAATTACATTTTTATCTACACAGAATTAAAGAAATCAAAAAAGTCAGACCAGGTGTTTGCATCATTCTCAACAGATTGACTGGGTTATCCACTATCTATGGTTATATTGGCTAAATGGATAACTAATTGCATTTCTTGGATCTATTCCCAATTTGGCATTTCTCTACCAAGACCACTTAAAGCCCATGCAACTAGATCCATGGCAACTTTATTTGCATTTTGGTAAAGAACTTGCATTGGTGACATTTGTGCAGCAGCCACATGGTCCAATGCTCATACCTTTGTTACTCATTACAAATTGGACCTAATTTCCAGAACAGAGCTGCCTTTGGTTCAGCAGTTCTTCAGAATATCCTTCTATAAGGGCCACCCAAGATTCATGTACCTGGGGACTGTGTCCCATTCATTGAGGAAGAATTAAAAGGACAGCATCAGATATAAAAGCTATGTAGTCAACATAGCTAGACATCTGTGTTGCCCATTTTCATTCTTCCTCAACCCCCCATCTACCCCCTTCCTATAATCTTGTGGCTTGACCTGTTGGCTTTTTTATTGGATCTTATAGTTCTAGGTTTGACCCCTACTCTTTGAGCTATCCATTTATTTAACTAATTAATGGGGATCTTATGGCAACACATTTGATTGGAAGTATTGAGGATGGACTAGGGTGTTATGAGTAGAGAGAGGAGCTCAAGAGTTGGATCCAAAGTCTGAAGTGTGTGCTGAATCAGATCCATAACCCATTTATCGAGGAAGAATGAAAATGGACAACAGAGATGCCTAGTTATGGTGAGTACATAACTTTTAATTTTCCATTTTCCTTAGATTCATGGCTTCATACGTTCTTATTTAATTACTAGATTATCTTTCTTAATAGACTATTCTAAGCCTAGCCAATTATATCCCAAAGGTGAGAATCAAACACCATACCTTTGTCTGTGAGTCAAACATCGTAACCATTATACCAAACCCCAGTCATTATCTGCATTCTTTTTCATCCAGTTCCTTTCTCTTTATCTTTTGTACTTATCTGTTTAAAATTCATTTTTCTATCTTTCACCCTTTTACCAATAGGATTCTTTTTTCTTCTTTTACTACCTCCCATTTTATTTCTTCTACAGCACTTATTTCAGAACATTCTTCTATATCTTCTTTATTACTTTTTTCTCCTCTAATTTTTCTGTTTCTGCTACTTCTAAAATGTCTTCTCATTGTTCATTTTCTTTTCTTTCTCTTTCTTGTTCCTCCTTCATATTTTCATTTTTGTAATCCATAAAGGACAGGTAGCTTTCATCCTTCTAAGTTGGGAACTGCTGATTGAGAGCCCAGTGTCCAAGTGTATTAGTTCTGGTTTAGGCACTTGGGCTTCAGGCCAGTTATTTTACATTAAGAAGGTTCGTGGTCTGCACTCTTGTGGGAGAAGAGGCTGGACTCTGCCCTTCTGAGCTGGGAATTTCTGGTTAAAGGTTTATAGTGCCTGAATATTTGAACTGTATCTTACTGAAATTGGTTCACCTTGTTTGCTCTAGCATAGACTACATCCAGGCCTGCTGAATCTAGCTTTGTTTATATGCTTGTTGTTTGTTTGCTTGTTATTTCCCTGGAAGCTAATTCCACCTAATACGCAACTTCTCAGCGCTTCTGTGGATCACTAGTGATATCTGCATTGCTTACTGTACTTATTTCCTTGTTTCACTTGAAAGAAAGTTACTGTTTGTCGTTTTTGCATTTAGTTACTTGTAACACATTGCACTCAAGTTACCTGGCACTTGCTCACTAAAGCAATTATATAAGTCAGCACTAAAAATTAAAAGCACTACACCCTCACTCCCCACTGGCCCTTGTTTTCAATTAAGGATTTCCCAATATTATTCTAGCATGTCCAAAGGTCAGTTGTCAATCTCCTCTCGGTCCAGCTGGTGAATCTGGGAATCTTGAGGCAATGTTATAACTGCCTCATGTACACAGACAACCCTCTCCTCCTCCCACATAACACAAATACTTGCGAGAGATGCAGCTATTTAGCCAAACTGGAGGCTGAGCTCTCTCAACTCAGGACTGGCAAGACCAGACAGGAGGAGAAGGCAACTACACACACCACAAAACCAGCCTCACATAATGCTACCACTCCACTGAATCAAACACATAAACACACAAAGACATACTCGAGGCTCTGAGTAAAAATTTACCTAAACAGCAGAGGCCTCCAAAGCAGACACCCAAACAACTGCTACCTCAAGACACCCCACAAGCAACACATAAACCACAAAAGCAGTGTGCAAAGCAGTCACAGCCCTTAAGGCCAAATACAACACCAAACATACTTGTCATAGGTGACTCCATAGTCAGACACACTGACGTCCCACTCACCAGGCTGAACAAGGAGAGGGTCACAATAAGCTGCCTATCGGGCGCTAGAATCCGCCACATAACACAAGCACTCTGGTCACTCCACGGCAAGTACAAATATGACACAGTCATTGTCCATGCTGGTGTGAACGACCTGAGACGTACCTCCCTGGACTACATGAAAAGAGACATAGAGGAGCTCTCTGATTATGTAGCCCAGGCAGGTATGACCCTAACCCTGAGCAGTATCCTTCCTTCACCAAGAATGATGCCACAATATAGAGACAAGATGATCAGCTTTAACAATTGGCTTAATGTCTGGTGTCATTCAAAGGGGATCCAGTGTCTGTCTGCCTGGGATGACATGCTTGACAAGCCACGCTGCTTCGCAAGGGACGGCTTGCACCTGTCACCCCTGGGATTCCGGATATTGGCTAAGGCTCTTGCCACCCCCATAGTGCCTTTTTAGGCAAGGCTCAAATTCTAAACCTACCACCCTAGAAAACAAAAATGGGAAGAAACTGAGGGTAATGCTGCTCAATGCCAGAAGTCTAAATCTCAAAATGCACGCACTCGAGGCCCTTCTCAGTATGGAGAACATCGATGTCTGGGCTGTAACTGAAACCTGGTTCAAGGCTCCTGAGAGCACCCCGACACTATTAGGTTTTACCTCATATCATGCGTTCCGGTCCCAAAACCCGGACCACACCACAAAAGGAGGGGGTGTATCCATATTCATAAAGGATACCCACACCTCCAGGTTGGTGGCAACGCACGAAGCTTCGGAAACCATCCAGGTGCAACTAACCATAGGCAAAACTGCTCTACACATTGTAGCATGCTACAGGCCACCCTCTCAAACTCAGGAACCCCACACAGCCTTCCTGAAGACACTGGAGGGTATAAATGTATCTCCAAACACCATCATATTGGGTGACTTCAACTACCCGAATATAGACTGGGAACATTACTCAAGCCCTAACTTTCTAGCCCAACGGTTCCTGGAGTTCATAAATTCAAATGCCATGGAACAGCTAGTCACTGTTCCCATGAGAGGAGAAAATATACTAGATCTCATTGTCACAAACATGGGGACAAAATGCTCCACACCAGAAGTATATCCCTCATTGGTGAGATCTGATCATAAACTAATCTCACTGGAAATCCACATCCCGCCCCCACCCCAAACAAAAAAGACCATAGTGAAGAACTTCTCTAAAGCAAACTTCACACTACTCAAGACTGGTGTAGTATCCTTCAAGGCCCCTGAGTCAGAGGAAACCACAACCCAAGCTGCGGAAGCCCTTACAAATGCCTTCTATGAACACCTCCAGGACTGCATGGATCAGGCAATCCCAAATAAAACCAAGACTCTTTCCACAAAGGGCAAACGTCCAGTCTGGTGGACCCCAGCCATTAACAAACTTTACAATAAGAGGAGAAAGCTATTACATGATAGAACAAAATCCATAAAAGGGAAGTCACCCCTGATCATTATTAGTAAAAAAATAGGAGCACTCATAAAATCAACTAAGGCCAATTTTGAGAGAAAAATTGCCATGGATTCAAAGGACAATCATAAGGCCTTTCTCAGCTATGTTAGGAACCTGGGTGGAAACTCCAAGATATGCTCAGAATTAGTCCAAAATGATACAAAAATCACTGAACCCACAGACATTGCCAACATACTGGCAGACAGGTTCAGTGCAAACTTCACCGCCCCGTCTCCCCCCTAAAGGAGAGATAACTATCCCAGCCGAGTGTAGCCTCCCGGACATCTCAAATGCGCAGGTGAAAGCTGCTCTCTCTAAAGCTAAAAACACAGCATCAATGGGACCAGATGGTGTCCCCGGCTGTGTGCTACATGAGCTAAATGAGGAATTAACCCCGCACATAAGGCAGCTGTTTAATCTCAGCCTTACCACAGGATACGTGCCCAAGGAGTGGCGTACGGCAACTGTGGTCCCACTCCACAAAGGCAGCGCCTCTACGGACCCTGGTAATTACTGCCCCATAAGCTTAACAAGTCTAGTCTGCAAAGCTATGGAGAGGATCATAATGGAGCTCATAAACAAAGATATAGGGGACTTGCAGACATTGGACCCGACCCAGTTTGGCTTTGTCAAGGGAAGATCATGCCTTTTGAACTTGGTCAACTTCTTCGAAGCAGTCACCAAGGCCATTGATGAGGGAAAGGCAGTCCATACAGCCTACCTTGACCTTGCAAAGGCTTTCGACACAATACCCCACTCGGGTATTGTAGAAAAACTTACCAGCTTAAATGCAAACCCATATGTCACAAGATGGGTTGCAAACTGGCTTAAGGACAGAACCCACAGGGTTAGAGTTGCTGGCGCTGTGTCAGACTCCAAGCCGGTCACAAGTGGTGTCCCACAGGGCTCGGTCCTTGGCTCCTATTGTTTGGCATCTACTTCTCAGAAGTACAGGCCAGCATGGGAGGACTTTGGCTGACAAAGTTTGCAGACGACTGCAAACTGGGCGCCATAGTGGAAAGTGCATCAGACACGGATATCCTTCAGAAGGGACTCACAGAAACAGATAGCTGGTGCCAGAGCCATGGCCTGAAGTTAAACGCCAAAAAATGTATAGTCATACCCTTTGGGAAAAACAAGGTAACCCCAAGCTACCATATAGGTGGCAATCCACTAAGCACAGAAGAAGTTATCAGGGACCTGGGGACCCAGGTTGACAGTGGCCTTTCTTTTGACACTCACATTGCTAAAGTGGTTAGAAAGACCTTCTACATTGCCCACCTGATCATGAAGGGATTCACATCCAGATCTAGTGAGGTAATTGTTCCCCTGTACTCTTCACTTATCAGACCAATGATCGAGTACAATGCCCCATTCAGGATGTATCTCACCAGACATCTGCAGCAATTGGAGAGACCCCAAAAGTTCCTCACCAAAAGGATAAAGGGACTCCAAAATCTGTCATATGCTGCCAGATTGAAGAAACACCAGCTCTATTTAGTCGCATACCGTCTGCTCAGAGGTGACATGTGCCTGACATACAAGGCCATGTCCAACCCGGAATTAATGGACATGCTCCACCTCAAAAAATCCAAATCCACCAAAACCACTAGAGCAAGCAACTTAAACCTTAGCACGGATATAAATAGGACGTGCTGGAGGGATAGATTTATCACTCAGAGACTCACTATGCTGTGGAATAAAATCCCGGTCCATGTGAGGCAGAGCACCTCGCTGACTCTGTTCAAGAGAAATCTAGACCTGTGGATGGGAGATCGTAGGTTTACCCCGGGAATCATCTCTGTGTCACTGCTGGACAGAGGCACAACAAACTAATGGGCACAGTATTTTTTCATATAAGGGGTGGCGTAAGCCACAAAAATTTGGGCTAGGCTTATAAATGCCTTAGGGCAGATAGCCTAGTATAAACCTATGAACCTATGAACCTATAAATGCCCAATTTTGTTACATTTATACCATTTCAGTTCACATTTTTTTCGTGTCCCATTTCCCCACAAATACAACATTTCCTTTTGTCACAGTGACATAATAAAATGTCCTTTTTTTCCACAACTATATACATACATATATATGTATGGATTCACTACTAAGCCCTGAAATCGCACAATACCGACACTGAAAATACAGATGTCCAGACGAACGAAACTACAGAATACCGAAAACACCAAAACAACAAAATAAAACCCCAAAACCAGCAATAACAACATGCATGCAGGTGGGTAAGCCCCTCTGCATCCCCCACGTGGGGGGCTCCACCCCACCCCCACCCTGTAACTTAAATATACCTACTCCGAAATCACACTACAGTTGGGAGAATGCCAAACTTACCTTTATGCACTATACGGCAATCTCCATTATTTGCCATTGGGATTCTGACATTTTGTTCTTCTGGGCGTTGGTATTGTGCGGTTTCAGGCTTTCGTAGTGTTCCTATATACATATATATATATATATATATATATATATATATATATATATACATATATATATATATATATATATATATATATATATATATATATATATATATTGGGTTGTCTCCAGTATTTTACAACAGCCTTATTCCCCTCCACATTTATCATGCTTGGTATATGTATATATTTTTTCTCTTTCTATTTTTAACACAATATTACAACCCCAGTCACCAGTCCATAAATCCCTTTTGTCATAAACTTTTGCAATGTCTAGAACTTCTTTATATAAAGTTTTCAAATGTCCTTTCAGAGTCTCTCTTTCTACCTCTTTTTGAAATTGTACATGCATTTTCTGTTTTGTTTCCCTTTTAATTGCTTTTATCACATAAAAATTCCATAGGTTAAAGTCTTTCCTCGGGATTCATGAAGCTCGGCGCAAGGCCGGTGTAAGGCTTGCGCCGGCAGTGCAGTGAATAATCGGCGTAGCAGCGACATATGCATAGTAATGAGTGCGCGCCGCAACCACAGACATGTGCAGAGTGCACGTGAGCGAGCCCAAGTAGGATGCGTCCGGAGGCGTGGCCAAGCCGGCAGGCGATGAGCAACCTAAAGTGCTGACTTCCACAGGCCGCCTGCAATAGTAACCGCACCAGCCAGGGCCCGTGGATAATGAAACGTACGCAGACTATGCAACATAGTACCCGTTCACACAAAATGGAGAACCAAACATTAACCCACGAAGTCCAAAGTGTACCCGTCCAAGGAACAAAGGATACGCGTTATACCGTGTCCTTCCCGCAATGCACTGTCAGTGGGCATACCCAGTGAAGGTGTACCGCAGCATGTCAGCGCGCCGCACCGACATAGAAGTAGCGACATGGGCATGGTCACCAGCAGTAGTGAGAGTACACAGCCGGGTAGCCGTGTCGATATAACAACAAGAAGGAAACAAGATACCCTAAACACAGGCAAACATGTGCATAGCAACATGTATTACACCCAACAACGTGCCCGTCGCATACACATAGGACGGCGTATGCCTAAGCGTAATATCCAGAAGCGGAACTCATGCATGCAAATGTAATACACAACAGCCCCGTCATAGCATGTAACCCGCACCCATGTACGACCGTGCACCCAACCCAGCTAGCAGCCTTGCGCAGCTACACACCTACACACAATGGGCATACCTGAAATGTAGTAAGAAGTATTGTCCTAGGCAGTGCCACGCGGGCAAATATGTACCCCACATGTTAACATCCCACCTCAGGTACAGATATCCAAATGGCTGCATGTGAATGTGTCGGCAGAATGTGTACATCCTGCATGTGGTATGGACCTGTCGAAACCCCATAGGCGTGCACACGCCATGGTGCCCATAACTGTACACATCTGGACAAGGCGGTATGTTCAGCCACCGTACCGATGATTAGCTATGCAGACATGTCAAACACAACACATATGGCAGAACATCTGCCCACCAAGCAGGACGCCCCAACAGAAGGGGAAGGTGGGATATCACACGTTGAGAGTAGCGTTGCCAGACGGCCAAACACCCACGGCCAACGCAAATGACGGAATAACCATGTATATGCCTGGATGGATGGGTATGTCATAGCATGGGAATAGGCCAAGCTATCCACCATAATAGCCATGCGTACCAGATACAAACAGCCAGTAACACGCAGTAGTAATGCAGGAAGGCATACACGACTGTGGGAATAGCACAGGACATATGGCATGTGCCAAGTTTAGATGCATGGCACAAATGTCCAGGATGGGTCCCCCTGCAAAGAGGAACATGTGCCAACCCCACCTCCCACAGATGTACTGGCAGTGAAAACACATGCCAAACACACACCAACACTACCGTCCATCCCACGACAGCAACGGAGGCTGGTCAAAGACCACCATGACGCGTGCACAAACAGGGACATGTGGAACCGTTGCCTTAACACCCCCCCTCAGGCCAAAGAATAATAAAATGGACATATGCATGTAATGCTGTGAAGGATGTGTGGTAGTCCTCAGTATCACAGAGGTAGGTACACAGATACACTGTAATCAACTGTGACGTATGTGTACTGTAGACAGCATACCTGCAGGTAATACATAGTTCAATCACGTGCCACAGAAATATACACATAAGAATGAGGATAGGGGATAGACAAGTGTGAATGGGACAAACTATGAACATAGGTTCATAGGTCCATAGGTACAGAGTAGGCTATCTACCAAAGGGCAGCCATAACCCTAGGCCACAGTTATGTTACCTTTGCCAACCCTCCAGTCTGGAGATAAAATGCCTATTATATTGCTGTACCTCTGTCAAGCAGTGACAATGATGTAATCCCTGGGGTATATCTGCAATCCCACATCCAATGGACAAGATCCCCCTCGAACAAGGCTAGCAAGGTTCTCTGCCTCACATGTACTGTGATGTTGTTCCACAGCATAGTGAGTGTCTGGGTGATGTATGTGTCACTCCAACACATTCTATTAATGACCGTGTCAAGGTACACGTCACCTGCCCTTGTGGTTCTGAGGGATGTAGATCCAGTAGGTGAAGCATAGTCATCAAATATGGGTTGACATGGCCTCGTATGTCAGGCACAGGTCACCACTGAACAAGTGGTATGTGACTGAATGTAGCAGGAGTCCTTACAGTGGGGCAGCACAACAAAAATCCCTGACACCCTGCATCTGTCTGACGATGAACCTATGGGGCCTTCCCAGCTGCTGTAGGTGTCGTGTCAGATACCTTCCGAACAGGGCAATGTACTCAATCATAGGTCTAATGAGTAATGAGTACAAGGAGACGATGACCCACCCTGATCTAGATGTGAATCCCTGCACGATCAGGTGGGCAATGTAGAAGTTCTACCGAACCACCATAGCAATGTGTGTCGAACGAATGGTGACTGACAACCTGGGTCCCCAGATCCCTGGTAATTCCCCCCGTGATCAGTGGACTGCCACCCATACGGCGGACAGGGGTGACCTTGTTCTTCCCGATGGGTATGACTATGCATAACCCGGCATTTAGCTGTAGGCCATGTCCCTGACAGCAGATATCCATATCTGTGAGGCCCCTTTGAAGGATATCTGTGTCAGATGTCCGTCCCACTATGGCACCCGGTTCGCAGTCATCTACAAACAATGTCAGCCCTAACCCCCCTGTGTGTGCTTGTACTTTGGAAATGTAGATGTAGAAAAAGAGTGGACCCAGGGCAGAGCCCTGTGGGACACCGCCTGTGACAGGCAGTAAGTCCGACATGCTGCCAGCAACTATGACCGCGTGGGTTGTGTCACCTAGCCAGTTTGCAACCCATCCTGCAATGTACGTGTTCACATCCAAGCCGATGAGTTTATCAATGATACCCGAGGGGGGTATTGTGTTGAAGGCCCTTGCCAGGTCGAGGTAGGCTGTATGGACTGCATGACCCTCATCAATGGCCTCGGTGACTGTCCCTAAAACATCAACCAGGTTTTAAATGCATGATCTGCCCCTGACCAAGCCAAACTGGGTTGGATGCAAAGTATGCAGGTCTCCTATGTCGTCATCTATGGGCTGCAGTATGATCCTTCCCCATGTCTGTCCAGATAAGGCATCTCATGCTAATGGGATGGTAATAGCCAGGGTCAGTGGAGGCACTGCCCCTGCGAAGTGGGACTACAGTCGCCGTGCACCACAACTTGGGTACGTTACCCGAGGTAAGGCTAAGATCAAACAGCTGTCCTAACTGTGGGTCTAATTCCTCAATGAGATCACAGAGTACACAGTCGGGACACCAGCTGGTCCCATGGATGCTGTGTTCACTACCTTGGAGAGAGCATGTCCCACCTGTGCGGCACAGAACATTCGGGGGCCACAATCCGCTGGTACAGACATCTCTCCATGTGGGGGGGAGGGAGTGGAGTCGTCTTCACCGAACCTGTCAGCCAGTATGTTGGCAATGTGTGTATGTTCAGTACACTTCACATCATTGTGAACCCAGTCAGAGCATATCTGGGAGTTACCTCCCAGGTGTCCAGCATAGCTAATGAAGGCCGTATGATTGTCTGTCGAGTCCTTGGACATATATCTGTGGAACCTGCCCCGGATTATGTCATGAGAGCGTGTAGCTCTTCACATATAATGAGCAAGGGTGTCATACCCCACAAGGAGTCTGCTCTGTCTTGTAGTAGCCACCTCCTCTCGTTGTACAGCTTGGGTATGGCTGGGGTACACCACATTGGATGCTTGGAATTGGTACAAAGAACCACAGTTGGGTAAGGGAATGCCTGATCCATGCAGTCCTGTAGGTGCCGGTAGAAGGCATATGTAAGTGATGCAGTGGCTTGAGTAATGTTGACCACTGGCTAAGGGTCCTTAAAGGAGACCACAGTAGTGTTTAGAATTGTGAATTCGGCCTGTGAGAAAGCCATGTGTATAGTAACCGGCACCATCCACAGCATCGTATGTCAATAGCCGAAGCTATTGTCCAAATAACATAAGATTAACTTCATTATTAAAATATGTATTATTATTCATTTAATGATATGTTTCTGCTAATTACATTTGCAAATGCCCGGTAAGACCGGGCTAAAGTGCTCGTGATCCACCTGTTATGGTGGTGACATTCTGACAAGAAAGCGGCGATACTTCCCTACTGGGACCTCTGGGGATTATTTAAAGCAGTTGTTAACCTGCATCATTGGATGTACACCATTTGGTCTCGGTTTTGGAAAACCTGGTTTACGTAGCACTACACACTATGGGTAGTCAAGCAGACATCCGCGAATGGGGAACATACAGCAGCAGTCAAAACCACTGGCCACATGGACACAGTCCGACAAGTTCTACACTTTACATATGCACGTTGGTGTCCATTGTAGGACCCAAAAATTGTCCCGTACGGAATACCATCCAGCCTTCATCGTCCAACCAGGAAAAGCGACAGTCGTGACCACGGCACAGCTAGACATATGCACCACCAGCGTGTTTAGTGTTGATGACAAGTGTCCATGAAATGCAGGACATATGAACAGAAAACCCCAGACTGTCGAGTCCATAGAAGTTCGTCCACATCCCAGTCCCGCACACATGAAGGATATGTAATGGGTAATGTCAAGGGTTTCAGCCATGGGATCGTGGGTATGCAGAAATGGGGCTCAGTGTTGTTTGGCAGATAGTCTGTTGTCCCGCCCCATGGGAGGGATGTGGGTGTAGCACATGCCTCACTCCCCACTAATAATGCAAAGCATCCACCGGATATTGCTAAATGCAGCTGTGAAATGTGTACCGCCCTATACCAGTGTCCAGTTGGCAATTCCCATGGATGGACAAGCGTACGAGCAAGATGGCACCCATAACTGCAAACCTGGTGGAATTACACAGCTGCAGTAAGGCATAACACAGGAATTACAGATAGGGACTACAGTAGACACACCCCATAGAAATCCAGACCGCCGTGCGACTACCGTCGTACACAGCACTCAATCTGCCAGCAGGAGAATGGGGATCACTCGCTTCCATACTGCGGAACAAATGGGCGACCTGTGGAACACATATTAATGGCACACCAACAACGTCAACTAGGAAGGTCATAGGATGGTTAAACAATGGCGTTCACACTGATAAAGAACATCTGTCAATGAATAAACAGGATGTACATGTTTTGCTGGTGTTATTATGACAATATAGTGGCGGATATTTCCTAATGGGCCATCTGAGGTTTATTGAAAGCAGTCGCTAACCTGCATCCATGGATGGACACCATTTGTATTCAGTTATGAAACACCTGGTTTTCGTAGCACCACATAATATGGGTAGTCAAACAGACAACCCCAACTGGGGAGCATACAGCTGCAGTCAAAACCACTGTCCAGATGGACACAGTACAACAAGTTCTACACTTTACATATGCACATTGGTGTCCATTGTAGGACCCCAAATATTGTTCCTTATGCTATATCATCCAGCTGCTGCCATTCCACCGAGAAGAAGCGACAGCCATGACTACGGCACAGCTAGACATATGCATCACCAGCGTGTTTAAGGTTGATGACAAGTGTCCATGAAATGCAGGACATATGAACAGAAAACCCCAGACTGTCGAGTCCATAGAAGTTCGTCCACATCCCAGTTCCGCACACATGAAGGATGTGTAATGGGTACTGTCGAGGGTTTCAGCCATGGGATCGTGGGTATGCAGAAATGGGGCTCGGTGTTGTTTGGCAGATAATCCGTTGTCCCGCCCCGTGGGAGGGATGTGGGTATAGCACATGCCTTACCCCCCACCAATAATGCAAATCATACACCAGAGAATGATAATTGCAGCTGTGAAATGGGTACAGCCGTGTACCAGTGTCCAGTAGGCAATTCCCATGGATGGATAAACGTACGACCAAGATGGCACCCATAACTGCAAACCTGGTGGAATTACACAGCTGCAGTAAGGCATAACACAGGAAATACAGATAGGGACTACAGTAGACACACCCCATAGAAATCCAGACCGCCGTGCGACTACCGTCGTACACAGCACTCAATCTGCCATCAGGAGAATGGGGATCACTCGCTTCCATACTGCGGAACAAATGGGCGACCTGTGGAACACATATTAATGGCACACCAACAACGTCAACTAGGAAGGTCATAGGATGGTTAAACAATGGCGTTCACACTGATAAAGAACATCTGTCAATGAATAAACAGGATGTACATGTTTTGCTGGTGTTATTATGACAATATAGTGGCGGATATTTCCTAATGGGCCGTCCGAGGTTTATTGAAAGCAGTCGCTAACCTGCATCCATGGATGGACACCATTTGTGTTCAGTTATGAAACACCTGGTTTTCGTAGCACCACATAATATGGGTAGTCAAACAGACAACCCCGATTGGGGAACATACAGCTGCAGTCAAAACCAATGTCCAGATGGACACAGTACAACAAGTTCTACACTTTACATATGCACATTGGTGTCCATTGTAGGACCCCAAATAATGTTCCGTACGCTATATCATCCAGCTGCTGCCATTCCACCGAGAAGAAGCGACAGCCGTGACTACGGCACAGCTAGACATGTGCATCACCAGTGTGTTTAAGGTTGATGACAAGTGTCCATGAAATGCAGGACATATGAACAGAAAACCCCAGACTGTCGAGTCCATAGAAGTTCGTCCACATCCCAGTCCCGCACACATGAAGGATGTGTAATGGGTACTGTCGAGGGTTTCAGCCATGGGATCGTGGGTATGCAGAAATGGGGCTCAGTGTTGTTTGGCAGATAGTCCGTTGTCCCGCCCCGTGGGAGGGATGTGGGTGTAGCACATGCCTCACTCCCCACTAATAATGCAAAGCATCCACCGGATATTGCTAAATGCAGCTGTGAAATGTGTACAGCCCTATACCAGTGTCCAGTAGGCAATTCCCATGGATGGACACGCGTACGAGCAAGATGGCACCCATAACTGCAAACCTGGTGGAATTACACAGCTGCAGTAAGGCATAACACAGGAAATATAGATAGGGATTACAGTAAACACACCCCATATAAATCCAGACCCCCGTGCAACTACCATCGTACACAGCACTCAATCTGCCATCAGGAGAATGGGGATCACTCGCTTCCATACTGCGGAACAAATGGGCGACCTGTGGAACACATATTAATGGCACACCAACAACGTCAACTAGGAAGGTCATAGGATGGTTAAACAATGGCGTTCACACTGATAAAGAACATCTGTCAATGAATAAACAGGATGTACATGTTTTGCTGGTGTTATTATGACAATATAGTGGCGGATATTTCCTAATGGGCCGTCTGAGGTTTATTGAAAGCAGTCGCTAACCTGCATCCATGGATGGACACCATTTGTATTCAGTTATGAAACACCTGGTTTTCGTAGCACCACATAATATGGGTAGTCAAACAGACAACCCCGATAGGGGAACATACAGCTGCAGTCAAAACCACTGTCCAGATGGACACAGTACAACAAGTTCTACACTTTACATATGCACATTGGTGTCCATTGTAGGACCCCAAATATTGTTCCGTACGCTATATCATCCAGCTGCTGCCATTCCACCGAGAAGAAGCGACAGCTGTGACTACGGCACAGCTAGACATATGCATCACCAGCGTGTTTAAGGTTGATGACAAGTGTCCATGAAATGCAGGACATATGAACAGAAAACCCCAGACTGTCGAGTCCATAGAAGTTCATCCACATCCCAGTCCCGCACACATGAAGGATGTGTAATGGGTACTGTCGAGGGTTTCAGCCATGGGATCGTGGGTATGCAGAAATGGGGCTCGGTGTTGTTTGGCAGATAGTCCGTTGTCCCACCCCGTGGGAGGGATGTGGGTGTAGCACATGCCTCACTCCCCACTAATAATGCAAAGCATCCACCGGATATTGCTAAATGCAGCTGTGAAATGTGTACAGCCCTATACCAGTGTCCAGTAGGCAATTCCCATGGATGGACAAGCATACGAGCAAGATGGCACCCATAACTGCAAACCTGGTGGAATCACACAGCTGCAGTAAGGCATAACACAGGAAATATAGATAGGGACTACAGTAGACACACCCCATAGAAATCCAGACCGCCGTGCGACTACCGTCGTACACAGCACTCAATCTGCCATCAGGAGAATGGGGATCACTCGCTTCCATACTGCAGAACAAATGGGCGACCTGTGGAACACATATTAATGGCACACCAACAACGTCAACTAGGTAGGTCATAGGATGGTTAAACAATGGCGTTCGCACTGATAAAGAACATCTGTCAATGAATAAACAGGATGTACATGTTTTGCTGGTGTTATTATGACAATATAGTGGTGGATATTTCCTATTGGGCCGTCTGAGGTTTATTGAAAGCAGTCGCTAACCTGCATCCATGGATGGACACCATTTGTATTCAGTTATGAAACACCTGGTTTTCGTAGCACCACATAATATGGGTAGTCAAACAGACAACCCCGATTGGGGAACATACAGCTGCAGTCAAAACCACTGTTCAGATGGACACAGTACAACAAGTTCTACACTTTACATATGCACATTGGTGTCCATTGTAGGACCCCAAATATTGTTCCGTACGCTATATCATCCAGCTGCTGCCATTCCACCGAGAAGAAGCGACAGCCGTGACTACGGCAAAGCTAGACATATGCATCACCAGCGTGTTTAAGGTTGATGACAAGTGTCCATGAAATGCAGGACATATGAACAGAAATCCACAGATTGTCGAGTCCATACACGTGCGTCCACATCCCAGTCCCGCACACATGAAGGATGTGTAATGGGTACTGTCGAGTGTTGCAGCCATTGGATCCTGGGTATGCAGAAATGGGGCTCGGTGTTGTTTGGCAGATAAGCCGTTGACCCGCCCCATGGGAGGGATGTGGGTATAGCACATGCCTTACCCCCCACTAATAATGCAAAACATCCACCGGAGAATGCTAAATGCGGCTGTGAAATGTGTACAGCCCTATACCAGTGTCCAGTAGGCAATTCCCATGGACGGACAAACGTACGGCCAAGATGGCACCCATAACTGCAAACCCGGTGGAATTACTCAGCTGCAGTAAAGCATAACACTGGAAATACAGTTGTGAACTACAGTGGACACTCTCCATACAAAGTCAGACCGCCGTGCGAATACCGGCGTACGCAGCACTCAATCTGCCAGCACCAAAATGGGGATTACTCGCTGCCATGCTGCGGAACAAATGGGCGACCTGAGGAACACATACTAATGGCACACCAACAACGTCAACTAGGAAGTTCAGTCAAAACCACCCGCCAGATGGACACAATCCAACAAGTTCTACACTTTACATATGCACATTGGTGTCCATTGTAGGACCCAAAAATTGATACCTATGGAACATCATGCAGCTGTTATCGTTCAACCAGAAGAAGCGACAGCCGTGACTACGGCACAGCTAGACACATGCACCACCAGCGTTATTAAGGTTGATGACAAGTGTCCATGAAATGCAGGACATATGGACAGAAATCCCCAGAGTTCCGAGTCCATAGAAGTCGTCCACATCTCAGTCCCGCACATGAAGGATGTGGAATGGGTACCGTCGAGTGTTGCAGCCATGGGATCCTGGGTATGCAGAAACAGGGCTCGGTGTTGTTTGGCAGATAATCCGTTGTCCCACCCCGTGGGAGGGATGTGGGTGTAGCACCTGCCTTACTCCCCACTAATAATGCAAAGCATCCACCGGATAATGCTAAATGCAGGTGTGAAATGTGTACAGCCCTATACCAGTGTCCAGTATGCAATTCTCATGGATGGACAAGCGTACGACCAAGATGGCACCCATAACTGCAAACCCGGTGGAATTACACAGCTGCAGTAAAGCATAACACAGGAAATACAGCTGTGAACTACAGTGGACACTCCCCATACAAAGTCAGACTGCCGTGCGAATACCGGCGTACGCAGCACTCAATCTGCCAGCAACAAAATGGGGATCACTCGCTGCCATACCGCGGAAGAAATGGGCGACCTGTGGAACACATACTAATGGCACACCAACAACGTCAACTAGGATATGTAAACTATGGCGTTCCCAACTTCCCACTTATAAGGAAAACATGCTTCAATGAATACATAGGGGATCTACATGTTCTGATGGTGTTATGTTGACAATACAGTGACGGATATTTCCTACTGGGACGTCTGAGGTTTATTTAAAGCAGTTGCTAACCTGCATCTTTGGATGTACACCATTTGTTCTCAGTTCTAAAACACCTGGTTTACGTAGCACCACGTAATATGGGTAGTCAAACAGACATCCGCGATTGGGGAACATACAGCAGCAGTCAAAACCACTGGCCAGTTGGACACAGTCCAGCAACATCTAACTTTACATATGCACATTGGTGTCCATTGTAGGACCCAAAAATTTATCTTAACAGAACTCCATCCAGCCGTTACCATCCACCAGATGATGCGATAGCCGTGAGTACGGCACAGCGAGACATATGCACCACCAGTGTGTTTAAGGTTGATGACAAGTGTCCATGAAATGCAGGACATATGAACAGAAATCCCCAGATCGACGTGTCCATAGATGTGCGTCCACATCCCAGTCCCGCACACATGAAGGATGTGTAATGGGTACTGTCGAGGGTTGCAGCCATGGGAACCTGGGTATGCAGAAATGGGGCTCGGTGTTGTTTGGCAGATAATCCGTTGTCCCACCCCGTGGGAGGGATGTGGGTGTAGCACATGACCTACTCCCCACTAATAATGCAAAGCATCCACCGGATAATGCTAAATGCAGGTGTGAAATGTGTACAGCCCATACCAGTGTCCAGTAGGCATTTCCCATGTATGGACAAGCCTACGACCAAGATGGCACCCATACCTGCAAGCCCGGTGGAATTACACAGCTGCAGTAAGGCATAACACAGGAAATACAGATGGGAACTACAGTAGACACTCCCCATAGAAATCCAGACCGCCGTGCGAATCCCGCCGTACACAGCAAGCAATCTGCTAGCAAGAATATGGGGATCAGTCGCTTCCATACCGCGGAACATATGGGCGACCTGTGGAACACATATTAATGGCACACCAACAACGTCAACTAGGAAGGTCATAGGATGGTTAAACTATGGCGTTCCTACTTATAAAGAACATCCTTCAATGAATTAGTATGGTCTACATGTTTTGGTGGTGTTAGTTTTGACAATACAGTGGTGGATATCTCACATTGGGACTTCCGAGGTTCATTTAAACCAGTTGCTAACCTGCATCATCGGATTTACACCATTTGGGTTCAGTTCAGAATAAACTGGTTGTCGTAGCACTACATAATATGTGTAGTCAAACAGTCATCCGCGATTGGGTAACATACAGCAGCAGTTAAACCCACTGGCCAGATGGACACAGTCCAACAAGTTCTACACTTTACATATGCACATCGGTGTCCATTGTAGGACCCCAAAAATTGATCCGTACGCCACATCTACCAGCTGTGATCGAGAGACCTGAAAGGAGTGAATAGCCGTGACTACGGCACAGCTACACATATGCACCACCAGCGTGTTTAAGGTTGATGACAAATGTCCATGAAATGCAGGACATATGAACAGACATTCCCAGATTGTCGAGACCATAGAAGTGCGTCCACATCCCAGTCCCGCACACATGAAGGATGTGTAATGGGTACCGTTGAGGGTTGCAGCCATGGGATTCTGGGTATGCAGAAATGGGGCTCGGTGTTGTTTGGCAGATAAGCCATTGTCCCGCCCCGTGGGAGGGATGTGGGTATAGCACATGCCTTACCCCCCACCACTAATGCAAATCATCCACTGGAGAATGCTAAATGCAGCTGTGAAATGTGTACAGCCCTACACCGGTGTCCAGTAGGCAATTCCCATGGACGGACAAACGTACAACCAAGATGGCACCCATAACTGCAAACCCGGTGGAATTACACAGCTGCAATAAGGCATAACACAGGAAATACAGATGGGAACGACAGTAGACACTCCCCATACAAAGTCAGACCGCCGTGCGAATACCGGCGTACACAGCACTCAATCTGCCAGCAACAACATGGGATTACTCGCTGCCATACTGCGGAACAAATGGGAGACCTGTGGAACACATACTACTGGCACACCAACAACGTCAACTAGGAAGGTCATAGGATGTTTAAACTATGGCGTTCCCACTTATAAAGAACATCCTTCAATTAATTAATAGGTTCTACATGTTCCGGGTGTGTTATATTGACAATACAGTGGCGGATATTTCATAATGGGACTTCTGATGATTAGTTAAAGCAGTTGCTAACCTGCCGCATTAGATTAACAGCATTTGGGTTAATTGTAGAAAGACATGGGTTTCATAGCACTACATAATATGGGTAGTCAAACAGACATCCGCGATTGGGGAACATACAGCAGCAGTCAAAACCACTGGCCAGATGGACACAGTCCAACATGTTCTACACTTTACATATGCACATTGTTGTCCATTGTAGGACCCCAAAAATTTATCCTTATGCAATGTCAACCGGCTGCAATTGAGAGACCCAGAAGAGGTGACACCCGTGACTACGGCACAGCTAGATATATGCACCACCAGCGTGTTCAAGGTTGATGACAAGTGTCCATGAAATGCAGGCCATATGAACAGAAATCCCCAGATTGTCGAGTCCATAGAAGTGCGTCCACATCCCATTCCCGCACACATGAAGGATGTGCAATGGGTACCATCGAGGGTTGCAGCCATGGGATCGTGGGTATGCATAAATGGGGCTCGGTGTTGATTGGCAGATGATCCGTTGTCCCGCCCCGTGGGAGGGATGTGGGTGTAGCACATGCGTTACTCCGCACTAATAATGCAAATCATCCACCGGAGAATGCTAAATGCAGCTGTGAAATGTGTACAGCCCTATACCAGTGTCCAGTAGGCAATTCCCATGGATGGACAAACGTACGACTAAGATGGCACCCACAACTGCAAACCCGGTGGAATTGCACAGCTGCAGTAAGGCATAACACAGGGAATACAGATAGGGACTACAGTAGAGACTCCACATACAAGGTCAGAGCGCCGTGCGAATACCGGCGTACACAGCACTCAATCTGCCAGCAGGAAAATGGGGATCACTCGCTTCCATACCGCGGAACAAATGGCCGACCTGCGGAACACATACTAATGGCACACCAACAACGTCCACTAGGAAGGTCATAGGATGTTTAAACTATGGCGTTCCCACTTATGAAGAACAACCTTTATTTTTATTTTTTATTTATTTTATTTTACATTTGTTGACCGGGCTAGTCTAGCTGGATACATGTCCTTTTTCAGTAGAGGCCCGGGGAGAAAAGCTCCCATAATTAACAGAAGTATAAGTTTACAAATATATACAAGAAATTACATTAAAATAAAATCAAACAGTAATAACATCTAAGTATACAAGCTGTTAGTCTGGTAAACATTTGTTGAGATGGCCAGATGACATAGATACCTGAGGAGATAGTAAGATGCTGGATAAAGAATTGTGAGGTAGAAAGGAATTAGATACTAATGGTCCTGTGGGAATTAGTCAGGGTTGGAACATGGGCATAACCATTGAGACTTAAGAAATTCTCTGAGATTAGTTTTGAATAGATTGAGTGAGGTCATGAGCCTGAGGTTGTTGGGAAGGAAATTCCATTGCTTTCCAATGGAGTTAGCATAAAGAGCATCGCCGCCCATGTTATTAGATTTGATGGTTAATATCTGAATACTGTTTGAGGATCGTAGGCTACTTAAGTTGGTGTAGCGGGTCAGAATTTTGGTCAGCGAGGGGGTTTTCTCTGGATGATTGATTATTTTGAATGCTTCGGAGAGTTGGTTTAGTTTAAGCAGATTGGGCAGTTCCAACCAGCCAAGTTTTTTGAGGTTGAGGCAGTGGTGGGTACGATAGGGTGTAGCTGTTACAAATCTGGCAATATGATGGTAGGTGGTAGAGAGGTTATTAAGATCACGTTTGTTGAGGAAAGATAGTATTGGTGAGGCATATAGTAGGGTGGAGATGAGATGGGTACGAGCAATGGTTAATTTTGCATGTGGGGTAAGAAAGTTCTTGATTCTGTACATTGACCCAAGTTTCTTGTTAACTGTCTTAATAGTTTGGGCAATGTGCATGTCGAATTTAAGCTTATGGTCAATAGTGACACCAAGTAGTTTGGTATGGGGGACGGGCTCAATGATGGTGCCATTAGAGGATTCCACAAAAAAGGTCCTGGAGTTATCAGGTGGTGGATCTTGGGGTAGGGAAGTGGTGGACGTGGGGAAAAATAGAAGTAACTTGGTTTTAGTCGGGTTGAGTAAAAGTTTCCGGTCAGAGAACCATTGTTCAACTTTGGCAAAACATTGCTGGGTAGCTGCTTGGAGATTTTGAAGAGAGATATCGGAGCATATCAGGGTTGTGTCATCTGCATATTGAATACAGGTGGCTGTGGGGATGACTGTGTGCAGATCATTTATGAAAATAGAAAAAAGAAGAGGACCAAGTATGGAGCCCTGTGGAACACCAATATTGTTTGAGAGCAGATGAGATATATTATTTTGCCATTGGACTGCTTGTTGCCTACCAGCAAGGTAATCCTTAAACCAGTTTAGGGCCAAGTTGTCAAGATGAAGGGTTTGCAGGGTATATAGTAGTAGTTGGTGGTTAACCATATCGAAAGCTTCGATAGGTCAAGAAAGAGGGCAGAGGATGTTAGTTTTTACGGTTACTATTGACTGAGTCTACAAAGGAGAGGAGGGCAGTGGTAGTACTTTGGTGGGGCAGGAAGCCATGCAGGGTTGTAGACAATAGATTATTGAGGGTAAGGTAGTGTAGGAGTTGTTTGTGAACACACGTTCCATGATTTTAGCTAATGGAGACAATATTGCGATGGGTCTATAGTTAGCTGTTTCTGTGGAGGAGCCTCCTTGTGAAGTGGAATGATGTATGAAATTTTCCAAATGGGGGGGACAGTGGCTTCAGTAATGGATCTATTAATCAGGATTGATACAGGATAGGCAATGACATCGGACGATATTTGTAGGTATTCGCTGGGAGGTGATCGGCCGCTAGGGTGGTCGGTTTCAGTTTTTTTAATAGGGTACGAATGTAGGAGGTAGAAACTGGTTGTAATTTAAAGGAGAGAAGCTGTGTCATCAGGAAGAGTTAAGGAGGGAAGAGGTGGGTAGTTGATTGGCTAAGGATTGGATGGTCTCAGTAAAAAAAGTGTTGAAGGTATTGGCTACTACTTCTGGTTCTTGACCAGTAAGATTCTCAGGGGTTGGGGTAGTTGATTTACCAGGATGGAGGAGGTTATTAAAACCAGCCCAAAACTTTTTTGGGTTAGTCTGATGTTTGTCCTGGAGGTGACAGAAGTACTGTTTTTTATCTCGAGTTATGTCAGTTTTCGTGGAGTTTCTAAGCTGCTGAAATATTATACGGTCTAGGGGAGTTTTGGTAGCTCTCCATTTGTGCCAAGCCTGGTCACGGAGTTTAATTTTTGCTTTGGTTTCTTTTGTTAACCAGGGAGCAATGCGGTCTTTGGCTCTAATTAGTCTATTAGGAGCATGAGAGTGGAGAATGTTTAAGAATGTGTCATTAAAGTATGACACGCTCTCGGCAAGGGGAAGAGTATTTAGGATAGACCAATTGCAGGATTTTAGTTCATAAGGAATAGTTCTGGGTTGAAGTTTTCTTATTTCTAACAAGTTTGTATAAGGGTGGGTTGGTGCAAGAAAGTTTGTGCTTTAAAATGTAAGTGACAAGGTGGTCGCTAAGGTTGTTAGGGAGGGTACCAGTGGTATAGTTGATTGGATCTTTATTAGTGAGAATCCAGTCAATCGTGCTCTCTTTTTGCTGAGTATTACCAATTCTAGTGGGAGATGTAATATTTTGGGAGAAGCCATGTAGGTTGATAAGATAGGGATTTGACTTGGCGGAGCAGTGGGACCAGTCAATATTGAAGTCCCCTAGAACTATGGTTTCTTGAGGGCAGTTAGTTGCTAACCAACTTAAAGTTTGCTCTAGGTTTTCATGGTTCTTCCCTGGCGGAATATAGATTACTACAAGATTGATACATTTTTGGGTGTTAATACAAATCTTTAGTGAAATAAGTTCTAAGTTACAGACCTGGGGAGGATGCAATGGGTTCATAATGATGTTGAACATGTTCTTAAACATGACAGCTATTCCTCCACCTCTTTTGGTTGTTCGATCCCTCCTTAAGATATTATAGCCAGGTGGAAGAATTTCTTCATCCTTTGTGGCAGGTTTGAGCCATGTTTCTGATAAGCACATGATGTCTGGGGAGTGTGTAGCTATCATAGCATGTAGGCTATGTATTTTGTTGTTAATACTTCTCAAGTTGAGGTGAAAGATGAGGAGGGAGTTAGTGGGTCTTTGGGGTAATGTTGGGGTGACAACAACTCGATTGGTGTTAGGGCCTGGATTCGGGTGAATGTCACCATGCTGGGTTATATAGAGTTTTAGGTGCTCTAGGAATCTCTGGAGTTTGAACAGTAATTTGAGGTGGGATTTATTTTTGGTTGGGCTAGGGTAGTGAAGGGTTAGATGAGTTTTAAAGAGACCTTGTGTTTTTGCAGGGTGGAGAGTGGATGCTATAGTGTTTGGGGAAAAGTGAGTGTATGGGGTAGTGTGAGCCTTGGGAAAGGAGATTTCTAAGAGTGATTGTTGTTCATACCTTGTTAAAAGGTATGGGATAAGAAGAAGTAAAGTTAGTGAGAAGATGAAAGAATACATAGTTTTGACCATGACGGTGAAAGAGAGGTAGCTTGTGGGATGGGATGATAGGAGGGGTTTCTAAATTTTTTCTGGGAGTTGTCTAGGAGTGAGGGAGGAGGAGCTGTAAATTGGAGGACAGCCGTAATTGGGAGGAAGAGAGGGTGGGAAGGGCTAGATATCACTATAAATTTAGGGATAGTGGGGGCGGGTGGGATAAGGGGGCAGGGTGGGGTGCGAAGCAAGCCCGAGCGCAGCGAGGGTGAAGTGGAGTGGGGAAATACCTGCCCAGAGTTTGCAGGGCCTTAGAGGCAGCCAGATGCAAGTCTGTGGGTTGGGTGCAGGATAGGACTTTCTTAGATGCAAGGACCTGGAGATTTGGCAGGCTAGTGTATGGTTGCCAGTAGATTTGAGGTCCTGTTTATTTTCCTGCCTCCTAAACGTTATTCTGGTTAGATACACTGAAATTTTGGGTATTTCCTTAACCGTAGAGTCCTTTACAAGATGGGAAGTTCAGAGTCTGTGCATTCGCACCGTCGATGCCAAGAACCGGAGAGCCACGCAGTGTAATATAGAGGGGGGGGGTTCCTGGAATGAGAGAAAGGAGAGATACAGTTTTAAAGACACGTTACATGCAGTTGCTAGCCTGTGTTAAGCAGCAGGTTGTTATCTCTAGGGTTAGATAGAGGTAGGCAGTAGGGGAGAGGTATAGAAATCAGTTTGCAGTACCTTCTACAATAAACTTCACTTTACGCTAGAAAAACAGATGATGCTTAGGCACAGTACATTGGTGTTAGCTACTTTGATCTGTTAAAACAGTGGAAGCAAGCAAGTACAGCCAGTTTCTTTGGGTTAGTCAAGGAACGCCAGTATCAGCAGCTGCATGTGTAACCCATAGGCGTCGTTATCTTAGGACTGCATAGTCATTCACGCTACACATAGAAAATTTTAAGCAGTAGTTTTAGCCAGCTAGACCACGTTCAGTAGTCTATACAAGAAGCCAGTAGCAAATAGAGTAGGTTCTATTGCAGTTAGTTATAATTAATGAAAATTGGAGAAGTTTGCAGCTAGTTCCGAAAGTGATAAACACTAGTTTCTCACACAATAAACAATAACACAATGTTTAAACACAATACGGCCCAGAGTAAACACTGCTTTTAGATGTTAGAGCTAGTTTAAACTAAAGCGCCTATAACAGCGCCAACACTACCAGAAACAGAAACAATCCAGTGCAGGTTAAACCTTCAATGAATTAATAGGATCTACATGTTTTGGTTGTGTTATTTTGACAATACAGAGGCGGGAATGTCCTAATGGGACATCTGTGGATTAGTTAAAGCAATTGTTAGCCTGCATCATTGGATTCACACCAGTTGGGTTCAGTGTAGAAAATCCCCGGTTTACGTAGCACTACATAATATGGGTAGTCAAACAGACATCCGTGATTGGGGAACATACAGCAGCAGTCAAAACCACTGGCCAGATGGACACAGTCCAACAAGCTCTACACTTTACATATACACATTGGTGTCCATTGTAGGACCCCAAAAATTATCCGTACGCAATGTCAACCGGCTGTGATCGATAGACCCAGAAGAACTGACAGCTGTGACTACGGCAAAGCTAGATATATGCACCACCAGCGTGTTCAAGGTTGATGACAAGTGTCCATGAAATGCAGGACATATGAATAGAAATCCCCAGATTGCCGAGTCCATAGACGTGCGTCCACATCCCATTCCCGCACACATGAAGGATGTGCAATGGGCACCGTCGAGGGTTGCAGCCATGGGATGGTGGGTATGCAGAAATGGGGCTCGGTGTTGATTGGCAGATAATCCGTTGTCCCGCCCCATGGGAGGGATGTGGGTATAGCACATGCGTTACTCCCCACTAATAATGCAAATCATCCACCGGAGAATGCTAAATGCAGCTGTGAAATGTGTACAGCCCTATACCAGTGTCCAGTAGGCAATTCCCATGGACGGACAAACGTACGACCAAGATGGCACCCATAACTGCAAACCCGGTGTAATTCCACAGCTGCAGTAAGGCATAACACAGGAAATACTGATAGGGACCACAGTACACACCCCCCATACAAAGTCAGACCGGCGTGCGAATACTGGCGTACACAGCACTCAATCTGCCAACAAGAAAATGGGGATCACTCGCTTCCATACTGCAGAACAAATGGGCGACCTGCGGAACACATACTAATGGCACACCAACAACATCAACTAGGAAGGTTATAGGATGGTTAAGCTATGGCGTACCCACATATAAAGAACATCCTTCAATGAATTAATAGGATCTACATGTTATGGTAGTGTTATTCTGACAATACAGTGGCAGATATTTCCTACTGTGACTTCTGAGGATTATGTAAATCAGTTGCTAACTTGCATCCTTGGATGTACACCATTTGGTTTCAGGTTAGAAAAACCTGGATGTCGTAGCACTACATAATATGTGTAGTCAAACAGACATCCGCAATCGGGGAACATACAGCAGCAGTCAAACCCACTGGCCAGATGGACACAGTCCAACAGGTTCTACACTTTACATATGCACATCGGTGTCCATTGTAGGACCCAAAAATTTAACCCTATGCAATATAAACGTGATGGAGGAAGCGACGCTGAAGGCGTAACAGCCGTGACTATGGCACAGTTAGACATATGCACCACCAGCGTGTTTAAGGTTGATGACAGGTGTCCATGAAATGCAGGACATATGAGCAGAAATACACATATGGCCGGGTCCATAGAAGTGCGTCCACATCCCAGTCCCGCACACATGAATAGTGTGTAATGGGTACCGTCGAGGGCTGCAGCCATGGGATCGTGGGTATGCAGAAATGGGGCTCGGTGTTGTTTGGCAGATAATCCGTTGTCCCGCCCCGTGGGAGGGATGTGGGTATAGCACATGCCTTACCCCCCACCAATAATGCAAATCATACACCAGAGAATGATAATTGCAGCTGTGAAATGTGTACAGCCGTGTACCAGTGTCCAGTAGGCAATTCCTATGGATGGATAAACGTACGACCAAGATGGCACCCATAACTGCAAACCTGGTGGAATTACACAGCTGCAGTAAGGCATAACACAGGGAATGCAGATAGGGACTACAGTACACACTCCCCATACAAAGTCAGACCGCCGTGCGTATACCAGCGTACACAGCACTCAATCTGCCAGCATGAAAATGGGGATCACTCGCTACCATACTGTGGAACAAATGTGCGACCTGCGGAACACATACTAATGGCACACCAGCAACGTCAACTCGGAAGGTCATAGGATCTCTGAACTATGGCGTTCACACTTATAAAGAACATCCTTCAATGAATTAATAGGATCTACATGTTTTGGTTGTGTTATTTTGACAATACAGTGGTGGAAATTCCATAATGGGACATCTGAGGATTAGTAAAAGCATTTCCTAGCCTGCATCATTGGATTTACACCATCTGGGTTCAGTTTGGAATAACCTGGTTAATGTAGCACTACATAATATGGGTAGCAAGCAGACATCCGCGATTGGGGAACATACAGCAGCAGTCAAACCCACTGGCCAGATGGACACAGTCCAACAAGTTCTACACTTTACATATGCACATTGGTGTTCATAGTAGGACCCCAAAGATTCATCCGTACGCAATGTCAACCAGCTGCGATCGAGAGACCCAGAAGAACTGACAGCCGTGACTATGGTACAGCCAGACATATGCACCTCCAGCATGTTCAAGGTTGATGACAACTGTCCATGAAATGCAGGACATATGAACAGAAATTCCCAGATTGTAGAGTCCATAGAGGTGCGTCCACATCCCATTCCTGCACACATGACGGATGTGTAATGGGTACCGTCGAGGGTTGCAGCCATGGGATCCTGGGTATGCAGAAACGGGGCTCGGTGTTGTTTGGCAGATTATACATTGTCCCGCACCGTGGGAGGTATGTGGGAGTAGCACATGCCTTACTCCCCACTAATTGTGCAAAGCATCCACCGGATAATGCTAAATGCAGGTGTGAAATGTGTACTGCTCTATACCAGTGTCCAGTAGGCAATCGGCATGGATGGACAAGCGTAGGACCAAGATGTCACCCATAACTGCACACCTGGTGGAATCACACAGCTGCAGTGAGGCATAACACAGGAAATACAGATAGGGACTACAGTAGACACTCACCATACAAAGCCAGACCGCCATGCGAATACCAGCGTACACAGCACTCAATCTGCCAGCACCATAATGGGGATCACTCGCTTCCATACCGCGGAAGAAATGGGCGACCTGTGGAACACATACCAATGGCACAAAAACAACGTCAGCTAGGAAGGTCATAGGATGGTCAAACTATGGCGTTCACACTTATGGAGAATATCCTTCAGTGAATTAATAGGATTAATGTCAATTGACCATGGTATACACCTAATCAACATCAAAGAACCGCTGGCACCTTATGGCACACAATCCAAAACACACATAGGTAGATGAAACAGTCAACGTAGACATTGTCCACGACAGGTCACAAATGGTATACAAAGGTTACTTCATGGACATGTAAGCGCTTTCACCCGTAGGCTCTGTCAGACTTACACATGACATAGAAGCATCCAGGCTTTAAATATCCCCCCTTACACTTTTATTGGTTAATTTCTCAGCAAACAATGAACATGTAACCACAGCATAGAAAGCACAGACGCAATGTTAACTACACACACTTTTATTTATTATTTATTTGCAGTTGATTTACCAGGATAGTCCATTGGGCCAAAAAGAACCCGTTTTCAATGGAGTCCTGGGGAGAAAAGCTCCAGTACAGAAAATTGGGTACATACAAAGGATTGCTAAATAATTATACAAAATGGTAGATAATAGTCATAGGGAGAAAAGCTCCAACACACACAGAATTAGGTTCATACAAGATTGCTAATATTTATAGAAAAGTGGTAGATAAAACATTTACATTCACAGTTCATAAACATTCAGAACAATACAAACAAAGAGGATTAATGTGAAGTAAATGAGCTTGGAAATAATGTGAAATACATAGCATATATTAACATCTCAGAAAACATCCTAGTAACACATGTATTATATGATATTGTACTATGCCTAATACTCATCAATCAAAGATCAAACAATATATATAGAAGATATGCATATCATATCAATGTAATACAGTGGTACACAACTGAAAGAGTGGACTAATGTGTGTTAACTGTATATCTGTACCTAAACTACATTCCTGTCACGGGGGTTTAAGCCACCTGCTTCTCAAAAGAGGCTTCATCAGTGTTTCACCGGTCAGCCCTGGTGTGTGGTCAACCCTCCACCTAATAATCCATCTAAATCCGCATTCTAAGGCATAGTTGATGAGGTCCCCCCTCTGGTATTATAACCTAGCCGTCGTAAAACACCGAATGTAGACGTATGCCGTGTGATGTGCTCATAGTGGGCCGTAGGCATGCGCCAATCCTGCGACTGCCCAGGGCGCCGCACTAGTAGGGCCACCTGTCTAGTAGGTGTGTCATGTAGGTATACCAGGATGGGGGCACCATGTATTGTGGTGGTGTGCACCATGGAGCCCTACAGCCTAGGGCAGCAGTCGATCTAAGGCCGCTGCCGTAGGAGGGGTAGTACGGTCTGCAGGTATGTGCAGAAGTGCACATGAAACAGCGGTCCACAAGGATTACCCATAGTGGCGACACCTGCACAGATGGCTATAGCGGGACACACACACGACCATGCATACAGCACAGTTAGACATACACACACCATAAATAGTCAATTACACACAAGGTTTATGGCATGTATGGGTACAGTGTCAGTACAGCAAGGATAGCTGTCTGCCACGATATCAAGCAGATGTCTCTAGGGTGTTCTGGAATACGGACGGTGCATGGACAATGAGTGGATATGCATCGTACCACAGTTCTATGTGTCAGCCGTGCAAATATGCGATACATGGGACAGACAGCTGTCCATGCAAGAGCATCACTACGGGCACAACATAGGTACGTAGATATACAATGACAGAGATACAGACGGACACATGTGGCAAGCCCGTGCGTGTAACGTACACAGCACCACCCCACCACACCATAGCAGGGTGCACGTGGAGAACACGCTACGGAGGTCGCCAAACACAGCAGGCACCCAAGCAGTCCATGAGCCGCGTCTCACCATCCACAAACACAGGGATGGCGGCAGGATATGAGTGTTCTGCGGAAACCTCAAAGCCATACCCTATGAACCCATGCAGCTGGGAGCATGGACACACACACACATGTGGCAGGAATGGTGATTGACCACACCCCCACATACCCAACCGCACAACAGTATGACACAGGTATGGAACGCGCTACGTGGGCCAGCGAACACACCACCGTCAGAGGCACATGTACAGGTGGGTGACAACATCCGTAAAGGAATGGCCGCCGATAGCCAAGGTATGTGTTGCCAAGCGTCTAAAATAACTCCACTCTACTAGGGAAGCTGTGAACACACAAACCACACACACACACGGGGAAGGGGCGGGAGTCGAACCTACGCCTACCTACATGACCTCACTACAGCATGAAACATTAACAGAACACGCTACCGAGATTACTGAGCACAGCGCTGTCAGAGGCATACTTCTAGGTGGGTGACATCACCCATAAGGGAATAGCTGGCAATAGCCAAGGTATGTGTTGCGAAGCGTCTAAAAGCATGTTCATCTGCAGAGGCAGCTGGAAACACACACACACACACACACACACACACACACACACACACACACACACACAGGGAAGGGCCGAGAGTTGAACCTACGCCTACCTACATGAACTCACTACAGCATGAAGCATTTACAGAACGCGCTACTGAGATTACTGAGCACAGCGCTGTCAGGGGCATACTTCTAGGCGGGTGACATCACCCGTAAGGGAATAGCTGGCAATAGCCAAGGTATGTATTGCGAAGCGTCTAAAAGCATGTTCATCTGCAGTGGCAGCTGGAAACATACATACACACACACACACACACACACACACACACACACACACACACACACACACACACACACACACACACACAGGGAAGGGCCGAGAGTCGAACCTACGCCTACCTATATGAACTCACTACAGCATGAAGCATTTACAGAACGCGCTACTGAGATTACTGAGCACAGCGCTGTCAGGGGCATACTTCTAGGCGGGTGACATCACCCGTAAGGGAATAGCTGGCAATAGCCAAGGTATGTGTTGCGAAGCGTCTAAAAGCATGTTCATCTGCAGAGGCAGCTGGAAACACACACACACACACACACACACAGGGAAGGGCCGAGAGTCGAACCTACACCTACCTACATGAACTCACTACAGCATGAAGCATTTACAGAATGCGCTACCAAGATTACTGAGCACAGCGCTGTCAGGGGCATACTTCTAGGCGGGTGACATCACCCGTAAGGGAATAGCTGGCAATAGCCAAGGTATGTGTTGCGGCGCCTAAAGCATGTTCATCTGCAGAGGCAGCTGGAAACACACACACACACACACAGGGAAGGGCCGAGAGTCGAACCTACGCCTACCTACATGAACTCACTACAGCATGAAGCATTTACAGAACGCGCTACCAAGATTACTGAGCACAGCGCTGTCAGGGGCATACTTCTAGGTGGGTGACATCACCCGTAAGGGAATAGCTGGCAATAGCCAAGGTATGTGTTGCGAAGCGTCTAAAAGCATGTTCATCTGCAGAGGCAGCTGGAAACACACACACACACACACACACACACACAGGGAAGGGCCGAGAGTCGAACCTACGCCTACCTACATGAACTCACTACAGCATGAAGCATTTACAGAACGCGCTACCGAGATTACTGAGCACAGCGCTGTCAGGGGCATACTTCTAGGTGGGTGACATCACCCGTAAGGGAATAGCTGGCAATAGCCAAGGTATGTGTTGCGAAGCGTCTAAAAGCATGTTCATCTGCAGAGGCAGCTGGAAACACACACACACACACACACAGGGAAGGGCCGAGAGTCGAACCTATGCCTACCTACATGAACTCACTACAGCATGAAGTATTTACAGAACGCGCTACCGAGATTACTGAGCACAGCGCTGTCAGGGGCATACTTCTAGGCGGGTGACATCACCCGTAAGGGAATAGCTGGCAATAGCCAAGGTATGTGTTGCGAAGCGTCTAAAAGCATGTTCATCTGCAGAGGCAGCTGGAAACACACACACACACACACACAGGGAAGGGCCGAGAGTCGAACCTACGCCTACCGACATGAACTCACTACAGCATGAAGCATTTACAGAACGCGCTACCGAGATTTCTGAGCACAATGCTGTCAGGGGCATACTTCTAGGCGGGTGACATCACCCGTAAGGGAATAGCTGGCAATAGCCAAGGTATGTGTTGCGAAGCGTCTAAAAGCATGTTTATCTGCAGAGGCAGCTGGAAACACACACACACACACACACACACACACACACACACACACACACACACACACACACACACACACACAGGGAAGGGCCGAGAGTCGAACCTCTACCTACATGAACTCACTACAGCATGAAGCATTTACAGAACGCGCTAACAAGATTACTGAGCACAGCACTGTCAGGAGGCATACTAGGTGGGTGGTATCATCTGCAGAGGCAATGCGGCCGATAGGGAATGAAGACAGAGTGCGCAGTCACACAGCCTGTTACCATCCCAAGGTGGCCGTACAGTAACACGGTAGTGCTGCGGTCGGGAATACCAACTAACTACGGAGCAGTACATCACGACATGAATACGGGATGCACCACATTACAGTATACCCTATGAGAGGGCATCTGGCGTGCAGGATGTAGGCAGCCAATGTGGCATGACAGCCACATATGAGTCACCTGGATGGTCACCATGGCTATACAGGATGTCAATGGCCATGGCTACACGCCTAGTAGCAGACATCGGTGCCGACCGTCGTGTGTACCCCCGACTGGTGTACTGGCCATGCCTCTCACACCGAGCGGTTGCGAAGGGGAGACAGGCATGCGCACGGGGTATCAACGCAGTCGGCCGCGGTGTGCACTGTACTGTGTGTCCATCTACACAGCTGCTTACTGGGCATGCTCAGACACTTAGAATCGGCACAGTGCAGACAGGCATACACATGGGGCGACGGCATGGGAGGCAGAATGTGGACCGGTGTGTGTGTCCAGCCACACAACAGCAACCCAGCCATGCCACAGACGTGGCAGTTGTGGAGGGGAAACAGGCATGCACCCGGGGTATCAATGCAGACGGGCGGTGTGCACTGTACTGTGTGTCCATCTACACAGCTGCTTACTGGGCATGCTCAGACACTTAGAATCAGCACAGTGCAGACAGGCATACACATGGGGCGGCATGGGAGGCAGAATGTGGACGGCGTGTGTCCAGCCACACAACAGCAACCCGGCCATGCCACAGACGTGGCAGTTGCGGAGGGAAACAGGCATGCACCCGGGGTATCAATGCAGACGGGCACGGTGTGCACTGTACTGTGTGTCCATCTACACAGCTGCTTACTGGGCATGCTCAGACACTTAGAATCGGCACAGTGCAGACAGGCATACACATGGGGCGATGGCATGGGAGGCAAAATGTGGACCGGCGTGTGTGTCCAGCCACACAACAGCAACCCGGCCATGCCACAGACGTGGCAGTTGCGGAGGGGAAACAGGCATGCACCCGGGTATCAATGCAGACGGGCACGGTGTGCACTGTACTGTGTGTCCATCTACACAGCTGCTTACTGGGCATGCTCAGACACTTAGAATCGGCACAGTGCAGACAGGCATACACATGGGGCGGCGGCATGGGAGGCAGAATTTGGACCAGCGTGTGTGTCCAGCCACACAACAGCAACCCGGCCATGCCACAGACGTGGCAGTTGCGGAGGGGAAACAGGCATGCACCCGGGGTATCAATGCAGACGGGCACGGTGTGCACTGTACTGTGTGTCCATTTACACAGCTGCTTACTGGGCATGCTCAGACACTTAGAATCAGCACAGTGCAGACAGGCATACACATGGGGCGACGGCATGGGAGGCAGAATGTGGACGGCGTGTGTCCACCCACACCACAGCGACCCGGCCATGCTCACACACGTAGTATGTGCTACACGCCGTCCGGCATGCAGACGGAGTGCACACATCGCAAGTCACGGCCAGGTAAACCCGTACACATGCGCAGGGTGGACACACATGCAGTCACACGTACACACACAGATGACAGCACAGGCGTCACGAGTGCAGGCTGAACATGTACACACCGTAGTGTACACTGTAGCTGCTATGCCAGCACCATGTCATCGGTGCAGCAGTATGCTCACGGTCCAGAAACTGCATGTGACATATGTCCAGAAGACTATGTGGCGGTGTACGTCCGTCGTGCAGAGTACACATGTACTATCAATGATCCCACAGGTGTGATGTAGTCCACCCGTACTGGTATACACGGACAGGCGTGCTCCACACATACCACGGGCCTGACACAGGTATGACACATGACTGCAGCTGTACCACAGTGAAACAATGTCCGGATATGTGACATATGTGATTTCCTGGCTGTGTGCATGGACTGCACGCAGGACACATACGAAGCCTGTGATGTACCACATGCATGACACAGGCGTACGCGGTAATACACACATGAAGGAAAGGCAGATACATGTCTGTGGTATGCACCCCCTACAGGGTGTAGCGGTGTTCACAGGGACACATACCCTTGTACAGTTTGCCTGTGACAGCTGTGATACCAAACCACAGTCCATGTTCCATGTATGTTGACACACATGTCACAACGTAGCAATGCATACACACATGGCAACAGGGGATACATGTGACACGTGTACTGTGCATGGTGCAGCCCTGCAGGGGCATTGTCTGGTGTCCGTAACACAGTTGCAACCCCCTCCCACATGCACACCCATCATGGGGGCCGTCATATGGTGGCATAGTAACAGCACGCATGGCAATCTGTGTGTACACCATTTGTTTAAACACCTGTCCACATGCATGTGTGCAGGTGCTGGTCACACGTGTGTCACACACCATCCTACCCTGCCATGTGCATACAGTCTGCTATGTCACCTTTACATGACAGCGCTGCCATGATGCATACCCATCGGCCATGCGGGATCGACCATATGTCACATTGCCACTGTAACCCCTACCACCTCCCACGTGCAGATATTGGCACAGCTGCCAGATACAGTGGTAGTACGCAGGATGCACCACATACCGCTGCACGCCTGCACAAATCCCATGTAGCGGGTGTGGCATTCCTAGCACCAACATGTGTGCAGGAATGTGTGCCCATGTATGCCACAAATCGGGGGGACTATGTGCCACGTGCCACACATCACTGTACACTATGGTGGAGATCTGTACCTACCTCAGTGTGGGGTGCATCGATGTGGATGGTGTAGTACATGCAACACGTCATCCATCCGTGTAGACATGTGTGGCCACCACCATGTCAGTGTGTCAACATGTGTGTATGTCTGCTGCCTGTTGAGAGGGTGTATGCAGATATCGTGTTGTGACTGGACACTGACCACACAGGGTGACCATCCCGTAGTGGTGCTGCATTGTACAGCCCTATCATTGCCATACCTGTGAGCCTTACTGGCCACTTGTGCAAGACCACCCCCTGTGACATGGCGTCGGTGCATTGTCTTGTGAGGGTGCCGACCACACAGACAGGTGTCCCCATCTGCACACAATGGTGTGTGTGCCATAGAGGTGTACGCCCCGCGAATACGGGAATATTCCTGTACCGGTACAGCATCCGACTGTCGAACACTGTGCACCACAGCTGACAGGTGACACCTGCGGTCAGTAGCCAGCACACTGCGTACGACACCTGCAGAATATCACCATACCTGTACTGTGTCATGCCATGTATGTGATGTCTCTGTCCACCGTAGCCTGTGGCACCGACCACAGGCGTCAGGTGCAGTATCTGTGTGGACATGTGCGTCATGTACCGTGTAAGCAACGTTACAATGTATCCGGCTCCGTGCTCCGCAGGTTTATGTGTATGACCTCTGTTCTTGCAATCCCGACTGTCTGTTCTCTATATCACAAAAGCTCTGCACCTGCTCCCATAGTATTCCTACATAGATAAAGTACATGTATACTAAATGGAGTACTACACTGGCCTAGAGTCCCCTTGTGTGCCCACTTCCCTATAGGTGCCTTCTGAATCGGTTACACAGCAAATGCATTCACATTCTCTGGCATGTTGAAGGGTCAATTGCTAGCGACCTCTCTTGTTCAGATGGTGAATCTGGGCGTCCTGGCCACTGTTACAGGTGCCTCATGGACACAGACAAGCCGCACCTCCCCCAATGAACATAATACATGTGACAGACGCAACTATATAGCCAGACAGGGGGCTGTGCTCTCTCAAACCATGACCGGCAAGACCACGCGGGAGGGGAAGGACACCATGCACACCACATACCCAGTGTCACATGTGACTATCGCAAATGCTAATCAAACACATGAACACACTAAGACATACCTGGAGGCACTGTAAGACATGTCACGAACCAAACGAGCACTCTGAAGCAGACACACAAGCTACTGCCTCCACAAGACATAGGACATGCAACACATAGTTGTCAACGTCTGTGTGCTAAACTGTCGAACCCCAAAGGCGACACACACACTGCCAGACACACCTGTAATGGGTGATGCCACTGCCAGACACACCGACGTCCCACCCACCACACTGAACAAGGGAATGATCACAGTATGCTGCCTGCCGGGCGCTGGAATACGCCACATAACACACGCACTCAGGTCACTCCGCAGCATGTACAGGTAAGACGCGGTCATTGCCCATGCTGGTGTCAACGACTGGTGGCATACCACCCTGGGATACAGTACAGGAGTACAGGAGACATAGAGGGCCACTCAGATTGTGTAGCCCAGGCCGGCATGTCCCTGACCCTGGGCAGTATCCCACCCTCATCAAGTATGATGCCACTATACTGGCTCAATGTGGTCACCCTTGATAATGTGCCTGGTTACCGGTGTCAGTCTGAGGGGATCCAGATTCCTCATACCTGGGATGACATGCTTGTCACGCCACGCCCCTTCGCATGGTATGGCTGGCAGCTGTCGCCCCTGGTCTTCAAGGGTTTGGCGAAGGCACCTGCCACCCCACAGTGCTCACTGCAGGCACGGCTGGAATGATAAACCTACCACCCTACACTACAAACCTGGAGAACACACAGGATAATACTGCTCACTGCCAGTGGTCTACAGCCAAGCTGCACACCCTCAAATGCCCTCCTCAGTATGGAGGACATCGATGTCAGTGCTATGACTGAAACATTGGTCAGGGCTGCTGAGAGCACCCCAGCACTATCGGGTCATACCCCATATCACGCGTTCAGGACCATAACCCGGACCTAACACAGAAGGAGGGGGAGACACCATTTCCATGAAGGATACACACACCTGCATGTTGGCAGAGATGCATGTAGCAGCGGGGAATATCCAGGTGCAATTAACCATGGTTAGGACTGCCCTACAGTATGTTGCATGCTACAGACCACCCTCCCAAACCCAGGATACCTGCACAGCCTTCCTGAAGACACTGGTGAGTGTGAATGCTCTCACAACACAGTCATATTGGGTGACATCAACCACCCATACATAGACCGGGAACATTACCCAGGACACAACACCCTACGCCAAAGGTCACAGGTGTTCATACACCTGACTGCTGTGGAACAACCATGCACCATACCCACAAGGGGGGGACGTATACCAGTTCTGATCATCACACATGGGGACAATATGCTCCGCACAGGATGTACATCCCTCGATGGTGATGTCAGACCGTATAGTGAATCCACTGGTGATCCGCATCCTGCACCCAACACCGGCATGGGAGACCACAGTGATGACCTCTCCACAGTGAACCACACACGTCATACGACCGGTGTGGTACCCTACAAGGCCTCCATGCCAGTGGTAAACACAGGCCACACTGCTGAAACCCTTACAAATGCCTTCTATGAGCACCCCCAGGGATGTCTGCACCAAGCGATCCTGATAACATCAGGACCTTGTCCACCGAAGGCAGGCACATGGTCTGGTGGACCCCAGCCATTGACAAACTGTACAACAAGGGTTGGAGCTAATACATGACAGAGCAATATCAGTACCAGGAAAGGCATCACTGATTAATACTGGCGTTAACATACGATCACACATACAATCATCTAAGGCCGCTTGTGGGAGTGGTACTGCAGAGGACACATAAGACAACCATAGGGCCTTCCTTAGCTGTGGTAGGGACATGGGTGGGAGCACACAGTCATGCCTGGAATTACTCCAGAATGGTACAATGATCACTGCACCCACAGACATTGTCAACAAACCAGCGGACATGTTCCATGCATACATCTACCCCCCCCCAAGAGGGGACGTATCCATCCCACCAGAGTCTAGCCTCCCTAACATCCCGTATGCCCAGGAGAGATCTGATATCTGTTAAGCGGTGAACACAGCACCAATGGGACCAGATGGTGTCCCTGGCTGTGTGCTACACAACCTCATTGAGGCCCTTGCCCCGCACATAAGGCCGCTGTGTCATCTTAGGCTTACTACGGGCTAGGTCCCCGCTGGATGGCATACGGCAACTGTGGTCCCACTACACCAGGGTAGTGCTCTTATGGACTGTAGACATCCCTGCCCTATCAGCTTGACAAGCCTTGTTTGCAAAGCTTTGGGGAGGTCCTATCTGGAGCCCATAAATACAGACAGTGGTGTACAGCCAATACCAGAACATACCCACATCGACTTAGTCAAGGGCAGATCCCGCCTCCCAAACCTGCTCGTCCTGTCTGGAGGGGTCACTAAGGCCATTGATGGGGGTACATCGGTTTGCACAGACTACCATGACCTGGCGGGAGCATTCAAACAACACTCCACGTGGGCAGCATGGAAAGGCTCACTAGCGTACATGTGGAGACATATGTCACACAATGGTTTGCCAACTGGATGGAGGTCACACCACACAGGGTTTGTGTTCCTGGTGCCATGTCAGACTCCAAGCTGGTCTCGGCTGGTGGCCCACAGGACTCAGTCCTGGGCCCCCTCCTGTTCGGCATTCAACCTTCCAATGTGCATGCAAACATAGGGGGATTGTGGCAGACAAGGTATGCAGATGACTGCACACTGGCCACCATACTCAACACCCCATCAGACACGGACATCCACCTGGGGTCTCATAGAAATGGATAACTGGTGCCTGAGCAATGGCCTGATGCTACATGCCAGGGAAGGTGTAGACCTACCCAGTGGGAAAGACATGTTCACCCTGACTTACCATATAAGTGGTAATCCATTAAACATGGTGGACGTGATCAGGGACATGGGTACCACACCTGTCGGTAACCTCTGTCGACACTCACATTGCCAATGTGGTTGGGAAGACATTCCACTGTGGCCACCTGGTCAGGAAGGGATTCACATCCACATCAGGGGAGTTCATTGTACCCCTGTACTCTTCACACATCAGACCAATGATTGCATACAACGCCACATCTGGGATGTACCTAACCTGACACCTGCAGCACTCGGAAAGACCACAAACGTTCCACAACACAGGGATAAAGGTGCTGAGACATGTGTCACATGCTGCCAGACCGAGGGGACTCTGGCTGTATACCTTCTCAGCCAGTCTGCTCTGAGGTGATCTGTGCCTGTCATACACGGCCATGTCCGACCTGGGTGACATGGACATGTTCCACCTCCTAGGCTCCAAGCAAACACGCGCACAGATGCAACTGACAGACACCTCAACACGGACATAAATAGGACATGCTGGGGGGACAGGGTCATCGCCCAGAGACCCCCTACAACATGGAAAGGATTCCCAGCCCATGTGAAGCAGAGCCACTGACTGACTTTGTCCAAGAGTAATCCTGACGTGTGGATGTGTGATCGTAGGTATGCACCAGGCATCATCTCTGTGTCACTGCTGGACAGAGGGACAGTGAACCGATGGATGTAGTATCCTCATCCTACGGGATGGTGACAGCCACACACACTCTGGCTAGGCTTACACATGCCGTAGGGCACATAGGCTGGTATGTACCTATGCGCCTATGTACCTATGTAGGGGTCCATGCAGGTTGCGGGTACCTGTGGTATGCTGATATTGCCAGATGTGCCTGTGGGTAACCCACAGCTACAAGTGGGGGACTGATAACAGTGCTCCCAGTAGGCACATGCAAGTACACCATATTTGGAATACAGGTTAACAGAACCAACATGGTGCTACACATGTAACCGCCATGCATACCGTGTACACAGATCAATGTATGCTGCACCTGCACTACATGGTATGTCTGCTGCATGATGTCAGTACACAACCCACGTCACATACGCACCTGTCACCTGTCATACACAACCACTGCAACATATACATCGCGCACTATGCGGACACAGGTATCACATACACCTCTCACTATCTTGTCCACCCTGTGCATCAGAATATGTTTGCATAACCGTGCACCGATGGTGTGGAACACGGTGCTGCAGCAGATGCTTCATCATATGTACAGGGTGATATGTGTGCCAGGGGCATAGGCTGTACCAATGGATGACATCATGTGTGTGTGTAAGGGCCGGTGCATATACTGGGCATGACTGTGCAGTATCCATGTGGATGTGGTGGAGCCCAACAGTTGTATCTGCTGTGTGTGGGTATGTGTGTACACAGTTCAGCCATCTGTGATGCCTACACAGGGTATACTTGGCATCCCCAAACTGTACAGTGCAGGTTGTATGGCTCACTGTGTCCGCCTGCGGCCACGTGACCCGTGCCTGCCTGGGGTCGCACAGGCACTACCGGGTGGAGGTATGGAGTGGCCACTCTCCGATGACACATGTCCACTGGAACCGTGTCCACACTGGGACCAGCCAGGGCCACGTCCACGTGGCCTGCTGTGTCCTGGTGTGGTTGGTGTAGCACCAGCTGCACTACTGCTGCTACCAGCACTGTGTGAGTGGGCATGAGAGGTGGCACGCACACGTCGACCTGCACTAGGTAGTGTTGCTGGCCTATGGCCACGTGTCCTACGCCTCACCCCTACCAGGTGTTCTAGCACAGACAGCTCACGCTCGCGGATTGACATGCCTCGGTCGAGGATTCCAACCATCTCACCTAATCTCCTATCCAGAACATCGGCAAGCTGCTGTTGAGCATTCGCCAATGACTGGATGTTCTCATTTAAGGAACGGATTGCAGCCCTCTGCAGCCTCTGCCCTTCTTGGTTCTGCCGTTCGGCACGTGCCTGTGCCGCCATTACAGTCTGAAACATAGGTTCATAGGTTCATAGGTTTATACTAGGCTATCTGCCCCAAGGCATTTATAAGCCTAGCCCGAATTTTTGTGGCTTACGTCACCCCTTATATGAAAAAATACTGTACCCATTAGTTTGTTGTGCCTCTGTCCAGCAGTGACACAGAGATGATCCCCGGGGTAAACCTACGATCTCCCATCCACAGGTCAAGATTTCTCTTGAACAGAGCCAGCGAGGTGCTCTGCCTCACATGGACCGGGACTTTATTCCACAGCATAGGGAGTCTCTGAGTGATAAATCTATCCCTCCAGCATGTCCTATTTATATCCGTGCTAAGGTTTAAGTCGCTTGCTCTAGTGGTTTTGGTGGATTTGGATTTTTTGAGGTGGAGCATGTCCATTAATTCTGGGTTGGACATGGCCTTGTATGTCAGGCACATGTCACCTCTGAGCAGACGGTAAGCGACTGAATAGAGCTGGAGTTTCTTCAATCTGGCAGCATATGACAGATTTTGGAGTCCCTTTATCCTTTTGGTGAGAAACTTTTGGGGTCTCTCCAATTGCTGCAGATGTCTGGTGAGATACATCCCGAATGGGGCATTGTACTCGATCATTGGTCTGATAAGTGAAGAGTACAGGGGAACAATGACCTCGCTAGATCTGGATGTGAATCCCTTCATGATCAGGTGGGCAATGTAGAAGGTATTTCTAACCACTTTAGCAACGTGAGTGTCAAAAGAAAGGCCACTGTCAACCTGGGTCCCCAGGTCCCTGATAACCTCTTCTGTGCTTAGTGGATTGCCACCTATATGGTAGCTTGGGGTTACCTTGTTTTTCCCGAAGGGTATGACTATACATTTTTTGGCATTTAACTTCAGGCCATGGCTCTGGCACCAGCTATCTGTTTCCGTGAGTCCCTTCTGAAGGATATCCGTGTCCGATGCACTTTCCACTATGGCACCCAGTTTGCAGTCATCTGCAAACTTTGTCAGCCAAAGACCTCCCATGTTGGCCTGTACTTCTGAGAAGTAGATGCCGAACAATAGGGGCCAAGGACCGAGCCCTGTGGGACACCACTTGTGACCGGCTTGGAGTCTGACATAGCGCCAGCAACTCTAACCCTGTGGGTTCTGTCCTTAAGCCAGTTTGCAACCCATCTTGTGACATATGGGTTTACATTTAAGCTGGTAAGTTTTTTTACAATAGCCGAGTGGGGTATTGTGTCGAAAGCCTTTGCAAGGTCAAGGTAGGCTGTATGGACTGCCTTTCCTCATCAATGGCCTTGGTGACTGTTTCAAGAAGTCAACCAAGTTCAAAAGGCATGATCTTCCCTTGAAGCCAAACTGGGTCAGGTCCAATGTCTGCAAGTCCCCTATATCTTTGTTTATGAGCTCCATTATGATCCTCTCCATAGCTTTGCAGACTAGACTTGTTAAGCTTATGGGGCAGTAATTACCAGGGTCGGTAGAGGCACCACCTTTGTGGAGTGGGACCACAGTTGCCGTACGCCACTCCTTGGGCACGTATCCTGTGGTAAGGCTGAGATTAAACAGCTGCCTTATGTGCGGGTTTAATTCCTCATTTAGCTCGTGTAGCACACAGCCGGGGACACCATCCGGTCCCATTGATGCTGTGTTTTTAGCTTTAGAGAGCATCTTTCACCTGCGCATTTGAGATGTCTGGGAGGCTACACTCCGCTGGGATAGTTATCTCTCCTTTAGGGGAGGGGGTGAAGTTTGCACTGAACCTGTCTGCCAGTATGTTGGCAATGTCTGTGGGTTCAGTGATTTTTGTATCATTTTGGACTAATTCTGAGCATATCTGGGAGTTTCCACCCAGGTTCCTAACATAGCTGAAAAAGGCCTTATGATTGTCCTTTGAATCCATGGCAATTTTTCTCTCAAAATTGGCCTTAGTTGATTTTATGAGTGCTCGCATTTTTTACTAATAATGATCAGGGGTGACTTCCTTTTATGGATTTTGTTCTATCATGTAATAGCTTTCTCCTCTTATTGTAAAGTTTGTTAATGGCTGGGGTCCACCAGACTGGACGTTTGCCCTTTGTGGAAAGAGTCTTGGTTTTATTTGGGATTGCCTGATCCATGCAGTCCTGGATGTGTTCATAGAAGGCATTTGTAAGGGCTTCCGCAGCTTGGGTTGTGGTTTCCACTGTCTCAGGGGCCTTGAAGGATACCACACCAGTCTTGAGTAGTGTAAAGTTTCCTTTAGAATTGTTCTTCACTGTGGTCTTTTTTGTTTGGGGTGGGGGCGGGATGTGGATTTCCAGTGAGATTAGTTTATGATCAGATCTCACCAATGAGGGATATACTTCCAGTGTGGAGCATTTTGTCCCCATGTTTGTGATAATGAGATCTAGTATATTTTCTCCTCTCATGGGAACAGTGACTAGCTGTTCCATGGCATTTGAATTTATGAACTCCAGGAACCATTGGGCTAGAAAGTTAGGGCTTGAGTAATGTTCCTAGTCTATATTTGGGTAGTTGAAGTCACCCAATATGATGGTGTTTGAAGATACATTTATACCCTCCAGTGTCTTCAGGAAGGCTGTGTGGTGTTCCTGAGTTTGAGAGGGTGGCCTGTAGCATGCTACAATTTGTAGAGCAGTTTTGCCTATGGTTAGTTGCACCTGGATGGTTTCCGAAGCTTCGTGCATTGCCACCAACCTGGAGGTGTGGGTATCCTTTATGAATATGGATACCCCTCCTTTTGTGGTGTGGTCCGGGTTTTGGGGCGGAATGCATGATATGAGGTAAAACCTAATAGTGCCGGGTGCTCTCAGGAGCCTTGAACCAGGTTTCAGTTACAGCACAGACATCGATGTTCTCCATACTGAGAAGGGCCTCGAGTGCGTGCATTTTGAGATTTAGACTTCTGGCATTGAGCAGCATTACCCTCAGTTTCTTCCCATTTTGTTTTCTAGGGTGGTAGGTTTAGAATTTGAGCCTTGCCTAAAAAGGCACTATAGGGTGGCAAGAGCCTTAGCCAATATCCGTAATCCCAGGGTGACAGGTGCAAGCCATCCCTTGCGAGCAGCGTGGCTTGTCAAGCATGTCATCCCAGGCAGACAGACACTGGATCCCCTTTGAATGACACCAGACATTAAGCCAATTGTTAAAGCTGATCATCTTGTCTCTATATTGTGGCATCATTCTTGGTGAAGGAAGGATACTGCTCAGGGTTAGGGTCATACCTGTCTGGGCTACATAATCAGAGAGCTCCTCTATGTCTCTTTTCATGTAGTCCAGGGAGGTACGTCTCAGGTCGTTCACACCAGCATGGACAATGACTGTGTCATATTTGTACTTGCCGTGGAGTGACCCCGAGTGCTTGTGTTATGTGGCGGATTCTAGCGCCTGATAGGCAGCTTACTGTGACCCTCTCCTTGTTCAGCCTGGTGAGTGGAACGTCAGTGTGTCTGACTATGGAGTCACCTATGACAAGTATGTTTGGTGTTGTATTTGGCTTTAAGGGCTGTGACTGCTTTGCACACTGCTTTTGTGGTTTATGTGTTGCTTGTGGGGTGTCTTGAGGTAGCAGTTGTTTGGGTGTCTGCTTTGGAGGCCTCTGCTGTTTAGGTAAATTTTTACTCAGAGCCTCAGTATGTCTTTGTGTGTTTATGTGTTTGATTCAGTGGTGTGGTAGCATTATGTGAGGCTGGTTTTGTGGTGTGTGTAGTTGCCTTCTCCTCCTGTCTGGTCTTGCCAGTCCTGAGTTGAGAGAGCTCAGCCTCCAGTTTGGCTAAATAGCTGCATCTCTCGCAAGTATTTGTGTTATGTGGGAGGAGGAGAGGGTTGTCTGTGTACATGAGGCAGTTATAACATTGCCTCAAGATTCCCAGATTCACCAGCTGGACCGGAGGAGATTGACAACTGACCTTTGGACATGCTAGAATAATATTGGGAATTCCTTAATAATTGAAAACAAGGGCCAGTGGGGAGTGAGGGTGTAGTGCTTTTAATTTTTCGTGCTGACTTATATAATTGCTATAGTGAGCAAGTGCCAGGTAACTTGAGTGCAATGTGTTACAAGTAACTAAATGCAAAAACAACAAACAGTAACTTTCTTTCAAGTGAAACAAGGAAATAAGTACAGTAAGCAATGCAGATATCACTAGTGATCCACAGAAGCGCTGAGAAGCCGCGTATTAGGTGGAATTAGCTTCCAGGGAAATAACAAGCAAACAAACAACAAGCATATAAACAAAGCTAGATTCAGCAGGCCTGGATCTAGTCTATGCTAGAGCAAACAAGGTGTACCAATTTCAGTAAGATACAGTTCAAATATTCAGGCACTATAAACCTTTAACCAGAAATTCCCAGCTCAGAAGGGCAGAGTCCAGCCTCTTCTCCCACAAGAGTGCAGACCACGAACCTTCTTAATGTAAAATAACTGGCCTGAAGCCCAAGTGCCTAAACCAGAACTAATACACTTGGACACTGGGCTCTCAATCAGCAGTTCCCAACTTAGAAGTATGAAAGCTACCTGTCCTGCCACCACAGTGCTTGCCACAAACCTTCCTAATGTAAAACAACTGGTCTGAAGCCCAAGTGCTTAATCCAAAAGGCTTAGAATGATTACTACACTTTAATCAAGTTATGCGTCTGGTGATACCAGCTGCTGCACCCTGTACGGCAGGTGCATGTCTACCAGAGCTCCTCCTATGAGCAGCACCAGCCACATGCCTGTGTGGCACATCACCAGTCATTACACTGGCAACATGGTGTGTACCCGCACCTTCTCTAGCCACCACACAGTCCTGCTCAGTGCCAACAGACGATGACTGTCCTTCCTCTATGGGCAACGGTGATGTGGTATGTGTCGGCATCTGAACCGTGTGCGGAGATGAAGGGGACATAGGTGGGATGTTAACCAATGGCGCAGCTTCTGCCCGTGACGACCCTGCCTGTGCCTCATGCATATGGTCATCACCGCTAGTATCTGTGGGGACACTAGCATCAGATGGACCGCAGGAGGGGAACGCACCTACAGCACCTGTGGATACAAAGACATACTGTAAGATACATTACACACACGCAGACACACACACACACACGCAGACACACACACAGACACACACACACATGCAGAGACACACACACGCAGACACACACACATGCAGACACATCATGCATGTGATATTGCAGGTGGCATGCAGCATTCCCACACCACAGCTCAATGAATGCAGGCCAGACATTAATAGTGGTAGTATGCATACTGCCCTGGGGTGCACACTACATCAAGCAGGTGTCATTTCAGTAGGCTTGCAGTACACACATTCATGGTAGTTTGCATGCATCACTGTGATACACCGTGTGGCCACAGGCGGGTTAACACTACACATGGCTGGCGTCACTCTGTCATGTACACCGCAAACATGTGCGATAACATCTGGACATGTGACAATGGTGTCCCACCACATGCACCACATCAAACTGGACGTCACAGTGCAGTGTTATGTGTACAGGCTACAGATAGAATGCATGTGTAACAAGGATGTCTGTGCAGGTGTGGTTGGTGTGAGCTGTGTACATAGCTGTACAGTGGGGAGTACGGGCACTGTGCCACTGCATGGCAGCAAGACACAGGTATTTTTCTGTGCGATGCGTAACATGGACGCATTGCATTGCCATGTCTGCAACACAGTCATGCTGTTCCACAGCACGTATATGGTAGACATTGGTGGCACCTCCACTGGCTGCAGACAGGCATTTCGTTTGTCTGGTATACCACATCAGATGTACAGGGGGTCCACTACAGCTATGATCGCACTATGTGTGGACAGGGTGCAAAGATGACTACCCACTGCAGATGTACTGTGTGGCAACATGCCTGTGGGTATCACCCATGGCCATGTTTGACTGGGTCATGGACAATTGTGTGTGATGGGCATCATGTCCACATCTCTGTGGTGGCCCATGTGACATACACCCGTACTAGTCTGAGGTGTCACATTCCCAAAGGTGTGACAATGTTGCAGACAGAACACCACGTGCATGGGACATGTCATGTGCCATGTCACAACGTGTGCACAGAATGCAGGGGCATAGGTCACATTGGTAACACCTGTGTGCTGGCCAGATCACAGCTCACAATGTGGTACTGTGTGCTTACTGCAAAGGCATTCTGATGCATACTACACATGCAGCCATAGGTTATAGGTTCATAGGTTCATACTAGGCTATCTGCCCGAGGGCATTTACAAGCCTAGCCCATCGTTTTGTGGCTTACGCCACCCCTTTAGTATGGGGAACTATACCCATTATTTTGCTGTGCCTCTGTCGAGCAGTGACACTGAGGTAATCCCTGGGGTATATCTGCGATCTCCCATCCATTGGTCAAGATTTCTCTTGAACAAGGCCAGCGAGGTGCTCTGCCTCACATGTACCGGGACTTTGTTCCACAGCATAGGGAGTCTTTGGGTGATGAATCTATCCCTCCAGCACGTCCTATTAATAGCCGTGCTGAGGTTTAAGTCTCCGCCCTTGTGGCTCTGATGGATCTAGATTTTTGAGGTGAAGCATATTCATCAAATCTGGGTTTGACATGGCCTTGTATGTTAGGCAAAGGTCACCTCTGAGCAAGCGGTGGCTGAATAGAGCTGGAGTTCTTTCAGTCGGGCAGCATAGGACAGATTTTTGAGACCCTTTATCCTTTTGGTGAGGAACTTTTGTGGCCTCTCCAGCTGCTGCAAGTGTCGGGTCAGATACATTCCGAATGGGGCATTGTACTCAATCATTGGTCTGATGAGTGATGAGTAAAGGGAGACTATGACCTCCCTTGATCTAGATGAGAATCCCTTCATGATAAGGTGGGCAATGTAGAAGGTCTTCCTGACTACTTTAGCTACATGGGTGTCGAACGAGACTACTATCAACCTGGGTCCCCAGGTCCCTGATAACTTCTTCTGTGCTCAGTGGATTGTCACCTATTTGGTAGCTAGGGGTAACCTTGTTTTTCCCGAATGGTATGACTATGCATTTTTTGGCATTTAACTTTAGGCCGTGGCTCTGGCACCAGTTATCCGTTCCTGTGAGACCCTTCTGAAGGATATCTGTGTCAGATGTGTTTTCTACTATGGCGCCCAGTTTGCAGTCATCTGCAAACTTTGTCAGCCATAACCCTCCTGTGTTTGCTTGTACTTCGGAAAAGTAGATGCCAAACAAGAGTGGGCCCAGGACTGAGCCCTGTGGGACACCACTTGTGACAGGCTTTGAGTCTGACATGGCGCCAGCAACTCTGACCCTGTGGGTTCTGTCACTCAGCCAGTTTGCAACCCATCTTGTGATGTATGGGTTAACATTTAAGCTGATGAGTTTTTCAATGATACCAGTGGGGTATTGTATCGAAGGCCTTAGCCAGATCGAGGTAGGCTGTATGGACTGCCTTTCCTCATCAATGGCTTTGGTGACTGTTTCAAAAGTCAACCAAGTTTAAAAGGCATGATCTGCCTTTGACAAAGCCAAACTGGGTTGGATCCAAAGTCTGCAAATTCCCTATGTCTTTATTTATGAGGTCCATTATGATCCTCTCCATGGCTTTGCAGATAAGGCTTGTCAAGCTAATGGGCGGTAATTTCCAGGGTCTGTGGAGGCACCGCCTTTGTGAAGTGGGACCACAGTTGCAGTGGGCCACTCCCTGGGTACGTATCCAGAGGTAAGACTTTGATTAAACAGCTGTCCTAGCTGTGGGTTTAATTCCTCATTGAGTTCGTGGAGCACACAGCCGGGGACACCATCAGGTCCCATGGATGCTGTGTTTTTGCTTTGGAGAGAGCAGTTCTCACTTGGGCTGGAGATGTTTGGGGGCTGCAATCGTTTGGTATAGAGATCTCTCCTTTTGGGGGGGTGGCGGGGGGGAGAAGTTTGCACTGAACCTGTCAGCCAGTATGTTGGCAATGTCTGTAGGATCAGTAATCTTCACATCATTTTGAACTAGTTCTGAGCATATCTGAGAGTTTCCTCCTAGGTTTCTAACATAGCTAAAGAAGGCCTTATGATTGTCTTTTGAGTCTTTAGCTATTTTTCTCTCGAAATTTGCTTTGGATGATTTTATGAGAGCTCTTAGTTATTTACTTATAGTGATCAAGGGTGTCTTACCTTTTAAGGATTTTGCTCTATCTTGTAGTAGCTTCCTCCTTTTGTTGTAGAGTTTGTTTATGGCTGGGGTCCACCAGACTGGGCTTGCCTTTGGTACAAAGAGTCTTTGTTTTGCTTGGGATTGCCTTATCCATGCAGTCCTGCAGGTGCTGGTAGAAGGCATTTGTAAGTGATTCAGTGGCTTGAGTACTGTTTTCCGCCGGTTGGGCGTTAAAGGAGACCACACTAGTCTTTAGAAGTGTGAAGTCGGCTTTTGAGAAGTTCTTTACTGTGGTCTTTTTATTTCAGGTGGGGTGGGATGAGGACCTCCAGCGAGATTAGTTTGTGATCTGATCTCACCAGTGAGGGTATACTTCGGTGTTGAACATTGTGCTCCCATGTTCGTGATGATGAGATCAAGTATGTTATCTCCTCTTGTGGGGATGGTGACTAGTTGTTCCATGGCATTTGAGTTTATGAATTCCAGGAACTTTTGGGCTAGGTGTTTGGGCTTGAGTAGTGTTCCCAGTCTATATTAGGGTAATTGAAGTCACCTAGTATGATGGTGTTTGGTGATACATTTATCCCTCTAGTGTTTTCAGGAAGGCCATGTGAGGTTCCTGAGTTTGTGAGGGTGGCCTGTAACATGCTACAATTTGCAGAGCAGTCTTGCCTACGGTTAATTGCACCTGGATGGTCTCCGATGCATCATGCGTTGCCACCAGTCTTGAGGTGTGGGTGTCCTTGATGAATATGGATACCCCTCCTCCTTTCTTGGTATTGTCCGGATTTTGGGGCCGGAGCATGATATGAGGTAAAACCTGATAGCGCTGGGGTGCTCTCAGGAGCCTTGAACCAGGTTTCTGTCACAGCACAGACATCGATGTTCTCCATACTGAGAAGGGCCTCGAGTGCGTGCATTTTGAGATTTAGACTTCTGGCATTGAGCAGCATTACCCTTAGTTTTTTCCTTTTTGTGTTCTAGGGTGGTAGGTTTAGAATTTGAGCCTTGCCTAAAAAGGCACTATGGGGTGGCAAGAGCCTTTGCCAATATCCGGAATCCCAGGGTGACAGGTGCAAGCCGTCCCTTGCAGCGTGGCTTGGCTTGTCCAGCATGTCATCCCAGGCAGACAGATACTGGATCCCCTTTGAATGACACCAGTGTTTAAGCCAATTGTTAAAGCTGATCATCTTATCTCTGTATTGTGGCATCATTCTTGGTGAAGGTAGGATACTGCTCAAGGTCAGGGTCATACCTGCCTGGGCTACATAATCAGAGAGCTCCTCAATGTCTCTTTTCATGTAGTCTAGGAGGTACGTCTCAGGTCGTTTACACCAGCGTGGACAATGACTGAGTCATATTTGTACCTGCTGTTGAGAGACCTGAGTGCTTGCGTTATGTGGCGGATTCTAGCGCCCGACAGACAGCTTACTGTGACCTTCTCCTTACTCAGTCTGGTGAGCGGGACGTCAGTGTGTCTGACTATGGAGTCACCAATGACTAGTGTGTCTGGCATTGTGTTTGGCCTTAAGGGCTGTGACTGTTTGACACTCTGACTGTGAGGTCTATGTGTTGCAGGTGTTGTGTTCTGAGGTGGTGGTTGTTTGGGTGTCTGCTTTGGTGGCCTCTGCTGTTTTGGTAGATTTTGATCAGAGCCTCCGAGTATGTCTTTGTGTGTTTATGTGTATGATTTGAGGTTGTAATGGTACTATGTGAGACTGGGTCTATAGTGTGTGTGGTAACCTTCTCCTCCTGACTGGTCTTGCCAGTCCTATGTTGAGAGAGCTCAGCCTCCAGTTTGGCCGTATAGTTGCATCTCTCGCATGTATTTGTGTTTTGTGGGAGGAGGAGAGGGTTGTCTGTGTACATGAGGCAATTGTAACATTGCCTCAATATTCCCAGGTTCACCAGCTGAGCAGGAGAGGACACTAGCAACTGATCCCTCGACATGCTAGAAGGATAGACAAAAAACTTTAAAAAAGATTCCGGGGGATGTGGGTGACCGAGAAATGGGGGGTTGCCTTTTTGGGGTACTATCTATGACAAGAGTGCTGTATCACGGTAATAAGTACTGTAGGAACAAGTGCTAGGTTTAACAGATAGAGAATAGTCTACTTGGAGTCAAGTAGAGATGATCTTTTTAGTTATAGGATACGCTGATTAGATCAGTAGTATAGTTCAAGGACGGTAGTTTTAAGGGAAAATTTGAAGAGTGTAATTTAGGTAGCCCTAATAGTTTAAATCTGCTTAACCGGCGCTGCCCTAGTGTAGAACACCTCCACCATTGTATGCATAGCTGACTGCACATATCACACCGATGGGTTATGTGGTGTCATGCCGGAGTATACTAACGGTTGTATCTACTGTACATGGGTGGCATGTGTGTCGGGTGGTACAACCTGTATACCGTGACTGGAGCAGACCCAGGTGTGCATGTCATACCTGGACACATGGGGAATATCTATACAGTGTAACATGCCTATTACTAGCAACAGTCTCACCTGCGACGGACCCATGTCTGTGCGACACGCCAGAGGTACCTGTATAGGGGCGACACAACAATATACACATTATCCATTACTGTAGCCTCAGTAAGCACTGTGCATGTCACATCATGTACCTGTGTGGTAGCATGTGTTATGCACATGTCTGCAAACATAACGTAGCATACTGTAGTATGCAGCTTGTGTGGCCATATACCTGGCATGTGTTGGTACATTATGTGGTGTACTATGACACCCACACCTACGTCAGTTATCATACACACATGCAAGACTGACTTACCAGGCAGCTCCAGGCTCATTGGTTGGGAGACACCCACCTCCACGATGGCAGCGAGTGTTTCTGCATGTTGTTCCCTGGGTGTCCCCAGACTGGCCAGGAGCTCCTCCATGTGTGTGAGTGGGGGCTGGGTTGGTGGCCCACCACCTGTCCCACCTTGTTGTCTGGCGATTGCGGTGGCACGCTGTTTCGCGTGCCGAATTAGGTCTGTGCAGTGTCGGCGGATCTGCTGTTAGGTGCGGTTGTTGCCACCCACGTTGTTCACCCTCCTGCGCATATCCTGCCACAAGTCTTCCCGTTGCTGTGCTTGTTGTGGCACATGGCTGAATAGTATATCGTAGTTGTCGTGGAGCAATGGGATAATCACGTCATCCTCCTGGCGGCTGAAGGCTGGCAGCCGGGAACGTGGCATTATCTGTAAGACATAATGATGGTGACAGGTCACATTTACACTGATGTACTGGCATACTGCTGGACATACATTGCTATGACATGTACAACATCTGCACAGTAATCTCTGCGATGCATCATGGCAGTGACACAGCTGACGTGTTGCCGTCACACCATTAAGCAGTGGGTTTCATATCATATCTGTGTGTCATCTCATCACACTGTACACACACCATGTTGATGGTAGCCTGCTGTGGACATGTGTACCTGCCTGCGCCTGTGTTCATAGCAGTTGGCACATGTCCCAATGTGACAACAGTTGTACTGTTCACCTGGATGCTGTGTATATGTCAGAAGGCATCACGTACGCGGCCATTATGAACGTCAGCGGTGGCACTGCACACATACACATGGACACCTGTACATGCATGTGTTGTGCCATGTACATCTACACAGCACTGTACGGGTGTTGGCCAACCTGCCACGGCTCACCTGTATTGCACATGTGATACACATGGGACAATGTAACCATGTGACATTTGCAGGAAAGGTCATGCATAGCATGTGCGCACGCACGTTGTCCACACAAACACACAGCACCTGTGACACCACAGGGTTCATCACTGCCACATTACTGGTGTGGATGGTTGATAGTGCAAGTGCCATTTGTCCATCGCACCATGTAGGACTGTGATAGCATGTGCAGCCTTGCTGAGCAGGGCTGCATGGTATGGCAGGGTATGTCACATACATGGCACTGGGATGTGACCCACCTGGGGGGTACTGATATTGGCAGGGTGGCTGTCATTCCATATGTCATTGCTTATGTGTATATGGACATTACACATGTCTATCAACATGGTGTGGACACTGGCCTTCTGCAAGGTAGGCTGCACGCTGCTTGGTGGGGGTGTGTATGGTGCATGCAGGTATCGCACATCCATGCATACACATTACCCCTGACAGGTGCTATGTGCTGCGATATTGTTCAACACAGTGCTGTATGTGCCCACACACTGCTATCCCATGCACATGGATGTTTGCCTGGCCTGACATGGGTACCACATATGTCTACATCCAGTGCCTGCTGCCACCCCTATGTCAGCAGGTGCACCGCACAGTGCCATCCCTCCCACGGGGAGCGTGGTGTTGGGCACAGCATGGGTATCCATGTATGGGGACAGGGATGTTCACATAGCAGGAGCACTGATGGTATCGTCGATCGGACCATACACGTATGACGCACACCTCACACACACAGCCCATTCCGTATGTTGTTCGCAACACTGACACAGCTGTACTGCTAGGCCGGGGACATTCCCAGACTTACATACACAGATGCGTGCACATCTGTCTGTGGCATGGGCTAAAATAATGGTGGGGTTCGACACATAACGTGTTTGAGTGTGGCTGGCGCAGACCTTCTGTGCACATGTCTACACAGCAAGCCTGTTCTACAGTAGGCAGCGATGATGTGCTGTACACATGTCGATTCTGCACATTGTGTTGGTGTTTGTCTGTCCACGGGCCAGTGGAGGGACACACAGGGGTATTAGTGAACATATGTGCATGCCTTCCTGTACTGCTGTACTGCTAGCTTCTCGGGTGCTACTGTGTCATGGACATGCACACCTTACCCAAACGGGTGGTAGTGGGTTGCCACCCGTACCCATCTCCTCTTGTGGGTTGCTATGATCCAACACCCTCTTTGTATTGTATGTTCAGGCTATGCACCTGTGTGGGGCATGTGGGCATGACATGCACTACTGCGTACCTTTGCACCCATTGCAGACCATGTCACACAGGTACACTGGCAGCCATACACTTCACAGCTTGATGACGGTACAACACGTGTTGTACACACATAACACATATCCTGTGGGACATGGTCATATATACAGGCATGTACAACGGTCACGTACCACTGCTACCCCTACACGATGGATATGCAGTACATGTGTCGGTACAGCAACTGTCACATGTAGTCGTGCAATGCCCCCCTACCTACATGGCGTGGTACTGCCTGTGGGGGATATGCGTCTGCATTCATGCTATGGCCATAGCTGACAGTTGTACATCGATATGTGCAACATACCTCCTTTGGTGTTCTCTTGGGTGCATGTCCAACATGGCTCCGCATTGTTTGTGTCTGTCACACAGTCATTGTTATACATGGTTTACATGCCAGCCATGGCGTACTGTGTGTGTTTCCATGTACTTCATTGGGATACCGGCATTATACATTATGACGGCGTATTCCAGCCATCACATAGCCTTCCTAGATGACACTGTTAGTCAGCCAGTAGGAGGAGTTCCGCCATCTGCACATAGGTCACACAGTACGAGGGCGGCTGACACCCGTTCTGGGGACAGGGTTCTGACAGCTGTGGATGGGTGTGATGCCGTCGACAACCATGACTGCGCCTGATGGTCACATCTGTATGGGTAACATTCACAACACACACCTACCTTCACGTCGCAACACATCATCCACAACAATGGACATTCCTGCCAGAACAATGTGTGCAGTATGTCTGTATGACCACTGCAGGCACCACTGGTGGCCCCCAGCATGGCAGCTAACAGCACCAGTGTATATCCTGTGGAACCATGGGTTACACCATTCACAACACACCTGTCTCAGATAACCCTGTTGTGGATCACAGTGCAGTTCCACACATCATGTTACACTAGGCATCATGCACTGATATGTTGCGGATGTGTGAACGACTGTGCAACTCAACATATGCGCACATGACACATCACCTGGTACAACATGTCTGTCATACCACATGTTATTGTGACCGCCCTGTGATGGCATTATACAGGCTACGTGTACTGGGACATGTGATGGCTCACCGGTATATTCACCCTCTGGGTGTGTGTCTAGCCAAGTGTACGGTAGGCGGTGGTCTGAACACGGGGACACTGTACATTGACCTACTCTGTCACTGCAACTGTTGACTATGCTCATACTGTACTTATACAGGCATGTGGTATCAGACCACTATGACAGTCCTGGTCGACCACACTGCTGTTGCACACATGACCCGCGGACATCTGCCTGGGGTGTGGAGCACACATGTACATCTTCACATGCTATACTGCCTCTGTGGCAGTGTCACATGACTGTCTACAGCAGGGCTGTCACAGGCAGGCACGGCATGCGGTCATGTGAGACAATCCTTGCACCTTCCACTGTGCTGCACACAAGCAAGGCACACACACTAGTGCACGACTCACATTTATCTGCAGTGCCTGGGACCTGCCTCCATGCTCTACACAGCACACCTGCAAGTACAGATTGTACATGGATCATACCTCACAAGCACATACCTGGACTGCAACACACACAGGTGAGGGGATCCCACATCAAACAATGTTTTGCACACATACTGGATATTTGCCGAACACAATGCATCGTTGGTGCTCCATGTTCAGATACCCATGTTTGTGACTGCTGCACACATTGTAACACACAACAGAGCTTACACTGTACACCACAGGTTACATGCTGTCTGTGTTGTCATACTGTACATTGGGCCTCGGACAGCTGCTACTGCCATGTGCTGACAGCAACCCACACTTCCCTGGAGTGAACACCCATGTACCCACACATGCTTGGGCATGCACTCCACCTAGCTGGGTGACACATTACACAACACATACCATACCTACACTACCCTCAGCATGCACAATACCTCCATGTGTCTGGTGTGTTAAACCTGGGGTTATCCCCCCTTTGGTAAATGAACATATATGCTTCACGGCCCTGCTAGCCACATCCTGGACACACACCCATCACAGCATAGATGGTACATGTGTTCTACAGCCGGTACTACTGCAGTGGGCTGACAGGGGTTGTTAATGGCATGGCACCCCGGCAGATGGACAGTCTACGTGACTATGCTGACACATATCACAGTGCACTTCCGTAGCATGTACGCAATGGTAGGGACCATGCTATTCCACACAGAGACATGGCAGTACTGGCCTTTTCACAGACGCCATGGTGGTGGTCATGTTCCATGCACATCTGCTGTATGGGCACATGTGCAGGCTGTTGCACGGTGGGTATATTCACATGTGTGGGGTGCATCACTTGACAGCCATGGTGAGTCATCGTGGTCCATCACATGCTCCAAGGCTAGCTACCTACACATGACTGCCGCACATTGCAGTGTGGGTCCTCAGGCAGTGTGGTGGTATGTCTGTGTTGTTTGGCTACATCCACATTCGATGTTGCGTACAACAGTCACCCAGGCATTGCTGACTGAGATAATGTTGGCAACATGCCAGGCAATGGTGTACCTACCAACAATACACACTCTCACTCACTACAGGGTTGCAATCCATACATGGACATCGTAATGTCCCTGTGGACACATACATGGTACTGCCATGCACACGTTATGTCCTAAGACACTGTCCCGATGTCACCTTCTGAGCTCCCTAGCTGTTATGTCCCGCCGACCTGTTTGGTATGTGTCTCCACACCAGCCCACTGACTTCACTGCTAGCCTGTTGTTGGACATTGTGTACCTTGACCGTCACACTGCCGCATCTATCGCACTACACATGGGTGGCACTGCATTGCACGTGTGGGACTGCATTCATACACCCATGACTGGGCCATTCTGTATGGCACTGGGGCACATCCTCACAAACGTACTTCACACACTCATTGATGACCTCCATGCCTTTACTGGCACCCTTGTTGGGCTTCTGTGTGCCACAGCACGCCACATACACATGCTGGCCACCTGTCATACCATTGCATGGGTGTTTGGTGTAGTACAGAGGGCAACAGATCAGACATTGTCCTCAGATTGGCCTTCAGCACCATTCCACATTCTGGTATTGGCAATGTACACATCCACCGTCACATCATACCCTGTGTCTCAGGATGTTAGGCTGTATGACTCCTGGGCAGGACACACAGTGGTGCCAGCATATCATGCTACCTACTACATGTCAGGTACATGTGGCATTACACAGTCCTCAGTCATGGGGCCCCTCATGTTCACTATTTGCTTACATACACAACATGCTGTCACAGAGTACTGTCCATGCCTAGATATCCCACATCTACATACCTGGCACCATTATAGCTCCACCAGCTCATACAGATAACAACTGTACGGGTGTCGGTGTGGCAGATACATCATGTGGGTGTCATGGCATCAGGATGCATGACACATGGTGCATAGACATCACCTTAGCATGGCAACATTCATCCACTGAGTATCACATGGATACCGTCCCCGTACATGCATATCAAATTGTACATGGTTGCTGTACACACACATGCCCCACATGGTGCTGTGGTTGCCATATTCCACTGTGGCATGGGTACACATCTGCAGGGCCACACCTATCTGTACTGTGTATGTTGCTGGTACATAGGTAGCCATTGTACCTGTGGCATACACACATCTACACGGGCAGGGTTACAATACCACATTCGTGGTGTACCTTCCACGACGGCTACGACTTTACATGGCACAGCATTATCATGCCATGATGTGTACCAGGCTCAGACAGTTTACATCTGCGGCTGACTGACGGGTAACACATCTGTACACATCTGCATACCACATACACAGGGGTGTCTTCTGCTCTGACATGGACCATGTCCTCCACATTACTGATGCATGTAGTACTCATACATGGCAATTGCAGTGGGCAGTGTGAACGCACCAGTCATGGATATGTGCACACATGCCACATTGCATGGGCTGGGCTTCTGTGTTACTTACGCAGACACAACACACACCGTGCTGAGTAACATAGGTCCTGTGCACATCCCACAAGGACACACAGTGGCACTGTTCATGGGATAGCTCCCTTGCTATTTGAGTGACACGTAGTCATGGTACCACCACAGCAGCAGTACTGTGTAGACATGCAGTTGACACCCACCTCTTCTGTTCACTGGACACTACCATGGGGAGGTGACACTACTGTGTCCACTGCACATGTGTTTACACATGGACCTGCCGGACTTCATTGTTGCCCACATTGCACCTGCTACAGATCGTTTATCCATGGTTACTTGGTGTTCCTCCCATTTCGGATGGCTATTATGCTACTACTCTGTCCCATATGTACAGGCCATATGTATCCTGTTATTGTACATACCAATAGGCCATAACTCCATTATGCATGATATGCCTGTGATACTGTGTATGATGTCTGTCATATCCACCATGACAGCTTTACATTACACATAGTTGACATAGTATCCCCTACTGCAAGGCATACGTGCACGGGATGTTATCCAATGGCACAGCTTCTGCCCATGATGGGACATCGACGGTATATGCCCATACACATGTGTGCTGTGACAGTATACATGCATGTCCTATCCCCTGCTATGGCACTTCCTTGTTGGACATCCACCGCCAGCATCGGCGTGTGGTGTGGCATCGTTCTGTGTTCTGCCCCCCTGTGGCAGCCCTTGTGTTATCCCGGCTGTGTACATGATGTCCCACTGCTGTGCACACGGTGTCCACAGTCATTGGTATGCTCAGCAGGATAGCACTACATAACCACCTTTCACCACTCTCTGCATTATGTACAAGTATCCTTACTTACAAACACCGTTCACATACAGTGCAGCTTCGTTATACACATCATGCGTTACACACCCGTACATATCGTGGGTTCTACATACCTTTATGTGTTTCCTTCCATTTTCGTTACGTGTCTCGCTATTGCATTTTCTCACTATATCCGTTTGTAGGTTGTAGTTCGGTATGAGCATACGGTTTGAATATCCCGGGAGTCATCCTTATATCCGTCGTTACCTTCAACATGTGGGTTCATCACACCAATGGCTGTTCCTCAGTGTGTACTTGTGCGCATATCACCTGTGCATCTACTCCATTCGTACATTACGCGTCGTAACTAGGGCATGGTTGCATTCCTCACCTGGGCGTTGGTTATTTGCCCTACCTTCGTGGAGATGGTCTGTATTGTGTTATGTTATGTGTAACTGCGGCCACTATGTGTGGTGTCAGGTACATTTCGCACTGGTGTTAGCCGTGGATTGTGTGTGTTGGGTATGGTATTCTGTTCGACATGTGGGTGTCCCTGTCCTGACTGCATATGTTGATGGTGTCTTGCATTCGGATATGTAACATAGCTGTTGTATTCCTTTAAACAACGGATGCAAGTATGCATCCACTGTTGATAGTGTTTCCCACAAGAGATGTTGCGGTTATGCAGCTGTCATTGACTGCCTGTATGTTTGTGCTGCTATTACGGCTTGTATCCCTTTGATATGTGCGATGGGGAATATCGGAGGTTGTAGGTGACGGATACGGGTTGTGGGCCTTGCATCTCTACATACACGGTATGCTTGTCTGTGTGCTCCATCCCTGCCTGGGAAGTTGGCAGTTACTTGTCTGTTGTTCTGGGAGTGTAGGTAGTGTTGTTGTCATGTGGTGTTGGTATCACCTGCGTGTGTGCTTCCTGCATGTATTCCTCCGTCACATCGGTGGTATATCTGCGGTTGTTTGTACGTGACGACTATCCATTGTCATTCTGTCCCGGATATTTACAGTCATTGTGGTCCTGTACTTTGGACGGCCTATTTGCTACTGGTTGCCACCTCTTCAGGTGGCAATTGCTTGTTTGACACTTGTAGAACAGACAGCGGTGTGTACGGGCGATACGTGGCCACGATCAGTACCGGGGTAGCATATGCGTATTTCCGCGGTACATTGCTATTGCTGTGTGACTTTGCCGACGTATCGTTTTGCAATTAGCATATCGGTGTCATACATACGGTCAGGATTTCTACATACGTCCTTTCCATTTCATGTTGGCTATATACCTGTGGTGCATTCTGGGACATTTTCACTTTGCATCGTTATACGTCGCCACACGCCTAGCCAGGGAGGGGCTCTCAGTACTACTTTGGGTGTACTGGTGTACATACGCCTGTGGTTCCTATACTGTATGCCTACACATGTTGTTCCACTCCGCCTGTCACATGGCACCAACATACACATTTTACAGTGGCACACACATTACACTCGCACAGCGGAACACACAGCACCATCACCGCACACGTGCACATACTGCGGCAGTCACAGGGATGGTTGCACACAGTACCTGTGTGGCCCGCATCACTGGCGGCAGTGTCTACCTCCACCCTCATATCATCATAGTATTACCCGCACATGTACTGTTACTGTACTGTGGCCTGGCGATCATCCCGACTCGCGGTTATGCATTTCGATATGTTGAGCTTTCCATGGGTGGTGGTTTCCTGTTCTGTTAAACCTCCCGGATGCTCAGGTGGTAGTTCACTATGTTTACTATGTACAGATATCACGTGTTACTTCTCTGTCACCTTGCATCCCTCTCATTCCCTGTCTTACCTGTTGTACTTTATATGTATATGTGTACATATATTTCTATGTGTGTGGTTATATCTATCTCCATATCTGTATATGCACATATGTCATGTCTATATGTATACACCTTGCAGCAAACATGGCAGCAAACAGCAATGCCGTCTGCTGTAGGACCCACGTATGGTTCAGGTGTTGGCGTTCCATGCTCCACTAACTGTTGGGTGTGCAGTGTTTGGGTGCTGCCTATGTTGGAGTCACACATGGGGCCACCCATACGGTACACTTTACGGGTGGCCATGTTTGTGTGCCGTCCATTTCACTGTGTGTGCAGGTAGGGTGGTGTCAGTCCATGGGGCCTACGCTGTCAGAGTATGTGCTATACGTTCCCTCTTTGCCAGGGCATAGGCATATTGGATACGCTCTGTCTGCCTACTGGGGCTGGCAGTGTGTTCATGGTCCTGAACCCTCTGTGCCTGTACTGGCCTTGGCAGTTGTGGTGGGCTTTGTGGCCCTTCACCATTATGTCCCTGCAGCAGCTGCTTCCGCAGGATCATATTATGTAGCATGGCATATACTATGAATATGTGGGCACATGTGCCTGGAGAGTACTGCGGGGCTCCACCGGATGTATCCAAGCACCGGAACCGTGATTTCAGCATCCCAAACACACGCTCTATGATTATTCTGGTTTGTGCGTGTGCCTCATTATGGCATTCTTGCATGTGTGTGTGTGCATTTCTGATGGGAGTCATCATCCACGGCTCCAGTGCATAGCCAGCATCCCCCACAAGGTGGCCTTGTGTGATGCCCCCCCAGCGAATACCTGATACAGCTGTGAGGCATGCCAGATATGGGAGTCATGGTAGCTTCCAGGGCTGCCAGCAGACACATCCATGATAATGCCCTGCACATTGCACACAACCTGGCAATTGATGGAGGGGAATCCCTTGCGGTTTATGTAGCGTCTACCCTGCTCCCCAGGTGGTGACTTGATTTGTATGTGCGTACAGTCTATCGCACCCAGTACCTCCGGGTATTGTGCCACATGGTGGAAGTGGCGCATATTGCTAGCCGACTCCTCCTGAGATCTGGGGAAGTATATATGCTCATTGGCATGTGGTAACATGGCATCCAGAAACTGGTGTAGTACCCTGGATGCTGATGCCTGTGAGATACCCATTATATCCCCAGTTGGCCTTTGAAAGGTACCTGTAGCCAGTATTCGCAAGCTTACACATACCTTTGTGTCCACTGGGATGGGCTCCCCTCTGTTGTTTCTTGTTCTCAGGCGTGGCCGGCACAGCTCCGCTATTTGCTGTAGAGTGTCCCTATCCACCCTGTAACGCTTTACTATCTCCAGGTCTTGTAGCCCCTGGTAGGTTACCCTTGGTCTGAACACTCTCCTTATCCTCTGAGGCCTACGGTAGTTGTCGGCACCCTCCTCCACAACTCCGTCTGTCTCTAGCACATGCTGATGGATCACGGCCATGGCGGCACCCAACATGTACATTTTAAAAATTCCCCGTGTGTTTACACCTAGAGTGCGGCGTTTGGGAATACACGCTGTGTGTTGTGTGCATTCACACTTTATACTGTTGTGCTGTACACCCGGTGATGTCATAGGGTGTGTCTGTGCGGCCGTATCTGTGGATTATCTTCCGTGTTTTACCGTTGGCACTGCAGCACTGTTGCCTTTGGTGTTGCATTACTCTTGCCTACATTGTATTAGCTTTCGACCTTACCTTACTGTTTCTGCACGTTGCGCCTACTATTTCCTGGCTTGCATCCTGCAGAGCCCTGTCATGTGTAGTTTCTGGGACATGGCATATCGTGCGTTTTGTCTGCCGCCGCCGTTATGCTGCCTGTCTACTTGGCTCTGCTCTATCGGTTCTTCCCTCTTTGCAATCTGCTACCTACCCTACTTTCTTTGCATTCATATGCCTCCCCTATCCCGTTTTGCAGGTTTCTGCATGCAGAGTTGTCAGCTGCCACCAATTGGCCTTCGTGGGTTGATTGGTGTTGATTGCTCATTACTACTCCAATTTCACTGCTTCCGCATTTCCTCATATTCTCAGCATCACCTTCCTGTATCCGTTATTGTTGACGGGGTGGGCGTCACATGACTGGGTTAAGGGAATGTAGTCATCCTCGTGCATATGCATCTCTGCGCTCATTGTGTGCTCTCAGCTCAATTATTTCCCCACACGCCGGTCCTGCTGCTGTGATGTGCGATGTACAGCCCATGTTTGCTGAGCTCCAATGTACTTCCTCCTACAGTGGCACACCCCTCTGAGGTTGACATGTATTCCCTCTGAGCCACTCCTCGGTGTATTACCGCTGCGCCGTTTGGTCCAGCCTTACGCCGGCGGGGGTTTTGCGATTCAGTATCATCTGCCTCATTTGCATGGCATTGACTACTAATTCATAGTTACCGCGCCGAACACTGCCGCGACTCCTTGGCAACCCTTGCACCGTGGATGTGGCTTTCCATGCATACCATGGTGTATTGTGTCTTTGAAGCTGATGTGTATTACACTGCTCTTTTATGACATTGTCATATTATTTCATTGTTTAGCACCTTCTGCGGACATGTCCTGGGGTTCTGCTGTGTGTTTCTATGGACATACCATTTATGTCATTGTTTACGTGTTGTGCATGTTTTCGTTTGACATTCTCTGTGTCTTTCGCCATTGGCATATGGCAACAGTGTGATACCTGACGTTGACAGCCTTCCGTTACTCCTATGTCATGTTTGGGTAAATGTAAACCGTTTTTTTTTTGGTTTACATTGCCGTGCCCTTATGCTATGCCTGCGCCACTTCGTGGATCGCTATATGCCTTCATTTGCATGGTGCAACACCGCACATGGGGTGTTTAACATACCTACGCCAGAGGCGGCGCAAATCCAGCGCACGCCGGTAGTGCACATGGATTTGGATCGTACCTGAATCGCTCGGCGGCCATATCTGGCGTTGTAACGCCTACGCTATGCGTGCGCCTGGCGCAAGGTTCATGAATCCCGGGGTTTATTTTTTTCATATTCACAAACAAAATTTTCCACTGGAAAAACATTCTCAAATATGATGGAACAAAATGTCTCTTTGTTAATAAGAATAAATGCTCTTACCTCATGTGCTTTTACACACAAAGGAGCTGTTAAATTGCCCCACACTTCATATCTGTCCATTTCTTTGTCTTCTTTACTTTAATCCTTACAACTTACTTCTGTTTTTTATTTTCTTCTGCCTTCTTTTCTGTTACTTCCCTTCTGCCTTGTTTTTCTTTCTCTGTTTTCTTTTCCATCTCACCACTACTCTTCATTATTGTCTCTGCATCATCCTTTTGTATTTTCTCCAAAATCTCACCTCACGAAACATCTCCATCATTTTCTGGCCGACTCATCTCCATCAAACAGGGTTCTTTGAAACATCTCCTCAGAATCCAGCACACATTCTCCAGTCTCAATATTTGCTTTCTCCTCCATTTTATTCACCACTCCATCATCTCCTCCTCTCTAAACCTCCCTTTCTGTTTCTCTGGGCCACCTCTGCACCTGGAAAAGAAACAGAAAGTGCTCTTCCAAAATGGGTCCCACTGGTAACAGTGAGGAGTAGGGAAGTTCCCTGATGCCTGGCTAAATTTCCCCTAGTTGTCTCAAGGGTCTATATTATAAAATCGAATGTTTAGCTTGTCAAACAGCTAAATGACAGCTAAGCATTGAAACCTTAAAATTGTGAACGACCAATACCGCAAATTTTTTCTTAGGGAAAAAAATCGCTTAGCCCTCGGAAACTTGCACAAACCTTAAACTCTAATTAAGTACCCCCCATGTTGGGTGCGTGCCCCCCACAACCCCCCTAACTAAATATACTGACACTGAGATCGCTCTACATTTGGGAAAAGGACAACTTTCTGATAACGACCAAGTGAAATTTTTTTCCTGAGAAAAAATGTGCAGAAGTGGCCGTTCACCATTTTATGTTTTCACTCTTTAGCTGTCATTTAGTTGTTTTCGCTAAGCGTTCACTCATGTAATATAGACCCTATATAAATAGCACCTCAGGTCTCCTCTGAAAAGATGCTACTAGCCTAGCAGGACTAACCCAGTCATCAAAGGATAAATAAATGAAAAAATGATGCAGATGGATATACCTCTTTCTATACCAAGCACTCCTGTTCTGACCATCCTTAGAAGATGCGTTTAATGCTTCCTGTTATAACCCTGATTGTTAACTTTCACTTTCCAAAAAGGCAAGATAAACTTTACAAAGTCAAAGAAAATATTGCCAACAGAAGACAACCCACCACTGCGTCTCTACAAAAGAGTAAATAAAATCCAACAAAAAATGAGACATAGACGGCTGTAAAATCCAGAATAGGCCTTTTACTTTGTGCAAACACAAGTGCTTTCACAATTCAGCTTCATCAGGTGTATACAAGCACTGAATACAAACACACCTATATACTCATATTGCATCACATGTTACACAGTCATATGACTAAACCTAATTTGCATAATTTATTAACAAAAACCTCCATATATAAAAAATATATAAAAAATTTTATGTATACACTCATATACCTCCCTGTGTTAAAAAATATATTATTTATAACAAACACATATAAAAAACACATATAAGAACACACATATAAAAAACACACATATAGAAACATATAAAATAGGATAACATTCCACAATCAACTATATATATGCATATGTTATTTCATCTATCTACGAAGAGGTCTCATCTTAAGTTTCGGTTTTAAGGGAATACACTCATTCAAGCCATGCCCCTGTGTACCTCTAAGTTTAGTGATCCAAATAGCTTCTAAATTCTCTGTCTTATTCCGAATATCCCCACGCCTCATATTTTCATGTAACAGAGCTATCACTCTAAACTTAAAGGTATGAGAGCTATCTGACTCCATTACATGCTTGGCTAGCACGTTGTTCCTATTACCCTTCCTAATATTATAAATATGCTCTCTTATCCGATCTTTCAGATATCTATCCGTCTTCCCCACATAAAATTTCCTACAGATACAACAACTTGCTAAATAGACCACATGCTGGCTTAAGCAATTCGCTTCTACCTTGAAATAAAAATCTTGCTCTAAATCAGGATGATGGAAACCAAGACTTTCATTAATGTATGGGCACCAATTACAGTGCCCACATGGTGTAGTCTTTCCATATCCTGTGTGAACATGAATATCTTTAGGGAAACATAATCTCCTTTTCAAGGACTTATCATTCCTAAAACTAAATCTGGGTGTGTTATCAACCAACCCTGCTACATCTTTATCTGTCAGTAGGATCTGCCAATGGTTTTTAACTATATCTGTGTACTTGTGTACATCTGTAGTATATTTCAAAGACATTCTAATTTTATTGTTCATAGGTGTCTTATGTCCCCCATCATTGGGTCTAGTCCTACACGAAAAATATGGTTTAGCCTGTTCCTTCCTCTTATTGACTGCTAGGGGTATATGTTTCTGTAAGTTACTATTACTGTAACCTCTACTACCTAAGAAACTTTTAACCCTATCCAACTCATTGTTAAAGTCATCATCCCTCACATTTAACCACGAGGCTCTCATTACCTGATTCATAACCACATTCTTAAATATATGTGGTGGATGTGCACTGCTCCTATGTAACAAATGGTTGACATGGCATTCCTTCCTATATTGTCTCGTATATACTGTTCCATTACTGTCTCTCACTACTTCTACATCCAAAAAATCCATATTGTATCTGGAGACTCTATGTGTAAATTTCAAAAAGTGTGTACTGCTGTTAATATAATCCATGAAACTCATTAGCTGTACTTCATCTCCTTCCCATAAAATAAAAACATCATCCACAAACCTCCGGTAAAAAGAGATTAAGTGGATGAAAGGACCTTTGAACACAAACTCATCTTCCCAATCAACCATAACCGCATTGGTGTAGCTATTGGCACAGGATGTGCCCATAGCTACGCCATTGCATTGTCTGTAAAACTGGTCAACAAATAAAAACAAGTTATGTTCCAACACAAGTTCAAGTAGTCGTAGAAGCAGACAAATTTTATCAGAGGTATATTGTGCATAAACCTCTAAAAAGCCCTTAGTGGCTGTAAGTCCCTCTGCATTCGGAATTACAGTGAATAATGATACCACATCTAACGTGACTAAAATTACATTGGAGTCATGATGTTCAAAAACTCATAAAGGTCTCTCAAAAAATGCTCTGTATCTCTGAGAACATGTGCGTTCATGTTTAAAATAGGTCTAAGATGCTTTTCAACAAAAATAGAAATTGGTTCAGTACACCAACCTCTACTCGAGACAATTGGTCTCATTGGAGGGTCAATCTCAGATTTATGTATCTTGGGAAGACCTTGTAGTATAGGTATAACAGGATTACTAACTACGAAATAATCCAAAAGTTTCTCATCAATCAAACATTCATCTAACAACCCTCTCAGAGCAGTTTGTACATCCATAATGTGAGAGGATACTTGCTCAGTGTCTATCTTCTCATAAAAGAAACCATTGGTCAAACTGACTAACATACTAGACACATACCTTTCTTTATCCAATACTACAATTAGACCCCCCCTTATCTGCTGGTCTTATAATAATCCTTGTGTCTTGTTCTAACTCACTCAAGGCTTGCCTCTTTTGTGAAGTCATATTAAACCTTCCAGTGCTGTTATTCCTAAAATTATGCTTTGCATTTAATTCATATATATCACGTATACACATTTTTTCAAAAGCATTTATCAGCATGTTTGTATTAGGAATATATGTGCTTGGTTTAGAAAACATATTCCGTACATTGCATGTCTCAGTAGTATCCCTATATATCATTTTCAAATTCAAAGTCCTAGCAAACATCTTAACATCAAAAATAACCTCAGCATAGCAAGAGTTACTCGTTGGAATGAATGAAAGACCCTTCCCTAATACAGACAAATGAAACTCATTCAATATATATTTTGACAAATTCAAAACTAGTCCCTCTTGCTGTTTGAAAAGGCCTTATTTATACTCAACTGATTCCCCGACGTTTGCTCTCACTTTCTCTTGCCTCTGGTAGCACTTCTCCCTCTGGAGTGTTCTCAATTCGATTTGTAGGCATCCGGTCTTACTGGTAGCGGGAAGTCAATGTTGTGTCGATGTAAAAAATCTTCAGTGGTAAATTCCCCATGTGCTCCTTGACCATCGCGGTGTACTTGTGCCGTTGTAATGAGCACCTTCTTTCTGGCGCCCTGCTCTATAGAATTCGTAGTAATAGTCTCTGTGCTCACCCTTAAATCACAGCCATCAGAACCTGTTACTATCGTTGCTCCTCCGGTCTCACGACTCAGTAATGGCTGCGTGTCTAAAGTTTAGAGTGATAGCTCTGTTACATGAAAATATGAGGCGTGGGGATATTCGGAATAAGACAGAGAATTTAGAAGCTATTTGGATCACTAAACTTAGAGGTACACAGGGGCATGGCTTGAATGAGTGTATTCCCTTAAAACCGAAACTTAAGATGAGACCTCTTCGTAGATAGATGAAATAACATATGCATATATATATAGTTGATTGTGGAATGTTATCCTATTTTATATGTTTCTATAGGTGTGTTTTTTATATGTGTGTTCTTATATGTGTTTTTTATATGTGTTTGTTATAAATAATATATTCTTTAACACAGGGAGGTATATGAGTGTATACATAAAATTTTTTATATATTTCTTATATATGGAGGTTTTTGTTAATACATTATGCAAATTAGGTTTAGTCATATGACTGTGTAACATGTGATGCAATATGAGTATAAAGGTGTGTTTGTATTCAGTGCTTGTATACACCTGATGAAGCTGAATTGTGAAAGCGCTTGTGTTTGCACAAAGTAAAAGGCCTATTCTGGATTTTACAGCCATCTACGTCTCATTTTTTGTTGGATTTTATTTAGACTTTACAAAGTACCTAAAATAACAAATTATTGTTTTCTTATCGTATATCTGATACAACTGCTATATCTACCTCTTCACCAGTTGGAAACAGACTATTAGTCAACACTATCAGCTCCCCAGTGAACAAAGAAGGCAAAATGCTGCCCATTTTTGAAAAGAGATTTTTTCTTTCTCCACTGCAGCTTGTAGAATTATGAACTTCCAGGCACATATGTGAACGTTTATTCTGTTTTGTGCAAACATTTTGAGGGAATACTCTATGTTATCTTCCTTGAGAAGATTTCTAATACTTCCAAAGTATCTAAACATGCTTTGAAGAGTGTGATTGACTGAGCAGGTACTGTGCCTCAAACCACTGCTACAGCTACAGTTTATAGATGACATGCCTAGGGACATAACCAGAAGTTTGCTGATGATAGGATAACGTTTGAATATTGACTTCTACTTTAGATAAGGAAGATTTGTTAAGAGCCCTTCTCCTACCCAGGTCCTCAAACAGGTTTATAGAAAAGGGAAGTTAATTCTGGGAATGGCTAAGATTTTTCTACTCCCCCCCCCAACATTTGCAGAGCTCCCAAATTCTCTGTTCCTCTTAAAAAGCAGAACAGTTAGTCCCCGCCAGTTCAGGAAGCTACAAAGAAATGGTGAGAAGGAAGCAACAAGAAACAAGGATTTTTTTTTACAAAAAGAGGCACTCTAATACTTTCTAAAGACTGTGCCTTCAGTCTCTCCCCCATTTCCCTCCCCTCCTGCTCTGTCTGTTGACATCTGTCATGGACATTAGGTCATTGCATTCTTCTTTGGTAGCACATTGTTACAGACTCCAGACTCTTGGGTACCAAAAGCTGTTCAAGTGGGTTACAGTTGGCACTGGATACAAACACTCCTTTCAGGGGAACTCCACTCCATCCTTCTAACCAGAGTTTCGTTTCCTCAGGCTCTTCAACACTACCCATTACAGGAGTCATCGAACCAGAGCATTTCGATTTAAGGAGCAAAGGTATATATTCCAAAACGTGCCTAATACCAAACACAGAGCTTTCTTGGAGACCAGTGCTAGGACTTTCCTTTCTCAATCTATATGTGAGAGTACAAAATTCTAAATGCTGACCCTTCAGAGTTAATTACTTCCCACCTCTCTTTTAAGGGTTATGGTACTGTAGCCACATATTTCAATAAATGCCATAAATTTTCCGTGCCTGTGTTGCATTATCAGTTTTCTGCATTACTCTTTGGGTTATCTACAGCTCCTAGGATGTTTATAAAATGTCTAGTTCCAGTAAATAGTTTATTGCAATGACAGCAGTGTCACTGGAGCAACAAGTAACATACTTGCCTTTAGTGCAGAAGGCTGCAGGTTCTGTTCCCACACCAGATAGATTGACTACTGGCACTGTAGTGCAGCATAGGGGGAGGGGTGTTGTATTCCTGAATATGCCATCCTTTGGGTGAGATGGGTGCTGCATTTTTGAGTGTGCTATCCTTTGGATGAGAAATTAAATTCACAACCCTTATGCTTGAGTTATAAGAGATCCCATATCACCTATCAGAGTAAGGGTACTTCTCTGATGCCCTGGCTAAATTTCCCTTAGTGATGTTAATACCAACTTAGGTCTCCACTGAAAAGAGGCTACTAGCCTAGTGGGACTAACCTGGTCAACAAAAGAATAAATAAAAAATAAAATTGCACATTGAATGACATTCACATATATAGATGACTTACTTATCTTTAAGAACATTTTCTCTGATGTCAAGAGTTTATAACATGGATTTCATCTCTTCCTACCAGTACCAGTCTGGGATTCCAGATAAGTGTGCTAAAGACTTCCTTGACTCCATCACACAAAATTGTGTTTCTGGGTTGCCTTATAGATAAAACTGGCTTTTCTTACACATGAAAAGGTAGATTTTTTTTATCTCAAACTTTCTTGAGCTTCACCAGTCAGTCTCATATTTCTGCAAGAAAACATCTCACGAATCTAAGGTTCATGATCTTTTTATCTACCATTGGTTATGAAATATTTGCATGAGTTACTTTGCTCCCACCTGTCTTACTTCTTTATCAAGGAAATCTGTGGTGGCCATTTCAGCATGCCTGCCCATGGATCCTCCAATTTCTCTCTGTTTTTGGTAAAACAGTTTCTTAAAGGGGTTTTACAACTTAGGCCTCCTAAAAAACAAGTGACCCCTTCCTGGAATCTTATCTTTGTGCTGGAACAATTAGTTACATCTCCTTTTGAACTAGTTCATCAGGCAGATTAAGCTCATCACATGAAGACTACACTCCTTATTGTTTCGACTTCTGCAAAAATAGTATGTGAGTTGTTTCCTGTCATGGTAGGTGAACCCTATCTGCTTTTCCATTTGTTCTGATTAAGAACAAATCCCTCATTTATGTGTATAAGCAGCACAGGTACTATCTTGACAGAATGACTTCCTTTTGAAAAGGTGATCAGCTGTGACAAAGGAGAGGCAACCTGTGTCCAAACAGTCTATGCCTAGGTAGGACTTGTCCTCAACTATTTCCTCTTGTTATACATATGTATAGCTGCTCTTTAAATTCCACCAAGAAATAACATCCCATTCATGAAGGTATCCTCTCCTGGTTCTCATCCAACATAAGCAATGAAACTATACTCCCTAACTGATGTAAATATAAACTGGACTTTTATTCAATCACCTACATCACCTCAGAATATAAACCTATACAACTACACCCAAATAATTACCTCTCCTACCAGATTTAATAAAGATAACTCCGATAGTATTCTGGACTGGATATTAGTTTCTCACCCCGACTCCACTTCTGACAACGGCACCCTACCCAACTCCCTCAGCGATCATCTCCCTGCCTTTGCTCATCACTCACCATCCTCCCTCCATCTTCACCACAACTACATCACAACTCATACCCTGAAAAACTTCAACCCTCTAGCTTTCTCTGACTCACTAAAACATATGAACTGGAACCCTGTAAAAACCCTCCCTCTTGACAATGCTGTTACATACTTCAATACTACATTCAATAACCTACTAGATAGCTTCACTCCCTCCAGAACTAAAAGAATCAAAACCAAATCCGCCCCTTGGCTAACTAAAGCAACTATTACACTCATGCATCTCCGAGATAAATCTTGGAAGTATTACCATAAATCTAAAACACCTAACACCCTAACTGAGTATAAGCAACTCTGTAATAAAGTGAAAAAACAAATTGCTTTAGACCAAAAGTCCTACTACTCCAAGCTTCAAAACAATCATAGATCCTCCTCTCTTCTGGCAAAAAAGACAGTCCCTGCCCTGGCCCTAACTCTCCAGATCATATCTTAGCTACCCAATTCAACTCTTTCTTTATTGATTCAATAGCCAAGCTCACCACATCATTCTCCAGTAACACTTCTACTCCACCCTCATCCCACACCCTCAACTCTAGTCCCACTGACATCAACACTACTCATCTCCCCCCTTTATCACACAACTCATCTCTCTACACACCATAAAAAATCTTCTACTAAAACTAAAACCATGCTCTCATGCCCCAGACAACCTTCCATCTAACTTTCTCAAGCTAGCTGCCAATGGCATAGCCCTTCCCATCACCATACTTACCAACCATTCAATCCAAGAACCCTATGTACCCCTCCATTGGAAGAAAGCTTTCACCCCCCCACAAAGGAGGCAACAATACTAAAATTTCCAGCTTCCGTCCTATAACCATCCTGTCCCCCATCTCAAAAGTCCTTGAAAAATGCATGCACTTGCAATTCCTTCCCTACCTCCTAGATATTCAACTTTTTTCTCCAACTCAACATGGATTTTTACCTTGACATAGTACTACCGCTGCCCTTCTCTCCTTCCTTGACATCATCAGCCATGCCTGAGACTCTGGCAACATTGTATCTGCCCTTCTCCTAGACATATCAAAGGGCTTTGATACTGTTTCCCACAACCTTCTCTTGTCCAAACTCTCTCTCTCTTCTCAATCTCTCCCCCTCCTCTATTAACTGGTTTTCCAGTTACCTTTCTAATAGACAGCAAGCTGTCAAATGGAACAATAGTGCCTCTTCCTTCCTTCACACTCAGTTCCACAAGGCTCAGTACTGGGTCCCTTATTTTTAAACATCTTCATTAATAATTTTCATCAGTGCATTCCTAATACCAAACTTGTTCAGTACGCAGATGATTCCACCATAATTTGCAACGCTCAATCTCTCCCCAAACTCATGCAACTAACACAAGATGCCTTCTTTTGTACTGAGTCTTGGATGTTGAAAAATCACCTTGCTCTCAATCCATCCAAAACCAAAATCATGATCTTTCCCCTAGTCATATAAAGGGTCTATATTATAAAAATCATAATTTTTACCCCATCTAAAAACACCTCTATCAATAATAATTCCTTCCCCATAGCCAGTCAGAATAAGATTTCCATTGAAATATTCTCCCATACAAAACTTCTAGGTGTTATCATTGATGAACATTTAAAGTTTGACATTCATGTACAAACTAGTATTAAGAAAACACATCAAAAGCTCGGAATGTTGTATTGCCACAGCTGTTATCTCACTCCCTCTTCCAAACATATACTGTCTATTTCCTACCTCATCCCCTCTCTCTTATATGGAGTCCCTCTCTTCACCAACCTTCAATCCTCCCTAAAGTTAAAACTGTCATCCTACTACAATAAAATCTCTTAAGTTTGCTACTGGCACCAAATCCTCCTCCCACCATTGTGATGCATTCCAATCCTTGAACTGGCTGGAACTCCCCCACTATCTCTCTTACATTCAACTGTTAACTGCTCACAGGCTCATTTTCAAATGCTCTAACTGCCCTTCCCTCTCCTCTATACTCACCTTGCATCATCCTGACAGACTACTCAGGTTCCAGTAACCAGACCCTCCTCGAAGTGTACAAACCTTATGTGCACCTGGGCAATTTCTCCTGTCTTTCTCCCTCACTTGCCTATGGAATTCACTCCGCCTACACATTCTAATCACCCAAAAACACTCCACCTACAAGACCACTTGACTCCATTCCCATCTCTCTTCTCACTGGGAATGCTCATGCTCTCACCCCACCTGACTCCCTCTATATCATTTCTTCTCCCCCATCTTTTTCTCTCCTTTCTCAAAACTCAGCCTATTCACCTTTCACTGTTCTACTCTCTTGCTCTAATTCTTCCTCTAATTCTTCCTGCCTCTCACCTCATGAAACTTTGAGTGCATAATAAATGCATAAATAAAATAACCATCAAATGCCCACCATGGAAAATCAGTTCCATTTAATATAAAGGCATATTCCATTAGAGCAATGTCATCTACAAAAGCTGAGTTGGTGTAGTGGTGCATTTCTCTGACTGTAGCTCCGAAGGTCCTGGGTTCAATACCTGGCAGTGGTGCCTTTTCAGGGACATCGGGTGCTGATTTGTCTATACATGGGCTAAACTCTTTGCTAGGCTTATAAGGACCTCAGGACATTCTAGAGGCAACAGCATTACAAACTGGATTCCTTTTCAGAACTGGCTTTGGTAGGACCACTCTCCTGGGACTCGTGGATCTTTATCCATCTTCCTCCCAGGCTGGATAGACATTGGTAATCTACCCATATAGCCTAAAGGATACTACAGCAGTGAGAATAATAAACATAATGCAGTTGTACAAGTTTCACTTGCTATAACAGTGAATGTTCTAATTCCTGATTGATGCAGTAGCCACACTCAATCTTTACTCCCTACTTCTGTATTTAGTTATTTGTTGGGGTATAAAGTTTTTGATTACAGTTATGTTTTTTACAGGTTCAGGATGAGAGATTTTCATGGGCAAGAAAGTCCTGAATGTTTCTTTGCTATGACTGATTTCCCTCCTCTGGGCTGTCCATTCTTCAGTCAGATTGAATATATGGGAGAGAGGCAGAGCTTTGTGAAGCTGGCCGGTTGTTGTATCCTAGGCAGGATAGAACCCATGTAGCCAAAAGGCTACTGCAACAGTGAGGAATTGAAACATCTACTGTTGCAGTAAGCACAATATACACCACTGTACTTTTCAAGGCATATCCTGTATCGTATGCATCATCTGCAATACACAACAGTGGAAGTATTTTGAGTGGTCTTCTACCTACAGGGGACCAGACTGCTGTGGAATATGTGTATGACACTTTGTGTACCTACCAACTAGATGACCTTGTGGAAATTCTTTTTGCACAAAACACTGTTATAGGTTCTCTTGTGCCAGATGTGGGAATCATGGAACCTGATGGGGTGGTGCACTGACACTCTGTGTATAATCGCTATGCACTGAACACTACCTGATGTCCAGCTGATTTATCAGACATCATTTGAAGCAGGTGGAACCTTGATAGTAATGTGGATGCAGTCAGTGGACCCCAGGATCTCAGAGAAATGGGCTGTGTCATAGAATATATGCATAGTGGTTCTGTCTTCTGCCATGGAAGCGAAATATGCTCCTCCACATGCCGAAGCATCATGTCAAGGGACTGGTGCAGGAGACATGAGGGAGGGATAATATGTCCCTTGTCAAATGCTAAAGGTTCATGCAGCAAGTATGATTAATATTATACAAACCTTCATCTTCACTAGGATAAGCAGTCCATGCATCCCCTTTGTTTCCATGTGAGTATGGCACATGCCTACTAGATTCTATATAATGACAGATGTCCACACGTCAGTCAACAGTGTCCAGTTCACAGAGATGATGGTATGTTCACCTACAACAGATGCTAGTCCAAGCATCTCAGTATAAGTAATACACTTGTACACTGAACAAAATATGGTGCTCAGATAAGCTATCACTATGACTTTTACCTCTGATTTTATACATTTCTTAATCATGCTACCATGCTTGATTGTGTTACTTGCATAAGTGGTGGCTCTTATTAGCATATTGATATCAATTTTCATGTTATTACTCTGCTATTAGCATATCAACATCTATTTTCATGTTATAAGCAGTCGTTTGCATATGGTATATATCACTCGATTATTTTCATGTTATTAAGCGGTCGTTTGAATATGGTATATATCACTCTGTTTTCCTCCTAGTGAATTCTCTCTACTCGTGTCTCTGAATTGGGTCTATTTCTAACTGAGACAACAACACCAAACTGAATCAGCAAAACAAACGGTAACGAAAAACGAAAAAAAACGCCACTCGAGTACACCAATGAGTGCTCTCACACTACGATAACTTGTATATAACTAAGACAGCAAAATCTTGTTTAAAACTGAAGAAGTGAAGTGGTTACTAATAAACTTGATTTATTAAAATAACGGCTAAAAAACTAACATCCACATACAAACATAATCCAAATGTTAAGCGCTTTCACCCAGTAAACCTGGGCTTCTTCAGAACTAATTATGTTAATACAATTCAGATAATTTAAGCCTTTTTTGGCGCCAAAAAAATCCATTCCAAACTCTCATTTAAAGTGATAGTGATATATATAAATATATATATATATATATATATATATATATATATATATATATATATAAATTCAACACTACACTTCTTTGCTTATCTTTATTTTGTGAAAATCATTCCCAGATTTATGCTTCTCTAACAAGACTGTTTATCATATAGTATTACTTCTTTGCCTTGCAGTTGATTTATGTTTTAGTGAGTAATCTACTTCCTTAGAACTGCAAACACAATTGTATTTAGAGTCAGAATCTGTTGTGATAAATTTATATCAATGTTAGGAATGTTCCTGTCCTGTGTCAGCAAATGGTCGTCACAAAATTTCTTGTCAGTACCTTCTCCCTGACACACCCTGACTAATACTGCAGGCACAGCATTCATTCACACTTGCAAGAACTTAGCAGATTATGCTTCTCAGTGCTCATCACTGTAGAGGTAGGGCATGTGTAGGCAGTCATGTAGGTCCTTACATCATGTTTACCTGCACTTATTATAGGTTTTGGAATTCATGAATACTAATGAGTTCACGACATCTGCATATTCACAATGCTGAGAGGGATGAATCTGCTTTATATCAAGGTAGTTATGAAGGCAAGGAAATGTGTATCACGGTAGGGAATAATGTTTATCGAAAGAGCTGCATGCTGTCATAGGCAAGTATATCAGTCATTGTTGGTATCTAAGGATGTAACCCTAGCAGGTACTTAAATCACATTGAAAGCAAATCATTCGCAAATGTATTACTGTTGTGAATTATAAAAAGTTCTTATAATAAATACAGTAAATAATAAATAAATAAATGACATCGCAAAATTGTCACTAAAATATATTTCACCAATCCATAAAAACTTTCTAAAAAATCTAATACCTGAGATACCTTACATCTAAGTTAAAACCTATACTCTAAAATAAGCTATTAATTATTTGCTATGTTGAACCTATGATATTTTGTATGTAAAAAAATGTTTTTATATAAAAGTGTTTTTGTATAAAAAATTCATTACAAAAACGCTAACAATGGTTTGACAGAAATAAATTCATTTAAACCTGGAGGTGTGGTGGCATCTAGCATGATTTGCCACCATACTTCCTTGTAGCTAAGTAGGCTTTTCATATCTCCACCCCTCGGGTCATTATTTATCTAATATCATAAATTTAAAATTTAAAATGCTGATCATCTCCTTCCCTTTCAACATGTCTGTATAACGCATCATTACTATCTTTAATTTTTATACAATAAGTATGGTCATAAATTCTTTTCCTGAAGTTTCTTTCTGTTTTTCCCACGTAAAAACTACCACAGCACTGACAGACACTCAAATAAATCACCATCTTGGTGTTGCAATTCCCAGTCTTCCTGTACACAATGCTTTTATGTCCATTGTTTGCGCATATTATATTTTCTTCTGACATATATTTACATTGTTTGCAGGTACCACATCTCGGGCTACGAACAGATGGAAGCTTATTGCTCTTACTACCTATATGTTTATATTCTAGTATATGTTTTATATTGGTTCCCATTTTAAATGTGAAATGTGGTTTTGAACCTATAATTCTGGTTAGCTGGGAATCTCTGGTTATATAATACCAAAAATCATATATTAATCTCTTTATATAACCAGCTGTTAAGTTAAATTGTAAAACTAGTGACTTTTGAAAAACCTCCACATTAAGACCTACTGTAGTGGTCTTTTCTTGGGATGTATATGTCTTGTCAGTAGTCAACATAGCCCTCCTTCCCAAAAGCGATTGAAATCTATGGTTCCTCAATTGTAAAATGTATTTGATGGTGTGTTGCATCATGTTAAGGGGATAACCTCTTTGTGTAAATAACTAATGTGTAATAACACCAAACTGCTAATTTACTGAATGATTACACTACTGAATAGGGAAAGTATGCACTTGGCCATCACTGAATGAAGAAGCACACAGTAGTATGTCAAACCCACCCAAGTGGGGGGGGGGGGGCTACGCCCCTCACACCTCCTAACTAAATATACCAACTCTGGGATCACACTTACAGTGGCAAAATGGCAAATTTCCCCATTGTTGGCCAGGTGCATACATTCCCTGTTAAAATATTCAGTATTGTGATCATTTGATAAATTATCACTTTGGTGTCATCATCTCCATAAACTCAGTTTTGGGTAAGTGATCTTTCGATCCTTAGAAATAGACCCCTCTGAATCATTACTGCCATTTTTGCTATGCATTGGTTTATTTCTGAATGCCTCCTTAACCTAAGCACTGTGATCTACTCATGAATTTTGCTACTTGACACTGTAAGCCCTATTAATATGAGATTCACTGCCAAGTTAGAAAAATTGACTTAAAATGTAATGTATGCAGTTTTTTAATAAGAAACATCTTTATTAAATTATCAGTCATGACATAGGCAATCATACATGTATATAAATGAAAACAAACCATACTGACATAATATTAATTGTAAGCAGTGTACATCACAAACCAGACTGACATAATTTTAGTTGCAAACATTATACATCATTTATAATCTACTCAGTCATTGTCAGTCAAACATTATGTAGCTCATTTAAATCCTGCCTTCTTTTAAACCTCATTCATCCCCTATATGTATTTTTCCTACAATTCCCATTTTCCTATGCAATTTATTCCTTCCCTTTTCTAAAAATCTCAATATCTCAGTTCTAGTTGTTTTATCTCTGCTACTATATTCACTACTTCTAATGTAGTTGGTTCAGATTTTGGTTTTCATTTTCTAGTAATTGCTTTTTGGCAGCCACCATAATTAGACGCAGCAAGGACTTGCCATGTCTAGGCAACTCTGATTTTGTATCATAGTTCAGAAAAATCATCTCCATTGTCACACCAATCTGCCTACACAGCATCTCTGACATGCATATCACAGGGAATCAATCCACCAACCCACCACACACCCAGAAAATATGTTTCCAGTTACTTCTTTCCTCCCTATCACACCTCCAACATTTGTTGTCTACCTGAGGAAAAATTCTCTGCAGTCTACTTGGGGTATAAAAATATCTATGTAAACAATTCCAAGCAAAAATCCTAAATCTTTTAGATTTTGTTGCATATTAGGGAGACATAAATATATCCTCCAATTCTTTCTTTGTGAATTGCTTATCCAGTCTCTCTTCCCAATCCTTTCTAACCTCCTCTGATTGATTATTCTGGTTATCATGCAATATTTTAAATGCTCTATTAATTATTCCTTTTTTAATGGCAGATTCTGTTGTAGAGTCTACTAAAAACTCTGCCAGTGCTGGTCTTTCATTTAGGACCCCCTTATTTCTTTCTCTTTGCCAATACTCTGATATCAATACTTGATAGGGAAGGCAACCTCTAATCTGCAGTCCAAATAAATTCTTGGCCTCTTCACATTCTATTACCTTTCCTTCTCTAGTTATTTGCTCCCAATACCTTAGTTCTTTTGCCAGTTTTCTCCAATAGATTCCATCCCCCTCTTGCCTATTGTCTGTATCCCTAATTGTAGTCATCCCTATCAGCAAAATCTCCTTTCTCCATTCCTGTGTTAGCTTAGTTCTTAGAGTAGTTTCTGCTACTTTATGGATATAATATTCTGTATGATTATTGTTATTCTCCTTAAAGATCTGCATCCAGGATCCTAGTTCATAGGTTCATAAGTTGGTACGAGGCTATCGGCCCTAGGTCCTATACAAGCCTAGCCATAACAATTCCCTGGTTATTTCTTCCCACAATATTTACTTCTCTGGATCCCTGTCTAGCAGGGTGACTGACGTGATCCCTGGGGTAAATTTCCTATCTCTCATCCAATCGTCAAGGTTCCATTTGAAGAGGGCCAATCTCTCCTTGTTTCTTGGACTTCCCCCCTGTTTCAACATCATCCCTTTTCACTTTGAATTATAGTTTTCTGCTTGTGCTATGTGTAGGAGTATCAACTGTGTATCTTTGAAATACTCCTTCAAATTGGGTAATCCCAATCCTCCCTGTTCTACTGGAAGAATTAGCTTATCCCGCTTGAGTCTTGCCATCTTTCCCTCCCAGATAAAGTCCTTCAGCTCTTTATTAATTGCTATCCATATCTTCTCCTCTGGTTGACAAAATATGCTGGCCTGTGTATAAGACTAAAGGGACTAAAACATTTTGTCTGTATCATAGTATCTATTTTCTCAGTTTTTGTATTATATTTTAAGTATTTCCCACATAACTTTAGCTGTCACACCAGAACCATTTTAATCCATGCTCCTAAATACTTCATTCTACCATATCCCCATAATTTACTGCTATTTCCTTGATTTTAGCTTTATTAATTTCTTATCCAAAAAGATTTGAAATTGTCTCAAAATATTCCACAATACTGTAATGTCACTTTCTGGTTTTGTCAGGTATAAAATAATCCTATCTGCAAATAGAGCCAGCATTTCTTGACTACCATACTAATTATATCCTTGAATTTCTGAGTCCCTTATTTTCTTTGCCAGTGGTTCTAAATATAATGCAAAGAACAAAGGGGAAAGAGGACACTGGTCCTTGGTTCCTCTGCTCAAGCAAAAATGATCAAAGAGGACCCCACCCACTTTAAATTTTGCCTCCAATCCATCATATAGCCTCCTAATCAACCTTATAATTTTTTTCTGGAAATGCAAATGGTTCATTTGCCCTGCTCATAAAGTCCCAGCTTACTCTGTCAAATGCTTTCTCTGCATCAAGACCCACCAACAACAATAATATCTTCTTACATTCTGCTTCCCTCTGGATCATCAGTGCTCTGTTAATGTTGTCAAATGTTTGCCTCCCTTCCACAAAACCACGTTGATCCATATCTGTCAATTTTAGCATTAGTTTTGTCATTCTTTTGGCCATTATAGGCATAAACACTTTATAATCATGGTTTGGTATTGACATGGGTCTGTATGAAGCTGGATCTGATGGATCTTTACCCTCTTTAGGTATTACAGCTACCACTGCTTTCTTCCAGGATATTGTTATTTCTTCTCCTCTTAAAATACTGTTAAACAAAACATTTCAGATCATTCCACCTAGCTTCCAAACATCTACAGGAATACCATCTGTTCCAGGGGACTTTCCTGTAGATTGATTATACATCACAATTTTTATCTTATCTCTTCCTATCCTAATAGTTAGCAACTGAGCCTCATCTGCCTCTAATCTTGACATATTTAATTCTTCCATGAACATTTCCATTTGTATCTTTTCTTGATTTGCATATTGGTCTGATTTATACAGACTTTCATAGAATTTCAGAAATATTTCTAATACTTCTACAGGATCACTTGTTACCTTCCTTTGTTATAGGTTTCCTAAGCTTGGCGACAGCCCTTTCTATATTTTGTTGCCTGAGTTATTGTGCTAAATGTTTTTGTGCTGTACTGTTGTTATAAAAAAGTTGCTTAATAGCAATCTTTTAAACTCATGCATATTATCAAGGTAATCCCTTATTTTCTGCTTAGCATTCTGCAGTTGATCCTCTACTTATTCTGAGATTCCCCTATTATGCAATACTTTAATATTTGTCAGTCCCTCTAAATATTTGTGTTACTTCTTAACCATAGCTCCCTTTCTTTTATTTCCACTCTATTTTTAAACTCCACTTTAATTTTATCCCACTCCTTAGTGATATTTGCAGAAGAAATTTCTATCCTCTCTAATACCTCCTGAATAATTTCCACTACCCATTCCTTAAATTCCTCTCTTTTCAACAGATAGGTGGGAAAGTGCCAATGTCTCATTTTTATTTAATTACCCTGTATTTTGTTTTAGATATTATTGATGCATGATCTGAAATAGTTACTGGGTTTCTATCAAGACTTTCAATTAAAGACATGTTCATGTGAAATGTAAATGATATCTAGCCAAGCCCAGTTTTTATATCTTGGGGAATAATATGTAAATTCACTTTTGATACTGAATTCACATCTTTCATGCCAAATATTTTCATAAATTTCTTCAGAAATCTACCCTCCTTTCTTTTACTGTCCCTTCTAGGCCATCCAAGCACATATTCACTGTTGCAAGTCACATTCCAGTCCCCATCTATAAGTAATGTTCCTTGCTGGAAGCTGATTATTTCTCCCAGAATTTTCTTAAGCTCCACTATAGCAGTTTGATGTGGAATGTGAATACACGCCAGTGTAAGCCTCTTCCCTTGCCAGTAGCCCCTTAGCACTACAAATCTGCTGTTATTATCTTTTTGATCCTCTTCTATCACTAATGGAGCTCCTCTTGCAATTAATATAAGTACTCCTCTTCTCCTTTGTCCCAGGTATTCTGCTGAATAACCATCCTGAAAACATTTCTTTATCAAATTCACATGTTCAGTTTTTTCTAAGTGTGTCTCCTGTAACATAACTATTTCCACTCTACATTTTTAATATAGTTCATTACTCTTTCTTTTTTGCATTTATTTGTGAAACCACTGGCTTTTAAAGACATTACAGAAAGCATTATTGCATTAAAAAGTTATTATTCCCACCTTTTCCGTGTAACAACTTGATTGTTAAATGTCTAATTCTAGCTTTTGTGTTACATGCACACACTATTTAACACGTTGAACTTTTATAGAGTTATTTCTTGTCATATCCATTTGAGCCTATGTCGCATCTTACAAAACTTTTTGTTTTATTGAAAGCCCTCAGACAAAAAGCAAACACCCCCAATACACTCTAAAACCTATTAACTTAATACTAAAACACGAAACAATGTAAATCTTCAAATACTGAAGTTTTACCCTCCTAATAGGAACAAAAACTGTTAAATGACAGCCACACTCATAGTCTTGAATTAACCTAAAAGAAAGGTTAAACATACTAAGATGCATGGTGCAGCATGTGCTTCTACTAAGTGCTAATGGTTTTTGTCTTTGTTTCTGGGTATTGAACCCACATACAATTAATCTGGTGTACTTATTGCCTAATGCAATAACTAAGAGATATTGAAGAAGGCATGTATGCTTGATATTAAAGTTAAGGTCTACCTGCTCAAGAAGATATACAGTGGTGGACTGAGAATACTTAAGAGCATTTCAATCAGAACAGATGAATATTTACCCTGTGCCAGTCTGAGGCAAGTTAGTCTGTTCTGATGCACCCCACTTTTTTCTACAACCTCTGCTGCAGGTGTACAATAAAAAGGAAGTAAAATATGTATGAAAGCATAATGTGTAACTGCATTGTCTGGCTAATTAATACCATATCATGGAGATGCTGTGGGTCAGTACACTTACAGAACTGAGGGGTATTTGCAGTCATAAATTCATTCTCCCATTGGCTAAGGAGGTCCCTTTTATGCCTGTTCATGTGACTGTAATAGTGATGACATTGCTTCCCAGTATGTACGATGCCATTTGCACTGGACACAGCCTTTGCCAAGCTATTCCAAGCCACAGCCTTATACTGAGACCTAGTATATTGCCCCTGCAGAAGCCTTCATCTGTAATGCTTCAGGTGGAATGTCACAAAAATCCTGGACTCCTCATCATCCTACTTTTGTGCTCTAAATGGAGCCTCATGTTTTCCATTGCCAGCCAATTCTGCAGCAGTGAAGTCAGAAATATGGATCTGAATTTGCATTTAGTTCAGATCTCACATGTAACATCTTGTGCGCCAAAATTTGCCAGCTGCCTTTGTGCAATTGTAAGCACAGCAGTGGCTTGCCACACATATTCACAATGAGTACATCAAGAAGCAGAGAAAGTGTTAAAAACGGCAGTGATATTTGGCCACATGTAGTGCTCACACTGTTGAGACATGCTCCAATGTTAAATTCTGACATGCTTCATATTGTTTACAATCATGGTTGTTTGGAGGAAAAGTGGCATGACTTCTGACATATTTGCATGTTGGGAATTCGACACTAATACTGAGTAGTAGCACCTGGAAAATGAATCCAAGAGAAAAAGGATAAAAATTTAAACGTTGCTGATTAACGGGCACTGCTGTAGGAGAATTTGTTACGCTGGTAATTATACAATTATATCTATAATAATTTAAGACAGAATGCAGAAATAATGAAGCAATGCCTGTATATCTGTGACTTTACTTAGTCGTGGGACTACATTTCTATGTTAAACTAGAAAACTGTAACCAGCATGTGCCATGCAGCCAAGGAGAGAACTTGTAAAATGAAAAAAGGCTTACATAGTAAACAGTTGCCAACAACGCTCAATGCACTGTAGACTGTTAGTTCATCACTGAAGACAATAAGAATGCAAACTCCAGGTATCACATAAAAATTGAGACTTTATAAATTCCAAACAAAAAGAAGAATGCCAATTACATAAAAATGGTCAAGCACGTTCGTGCATTCAACCTTGGACTTCTTCAGAACAGTTTAACTTACAAATAAAACCTCTTTTTATTTAAAAATATGAAGAAGTCCAAGGTTGAATGGATAAAAGCTTGACCTGGAGTTTGCATTCTTATTTACTTCAGTGACAAACAAACAATCTACAGTGCATTGAGGATTGTTGATGACTGTTCACTATGTGGGCCTTTTTTGTATTTCTATGTGAAAGGCATTGCTTGTGTTTGTAAATACATTACAGGTGCATGCAGCTGCATGACTGGAGTAAGACATGGTTGGGTAGGTTACATACATAAAAAGAGAAAAAGAAGCAGGCAGGAACATGGCCTCACTAAGCAAGCTAAAAATATTTAATCCAAACTTAAAACAACATATAAAAATAAGGAAAATGCATATAAAACAAGATGCCTGACATACAAGGCCATGTCCAACCCAGAATTGATGGACATGCTCCACTTAAAGAAAACCATATCCCCTCAAGCCACATGCTTCAGGGATCTAAACCTCACCACAACAATAAATATGACATGCTGGAGGGATAGATTCCTGTCCCAGAGACTTCTCATGTTCTGGAACAAGATTCCAATCTACATTAGGCAGAGCTCTTCGCTAACCCTCTTCAAGAGAAACCTTGATGAGTGGATGGAAAACAGAAAGTTTACCCCAGGGATCACTTCAATGGCTCTGCTGGACAGATGCACAGGGAACTAATCTAAGGGGGAGGCGAAAGCCAACACATTCTGGCTACGCTTATAAATGCCTTCGGTCAGATAGCCTAGTACCTACGTATGAACCTATGAACCTATAAGTGCTTTCGCATCTAAAAATAGATGCTTCATCAGACCATTGCAACACAGAATTGATTTAAACATGCAGTTAAGCTGTATGGCCTATCACAAATTACATATGCCAACTACTAGAACTCCAATGAGGCTTTAAAGAGACACACTCATTGAGATCATGGCCTTTATCAGACTGCAAGGTAATGCTCCAATGCATTTCTACCTGCTCAGTTTTCTTCCTGACATCACACAAATGTCTATTAAAATGCATTAAATGTGTGACCTGAAAGGCAAAACTGAGATCAGTGGTAGTACTCCTAATATGCTTAGCTAGTGCATTTGTAGTTACACTTCTACGGATGTCACAGACATGTTCACATATTCTTTATCTAAGAGAGCAGGTGGTCTTCCCAACATGAAATGTTGGACATTTCCTGCATCTAGCATATAAGCACAACATTGCTGTGGGACAGAGGCTGAGATTATGAATACTGCCCTATCATTATCATTACACTGGAGTCTAATTGCCATGAGCCTGTCACTAATTCGGATGACATACCTCACTGTCTTCTGAAGTCTCTCCCTCATCACAATTATCATACCGTTTGTAGCCTGTCCTCCTCCTGAGTAGTATGCTCTGGATCCCAAGCCACATGGCATTGCTACACTGCCTTTACATCTTGTCTCCTGCATATATAAGATGTCCAGCCTCCACCGTACTATCATGTCATCTACTTCCAAGCTTCTTCCTGTCAGTGATCCAACACTGAGTGCGTCAACTCTTACTTCAAGTTTGACAGGTTGATTGGTTTTACATCCAGCTTATCTCAACAGAGATATCCCAGGTAACCCAAGCTGGGCAACTCAACACCGGCTGTCCCCTAGCTTATTGACCCATGGCTGCTGAGATTTATAGTGGGCACGCACACATCCCTGCCACCATTAGCATGGGTCCTTAGTGTAGGTTGGAGTAGGCCTGGTCCTCAATCTGCTTATCACCAGCAAATACCCATGCCCATTTGCCAACATTAGGCAACACAGCCGAATCACCTAGAGCCATATTACACCATCAAGTGGGTAGCCCTGCCAGAGAACGCAATCTGTGATCTGTGTTCTTCTATCATGAGAATACTGAGCACCACAGCAGATGCCCAAACTAGTTGGTTTACACAACTCTTCCCCTATATAGCACCATGTAGAGTCTTTGCTGCTGCACAGAGCTCCATTAATTTTGGTGAGTTTGAAATGGAAACACTCAGCATGTTTTTTTGGAGGTGGGAGGAACCCCACAGAATCACAGGGACAACATGCAAACTCCAAAACAGGCACTGGCCTGAGGTCAGGATTGAACCTTGTACTTTGTGCATGGGAAGCGAAGACCTTAACATTATGTCAACTGGTCTCTGTGTGACATATATTATTAGGACTGTAGGTACTTCCAAATACTGTTAAAGGGGACATACAGCAGGTCACAAGTTGTTAGTAAAACTGGGAATAGTTGATCTGATGTTGGCAGTTTTCATTCTATCCTCAACTGTTGGATTTGGATCCAATCCTTGGATCTGACTAGGTCATCACTAAAGCTCAAGGCCAGCAAAAACCTCTCAAGCTGCTAATTTACCCATAATGCACCAACCTCTAACATACCCCAGATTTCATTTGCCGCTTTTCACAAAATATGTAGTCAGTCTCAGCTCTCGAGTTTCTCTAAGATGTGTGTTTTTCTCTTTTTCTCTTCTAAATCTTATTAATATATTGCTCCCTTACCCCTCTTACATGTAAGGTAATTTTTGCCCATCATTGTTGGTAATTCCTTTCTTGTTTTCTGCTGTTGTTACATGCTAGTGTAGTCTTTCGTACCATTGCTGGTATTTCCCTTTATTTTCTTAAAAAAAAAGTTTATTTTCTTCCTTTTCCTTTTTTGTCTGGTCTGTGCTGCCAGTATGTCAGATAAAGGACCTTCCAGTTTTAAAAAATGTCCAACATTTGGGCACCAATTGCACCTTTAAGATGCCTATGCATTGTGTGTTTACTGCTTGGGTCCACAGCATCTCCATTAGAATTGCTTAATTTGTAAAAACTTCAATCCTAGAACAGTAGCAGTCAGAAAGAAAAGGTTAATGTTAAAAGGCTTGCTTCTATTAACCTTTGGTGGAGCTATTTCTGGTGTTCAGTTCTGGACTAAGTCTCCAACACCCACTACTTTGTTGACTCTGTCTTTAAGCCACAAAAGAAAAAGCCAAGAACAGATCCCATACCAGTTCAAATCCACTCTCCTTCAGATCTGACAAGAAAATCAACAGATCCAAGTTCTTTGGATCTGAAGATCTTACCTAGGATTAAATATTCTCCAGCATTGGACCCAGTACCTTTTAGGGTTCCCTCTCTCTTTTTGGACAGACATCATTACAGGTCACAATCTCTTGCTCATCTCATTCTTCCAGGAGTCTAACTGAGGAAGATGTGGACATAATGATGATTCATCTCTGCACAGATACATATGGGTGTTCTTCCATCTCCTACCCTCTCAGGTCAGAAAGCCCATCCATCTAACACAACACCACTAGCTGCTCCTTCTCTGATTCATCTGGTTATGCCAGCACCCCAAGATCTGAACCTTCTGGGTCTGTTAGGCTTGGATCCAAAATTACCTTTATCTTTGCATCTGAAGCATTCTCTGAGTGTACCAGCTCTGACATCTTTGGATCCAGATGGTTCTCAGATCTGAGGCTTTGTAGTCGACCCCAAGGTTTTTGGAGCTGTCTCTGCCCCTTGGAGCTTCAGCATTGGACAGCTCAGCTCTAACTTCTTCCTTGGGGAAATATTGCTCTTGGGACAGAGAGAGGCAATGGTCCAAAAGCCTGCCTTCTTGGGGCTAATGTCTTTCTTCTCTACAGAATGAGCTGCCTTCAAGGAAGTGAAGAGAGTATTTCTTCTCCAACACAATGGATGGCTCCACCCACCTCAGATCTCCAGTCTGGTTCCCAAATGTCTCTGTGCTTAGAGCCACATAATTCTACTCCACAGGGACAGCCAGCTTAAGGGTCCCAGATCACCCAACAGAGTTTTACAATCCCTTCCAACACTTCACTAGAGCATTCCACTGAGGAAGACCGTGGGATGAAAAAGTACAAAAGGAGGCACTTAGACTCTCCACAAGTCAGTCATTGAGGATACTGATTTTTATAAGGGAGAATGGACCCCACGATAACCTCCAGAAGATATCTCATTTGGATACATTCTTGAGATCCTTAGGCAGAGAGGTGGTTGGTCCTCCAGTGAAATCAGTATTTCTGGAGTCCCTAAGAGCTGGCCCATCTACCTGCTGGGTTGCTCAGCCCACTAATGAGCTCATGGATTTGGTCTCTAGGTGGGCATGGAAGGAACCTAACTCTGTTGAGCAAATCCCTAACAGGCCAAATCAAATTCTGGCTGCACCTATCGTAAAAGAGTTTTGGAGTAAGGGGTGCCTGTGGATGCCATGGTTGTGACAGCAGCCACTAAGAAGGAACCTGCCGAACAAAGAACAAGGAGTCTAGGGAGATGGACAAATATGTGATGTGTGTATATGCATCAGCAACCTTTACCCTCAGGCTGCTGAACTATTTGGCACATTTTACCAGACTATAAAGGGACTTTATCAAGGAACTTTCAAAATCCCTTTCTGGGACCATTACTGCTGAGGCTGAATCTTCTTTGACCTTTCAGTTGGATATCTTCCAAACCATTTTAAAGGTGTCAATGTGGCTTATCTTGCACACAGCCAAACTGATTTTGTGGCTCCTTTCAAGTCCTCATTCATCAGTGCACCCTTTGATAGCAGTTCATTGTTTGGCCCAAAAATGAAGGGCACTCTCTCCATGGATGAAAAGACCTTCTCTGCAATAGGCATATGTTTTTTTTACCTCTCAAAGATCCTTTTCTAGGACTCAATGAGATGGCTGGAAAATGTAGTTCAGAAAGTCCCAGAGTCCTTTTCAGGACACACATGAAGATAGCTCCGCTAGGGGCAGAGGGGGAACTCTAATGGATGACAATGCCAATGTGGCATAGGAAGCTCAAAAAGCAGGTGTCTAAAGATTCTTTTTTTGACAGACCCTATCAGCACTCCTCTAAAGGCAGTTGGGGATCCACTACCCCTGCACCAGACAGCCTGGCTCAATATAACAAGATATCTGTGTACAGGGGATCATTTCCAAAGGTTATATAATTTCCTTTTTTCTTCCATCTTCAACTGTATACAAAATTCCCAATATTCCACCCAGTCAGAGGAAAGCAGCATACAAAAGCTGGTAGAAAAAAAGAGTCGTCCAAGAGGTTCCCCCAGACTAGATAGAATCCGAAGATTACTCAAGTTTCTTTTTAGTGCCAAAAAAGACAGGGGACTGGAGATCATTTTTGGATCTTAGCATCATGAATGAGTCAGTTCAACATGGAAAGTTTCAGATGGTCATGGTTCAGTCCATTCTACCCTTCCTGGGCAAGGACAACTGGATGTGCTTGACAGACCTTTGGGATGCGTACTATGATATAAAAATGAGCAGACAATCCAGAAGGTATTTGCACTTCTGGCTGGGAGCTGGTTCAGATCACTTTCCTTTGGACTCACCACAGACCCCAGGTTGTTCACCAAATGCATGGTAGTGGTAGCAGCTCACTTGAGACTGTCGGGATTCTGAGTGTTTCCATACTTAGACAACTGGCTCATTACTGCCCTAACCAGGCATCTACTAATAAGAACAAGAGATCAGGTACTTCAGATTTGTTTTCATCTGTGGAAAACTGTAAATTATGAGAAATCTCAATTACAACTAACTCAAACATTGGAATACACAGAAACGGTCTCCAATACAATATCAATGACAGCTTATCTTCCTGTCTCAAGAATGCAGACTATCAGATTCTAGGTCAGGAAAATGATTTATAATACCAACATTTCAACCCATTTGATCCTTCAAGCTGTGGGGTCAATGTCAGCTGCCATAATCTTAGTTCCACTAGCAAGATTTCAAATGAGGATTCTTCAACATATGTTAGCAGCACAATGGTCGATTCCTTATCAATGCATGTCAGCCCAAATAAGAATCACTCAGGCATGCAATAGATACTTTTGGTTGTGGATTCAGTCAGACCAAATTCTTAATGGTTGCCCTTTCATTTTCCCTTTAGTGACCACGGATGTTTCACAGATTGGGTGGTGGGGGCACTTCCTGGGTAAGACAGTCTGAGGCACGTTGTCACCCAAAGAGGTCAATGCTCATATCAATGTTCTGGAGATGAGAGCGGTGCTGTTAGCATTGCAGGCTTCTCATAACTATCTCCCTTTTGGGACAATTGCAATTCAGACAATATGTCAGTAGTCTGGTACATGAACAGACAAGGAGGAATCAGGTCTTATCCCTTGGGTCTTTATGCATACCTGCTAATTCTCCTAATTCCAAAATTTCTACAGAAAGCTGCCAGGTCGAAGAGTAAAGTCATTCTTATTGTACCTCACTGGCCTCAACAGATTTGGTTCCTCCTTCTTTTGGCCTCATCTTCTTTACCCATTTTAGATTCTGGTTCTGATTCCAGACATTCTGTCTCACCCAACAGGCATGATTCATCTGGATATCTCAAATCTCAAGCTAACAGATTACAAAGACATGGGTCTGGAGAATTTCTCCCCGGGCCACTGCTGAAATTTGGCCCATTCCAAATTGGACTTTCCCAGTAAACAAATGTTAAATAAAACAAATAAAATAAAAACAGAGAGGTTTCTCCAATTCCATTAATAGCCAGACAACTGATGCTTTCTTCCCCTGTCTGTCATATAGTGTTTTCATCCCATAAGCCTTCTACAAGAAAACTTTACACTAGTAAGTTGAAAAGGTTCATTTTGCTGGGCTCAACACAACATACTGACCCCTTCCCAGTTCTTGTAAAAAGTATACTTGAAGTTTTAGCAACAATTTTTAATGAAGCAGCTAGCTCTTCAACCATTAAAGTTCAGTTATCAGCAATTTCTAACTTTCATATTGGATTTGAGAATTCTTCTGTGGCTTCATATAAACTTTTAAAGTATTTTTGAGGGGCACAGTCCTGCTGCAAACCCCATATAGAGATCCTGCTCCACCATGGGATTTGAACTTGGTACTGCAGGCCTTAATTCATTCTCCCTTTGAACCAGCAGCTAAATGTGATCTTAATTCCTGACGTGGAAAAATATCTGGATCTGATCTCAAGGGGAAGAGCAGGCTTTGGCTCAACTGTGCTCAGGAATATCCTTCCTTAGAGTCCACCTGGGATTTTAGGTAACTGGAGACTCTGTCCCAACAGTTGAGTATAGTATCTGTAAAGGACACAACTTCCTGCCCACCATCCCCCACCCTTCTCACAATGGACTTCTGGAAGATTGATAGATTATAAGGACATCACTGCCCTTAATGTTGAGCTGCAGATATGGCCTTTCTATTATGAAAGTTATAGTAGTTCTTTATAGTTTATGTAAAACAGCAAACAAGATCTGAGGTATGTTAGGGGTTGGGGCATTATGAGTAAGAGAGCAGCTCAAGAGCTTTATGGTGGCAACGAACTTTAGTAACAGCCGAGTTAGATCCGAGGATCAGACTCAAACCCAACAGTTGAGGAAGAATGAAAATGGGCAACACATATGAAACATTACGGTAAGTACATAACTTTTTTTGCTGTTTCAAACACAATATCACAAAATGCATGTAAAATTATTACTTCAGGCATCACCTATTTACTTTCACTAAGATCACTGTACTTACACCTTGTGCTACAGAGAAAGTTATCTGATGTGTGCATTTTCTTTAAAGAGTACTATTCAGAGTGCTAATGACCACACACCAACACCAGGCTTGTTTGAACTGCAGAAAGTAGCCTAAATTAAAATTTCTAGTCCTTTCTTAGGCAGTGAACTATATTTCACTGCAGGGGACTGCTGCCAGTTTAGTGTATGCAATGCTAAAAATGGAGTGCAAATGAGAAAGAGAAAAGAAAAAGGTTACTGGAATCTAGGAAACATTATGAAACAAGTAGTTACTATGTATAGTTTTGATATTTCATTAACTTTGTTTTGTTTCAACATATATATATATATATATATATATATATATATATATATATATATATGTGTGTGTGTATATATATATATATATATATATATATATATATATATATATATATATATATATATATATATATACATTAAACATCATCATGCTCACACAAACACAGCCATGTCTGCATTAGAGCCCTGGGCACCAGGGCATTCACAAGACACAGTTCATATTGTTATCACTTTGTGCCACACACATTATAGTTGAAGAGAAAAAGAGGTTACCTATGTACAATATATGACACAATATCAATTGACATCAGAGATGCAACAGAAAACATTCCTGACCTTTGTTTTAAAATTTACAGATGGATGTGTGTATGGCTGTGATACTTGCTACAGGGCAGATAATCTTTCCTCACAATATATATATATATATATATATATATATATATATATATATATATATATATATATATATATAAATTCAACACTACACTTCTTTGCTTATCTTTATTTTGTGAAAATCATTCCCAGATCTATGCTTCTCTAACAAGACTGTTTATCATATAGTATTACTTCTTTGCCTTGCAGTTGATTTATGTTTTAGTGAGTAATCTACTTCCTTAGAACTGCAAACACAATTGTATTTAGAGTCAGAATCTGTTGTGATAAATTTATATCAATGTTAGGAATGTTCCTGTCCTGTGTCAGCAAATGGTCGTCACAAAATTTCTTGTCAGTACCTTCTCCCTGACACACCCTGACTAATACTGCAGGCACAGCATTCATTCACACTTGCAAGAACTTAGCAGATTATGCTTCTCAGTGCTCATCACTGTAGAGGTAGGGCATGTGTAGGCAGTCATGTAGGTCCTTACATCATGTTTACCTGCACTTATTATAGGTTTTGGAATTCATGAATACTAATGAGTTCACAACATCTGCATATTCACAATGCTGAGAGGGATGAATCTGCTTTATATCAAGGTAGTTATGAAGGCAAGGAAATGTGTATCACGGTAGGGAATAATGTTTATCGAAAGAGCTGCATGCTGTCATAGGCAAGTATATCAGTTATCTGTTACATTATAAAACTCTATGAAGAATGTAGCATGAGATTATGTATCATTTTATATGCCCATCTTGCAAGTTATTGCAGAAGAATGTATCACTTCCTAGCAAGATCAGAGGTTTGATGTTTGCAGCCCACAAATGTATTAAGCCTGTTATGTTTAACTGACCACACTCCAGATATGTGGACTTCCAAGAACACTATAGTCATTTGCACTGGAAAAGTCTACATTGCTTTAGCTAATGCTACAATATAGTACTCAGTTACACCACCATTGACCTCCCTATATGAGTTGTGCAGTTGCTTTTCATTTCCTTTTGGGGGGGCTGTATTCACTTGTGAGTACTAATATGGAGCTTTAAGTTTTTACTTATTTTGTACATTGATGTTGGTTTTGGCATGGAAGACAACACCAGTAGGTTTACTATAGAACTTCCAAGCAGGCAATACAATTCAATAATTTGCACTCACTTCTTTGGTGTTAGGCTTGCCTTCATGTATCCCCCACCACCATTTTGTGCCAGTGATGGTGCCCTTTGCACATTTTTAATGTAGTTACAATTCCATAAATATGTGTGAATGTAAAATGCTTGATGCACAATATTGTACAGTCTATAAGTGAATACTGCAGTCATCACAGTGTTACAGTATTACTGACATTACTATACAAAGGACAAATGTGTCATCTTAGTGTCGTATAACTACTTGCATATGGAAGTAAGCATTTAGCAATGTTTTTTTCAAACAAGTTCTGCATTTACCTTGGGCCATGGATAAGGGCAGAAGAGATTGCATATTTAGTATACTGTTTCCCTGCACAATTTTCTGTGCTATACAGTCCATACTAAATCAAACAGGGTATGATAACTGAGTTCTGGCAACAGCAACAGCAGCAGCTTTAATTAAAGCCCGTTACACATACAACTTTCTAATAACAGCAGAAAATGCTAGCTTTTTTCTAAGTCTAATTGTAGCTGTAATCCAAAGAGCTTTCGAATTCAGGGCAAAGAGCTACATTGAGAGTACATGATTGTACACTCAGTACAAGCATATTGGATTGGTAAATTAGCATGAAATTCATCTATTTTTCATTAGCATATTCTGCCATTTACCTTTGTTTAACAGCTTAATAAAAACTACATAGCATGCTATCATGTGCGCTGCGCACCACTCCATGTACACAATAGCTACACTTTGTGTAGCTGTTAATGAATCCAGCCCTGAGAAACTGCACTGTTAATGATTTCTTGTGGAAAAGGGTAATCAGCAATGCTCATCATATTGATCACTGCTGTAGAAGCCTTAGCAATATGGGTTATATCCTGCCAAGGATATAACAGCCGGACAGATTACAAAGCTTCAGGGCACCTTTCAAGCACCTAAACATTCGGTCAGCTCAAACTGAAATGACTAAAAAGACAAGTTTGAGCGTGAATCCCTTTAAAGCCTTCCTGCTGCTAAGCAGTATGCTCCTCTGAGGCTATGGCATATGGTGGTCATCTTGTGCTTTCCCTTTGTTGGGCAGATAAGTTCCCTTTGGGGACAAAACTTCCATTTTATAAATTTGTTTTGTAACACTTTCCTGTTAAGAAAAGTTATTTTAAAACTAGAAGTTTGTGTTTTAATGGACTATCACAAGACTGTATTGGACTTTTAAACACTATTTCCTATCAGTTTTAAACTTGTTTGAAGTATTTGAAAACAACTTTTTTTCTGTGGAGAATTTGAGTTTGTTTGACTTTTTGGGGCTGTGAAAATATTTTAAAGAACTTTTTAATGTTTTTTTTGGTGAAAAGGGGACTTTTAAAGACTTTAATTTTTTAGAAGCTCTTGCTGATTGTTTTTCTAGGAAGGAAGCACCATTTTGGCTTGACCATGGAACAAACTGTCAGTCCCACAGTCAGTCCCTCTTCCAGCCACAAAAAGAAAAAAGTTAAGCAAACAGCCTTTTCCTCCACAGCAGGCTAGTAATTTTCCTCAGCCACAGATGGACGATTTTCTGTGGCCATTAGTTGTACCTCAGAATTGTAATCTTTTTCCCTGAATACCTGTGGTGTAGATCCCACAGTTACTATGGACCAGGGATTAGCCATATCCTCCAACTGTTGGAGTCTCCTCAGTGGGCAATGGATAGCCACTCCTGTCAGTCCTTGGAGAGGGGAATAATAAAGGCTTCTCTGTTTTGACAGATTGTTGTGCTCACCCCTTGGAAAGCTGCTGCTGCTGTCATTACTAACACTGCTGGCTGCATGTTCCTGTCAAAAAAGAAACAGAAAACTAAACATGTATCTATGTACCACCTCAATTTACTTGGCCAGAAGTAGTTTACTGGTTTTGGGCCCAGGGTTTAATTCAGGCTATTAGTCCTTTGTATAAAGTATTTTCTTGTAAAAGAAAGAGAGACATCTCTTTTCTTGAAGAGATTAGATATTCTGAACCCAGACAGGAAGATGAAGGGACATATACATGGTTTTCTCCTTAGATTTCTGCATCAGACTGAAAGCAGAGCTCAATTTCTAATTCTCCCTGTCAGGGTTTCCTTTCCTCTGAGACTATTTGCAGAATGTGCCAGTGTTTTCAGGGGGAGAATACGAAGTTT